>NC_056732.1:865190116-865790116 GCF_019279795.1 Protopterus annectens | reverse complement strand
ATGTGTTTCACACTGAAATTCACAACAGTCAAGCAGTCTTATACAAATTATTTTTGATGCCCTGTATCCATGTAACAAGGCTAATAAAATGCAGTTTAATGCATTTAATACATCTATACATGCAACAATGAACCTAGGCGCAAACGTTACTACCAGTTTTTGAAATCTTTGGTTTGCATATTCAGGTTTTATGTCAAAAAAATGCATATAATTATGACTAGTGTGTAAGACCACATCAGAATTCAGTAAGCATGCCACAACTGTTGTTTTTAATGTACACTAGACGCTACTTGGATAAATTCTGAATTTCATCACTTCTCAGCATTTTGATATTCTTATTCCAATATTCAAAAGTCAGATAAAGCCAAAAGTAAAGGATGGTACTTCACTTTAGGCTGCTTTCTTGCTGTCATATTTCAAAAACTTTTGAGGGTCAAATATATATTTTTTAAACATCCACAGGGTATTTTATGTTATTCATGTCACTGTTCATCACATTTATCGGATTTGCCTCCTCCTACATCAAGACATTTACATGGAGTCATAAACTATCAGGATTTGCAGGCAGAAAAAAAGAGCAGTGTGGAATAAAGATACCCAGACAGTTCCAATAGTAGTAGAAGCAACGGGTCTTATAAAAAATAATTTATAATCTTATTTAGATATGTTACCAGTACATGTAGCTCCATACAAACTGCAGAAGGACTCATTACTGGGCACACTGGGGTGCTGCAAAGAGCACTACTGTCTGACATCAAAGATTGAAACAATACTAATTTCATGAACTTTACTTGTACTTTGACTTATGAATGGGATCCATTCCTGTCATGGTATTAGAAACCCCCAAAATTTGGAGAAATTAAAGAAGGAGGCATAATATTAGCTTTTTAGTCTAAAACTATAACATTCCTTAAGGAATGTAACATAATTCAGATTTCTAGCACCAATGAACTGTGTGGCAATTTCAGGCTACAGATTACTAGTATTTGTATAAATATTACTACTAATCTCTCTTGAGATATATTTGCTTTTTATTTTAAACAAATTACTGGCATTTATGTAAGAAGTCTATGCAGTCCCTTTAAATCCTTGCCTGATGATTTTATGGTAATTTCAGGCTACAGATTACTAGTATTTGTATAAATATTACTACTAATCTCTCTTGAGATATAGTTGCTTTTTATTTTAAACAAATTACTGGCATTTATGTAAGAAGTCTATGCAGTCCCTTTAAATCCTTGCCTGATGATTTTATGGTATTTAAAATTAAACTAACTGCTTTATCATTGGTTATTATAGAATATCTGATAACTGATACCTTCTTGTCAGTGAAGAAATCCTGCTGGAATTTCAGTGAAGGTAGTGCTGCTCTGGTTTGATAGTGGTCATAATCTCTGTTGCCAGTGAGAGTCACTGAAAATGTAAAGACCCTCGCTATGTTCAGTGAATGCCTTTCAATTAATAGAGAAAAGCATTTAACTCCATCAATAGTGAAGTCTTATGTAAGCGGCAGAGGAAACTTTACTGCAGTCCTAAATTTGTAAGACTACTATACTAATGCATGGCAGAAGTCTGACAGCAATTTAAGCATGTATTTTCAAAGGGCTTAATATTCTAGCTTAAAAGACCTGAAAGGAGTATGTGCTGATTAAAATGATGTTCTTATTTCCTTGTTGACATCCATATTCTGTCATACTTACACCATCCATATTCTGGCATACTTATACCATCCATATTCTGTCATACTTACGCCATCCATATTCTGGCATACTTATACCATCCATATTCTGGCATACTTATACCATCCATATTCTGTCATACTTACGCCATCCATATTCTGGCATACTTATACCATCCATATTCTGTCATACTTACACCATCCATATTCTGACATACTTATACCATCCATATTCTGTCATACTTATGCCATCCATATTCTGACATACTTATACCATCCATATTCTGTCATACTTATGCCATCCATATTCTGGCATACTTATACCATCCATATTCTGGCATACTTATACCATCCATATTCTGGCATACTTATACCATCCATATTCTGGCATACTTACGCCATCCATATTCTGACATACTTATACCATCCATATTCTGACATACTTACACCATCCATATTCTGTCATACTTATGCCATCCATATTCTGGCATACTTATACCATCCATATTCTTGCATACTTATACCATCCATATTCTGGCATACTTATACCATCCATATTCTGGCATACTTATACCATCCATATTCTGACATACTTATACCATCCATATTCTGGCATACTTATACCATCCATATTCCGGCATACTTATACCATCCATATTCTGACATACTTATACCATCCATATTCTTGCATACTTATACCATCCATATTCTGGCATACTTATACCATCCATATTCTGACATACTTATACCATCCATATTCTGGCATACTTATACCATCCATATTCTGGCATACTTATGCATTCTCATTGACTCTCCCATCGTTCATCTTCATTTCAGCAATTTTATGTCATGGTGAGTTTCACCTCAATGTATTTTAATGCATGAGCAGGTGGTACACTTTTCATTTCCCTCCTCTTTTTTTCTCCATTTTAGTACAAACACAGAGTTGCTTTATATAAACTTTTGGGAGGGGTTAAAGGTCAATTACTTGGTATTCATGTCTTGAACACATAATAAAGTGGTTATGATTGGAAACTTACCCATAATCTTTCATGTTAAACATGTTAGGTACTGAATATGTGTTAGTGTTTCTTTGGGAGGCTTATTTAGTGGATACTCTCCATTCACAGCCTAAGAAAAGACATGGCAATTGAGGTGCATATTTTCATTACTAATCTTCACACTCTTTCAGGATGTGAATCCTAATTGCCTCATCAGCATCATTTTAAGAGTCTAGAGAACCACCTTATATGATGGCTTTGGAAAATCCTTGGAATGAAGAAAGATGTCCACTAAACTAACATCAGTGTTCATGCTGAGGACAGAATCATGAGCACCTGTGCAATGATTATCAGACCATGGCTCAGTCCAAATGGATGCCAAATTCAGACCCCTTTTCCTCAACTTCCAGAAAAGTATTTATTGATTTATTTATATTCTATTTATCCTTTGTTCAGTAGGATAGTCCCATTAGGCTAATGGGCTCTTGTCAGAGGAGAACCAAAGTGTTGTTTCTACTACTGGAGGAAATGTGGCCAGGGTACTGGGAAGATCTTTCACTCTTTTAAGTAGGTGTTGGGGGATCTTTGATGTCCACCTAGAATATCACCAACTCAGGCAGATGGGGTCTCAGTTTAATATCTCATCCAAAGGAAGACACACTTAGGAGTGCCCCCCCCCACCATGGTTACACTGCAGTGTCAGGAATCTAATCAAATGGAGTTAGAATGGAACCCACAGCCTATTAGTCTTCCAGCACCAAAGGTGAGTATGCACTTCTGACAGTCAAAGTTTATACAATTGGGAACCGTTCACCTTCTCTCAGGAAAGTCTAGCTAAAAGATTCTTCATGGCTGATGTAAATGTTGTAGAAATACTCTGAAGATGCAGCTCAACAGAAGTGATACTTTCAACCCAATCTGGGAGACACAATATTAAATAGCCTGATTTGTACCACAACTCTTAGCAAGTGATAACTTGTTTTAAAAAGAAAAAAAATTATTTTGAAATTGAAAAGATGCAAACATCATGGAACCCAGAATAAAATACATTTTCTGGATACATTAGTGGATTCAGATTTAGATTACTAAGTTACTTCAACAACCACTGGAGAAACATGACAGGCAAATCAAGGGATTCTTATCATTTTCAATACTATTCTCATACTACAGTCTGACTAGCATAAAATTACTTTATCCAAAAATATTTACCCGTTAAATAATCTTCCTCCATAAACTGCCACTGTGAAGAATAAACACTTTGGTAACACTATATCAACTGAATCAACTATCCTGTGTCTGTAGTCTATAAACCACACAGTCACATACCAGATGGTTTACAACAGTCATGGGTTATGCATATCTGATAATGGTTCGACTATATTTCTTTTTTGATTGTAGTCTTCCATGGATATTATCCTGAAAAGTCCATCCAAGATATGCATTGATCTTTCTCATGTTATAATATTGAAAATACCATTCTGTGCTAGGAAACAAGTTATAAAACTACATTATTGCACTTCTTGTTTAATAAATGCTTTAAATGAACTTAATTTTAAATTAATTTAAACTAGATGCTGTAAATTAAATGAGTTTAAAATTAAAATACAGACCAACCCAATAATACTAATTAATGCACATGCTTTGATAAACTACAAAATCCCTATCTTTTCTGCACTCCCCATAATTTGCAGTAATTTATTTATTTAACATTTGTTTACTGCGAAAGTCTGACTTGGAATGAACCAATTTTCAGTGGTGGCCGCAAAAGAAATGCTCCAGACGCATGTCTTTGTAACATGGGAGGAAACCAGAGCAGGCCCACACAAACACAAGGATAACATGCAGACTCCGCACAGAAGGCTCCCCAGCTGAGAATCGAGCCAGACGACCTCTTGCAGTAAGATGACAACACGAACTGCTGCACCACTGCACTATAACCAACCTGCATGACTGACTTTTTCATCTGCTATACTTTTTCTTTTCTTTTCCTGTTCACAGTTTGCCATACAAATTTTGAAACTCTTTTTTGTATCATTAATATATTATTGTTAAATATTTATTACACAGTAACTGTTTGTTTCATTTACCATTGCTATTATTAATGTACAACCAGCATTTAATATCAACTATTTGTTAGCACTGCCAATTTTGATACATTATTTGTATTTTCTTGCCTTTGGTTTAGGACATTGCTGAAATTAATTCTCAGACCACCCACACTACATGGTTGAAAAATAAAGTAAATGAATACATTTGGCATGCAATTTTATTTTTTTGTCTTTGAAACAACTTTTATGATATTTGAAAATAGAAACAAGTGACAGGAGACTTAGTGCTATACAGCTTTGTCAACATAGTAAATGGATTTGCAGTTAATTGTATGAACTCAGAACATAAACCATCATCATTTTAACTATTCCTTCAGGTTTGATTGTCTGTAGCAATAACAGGTTAATTAGACAAGAATCATGTTTTGAATTTAGGAACATATATATTAAATCTATGTTAGTCCAGGCCTGAGTCACAATATTACCATGACAGTTCAGAACACTTGCTTCTCTACCTAGCAGTTTCCTTTTTCTCTCTCTGCATAAAAAGAGTCTAACACTGGCTTACTGAATTTGGAAATAACTGAACAAAATTGCTTTCCGTGTATTTGATGCAAGTCTGACAGTTCAGAGCTAAGCTGTAAACTATTCAGAATCCTACTGGAAGAAACAGATAAGAGTCATGGAGGATTTGTAATAAATATCTCTGGATAATATTTCAGAGGAGGGAGTTTAATTTTCAGAGGATAACATAAGTGCTTCACACTGTTCACTAAATATCACATTTGAATGCAAAACTCTAATGCTAATAGCAATAATTTTGGTAATGTATCACTATTGCAGGACTTTAAGGTCAGATCTTTAAGGTGGGGAAAGGGAGCAGCTTCCCTGGGTGCAAACTATCAGAAGGTTGTGACTGGCGGGTAGTGATGGTGTGAGAGTACAGTATCATCATTTGCTCATAAAACCAAAAGTATATCATGTATTCATGAACAAATGCTGACACTGTGTTTACATTCATATCTGTAGTGATAAAGTGTTCTTTTTGGTACTACAACTGCAGCAAGCTGCTTGATATAGTTTTGTTTGCTTGCTTGCTTTTTGGTTTTCAACTTTGAGTAGACCTGCTTTTTTCCTCCTCTGCTTCTCCACTCAAAGTTGAGTGAAGTTGATGGTATAATATACATCATAGGGTTCCAAATAAGTCAGCTATTGTTCAGTTCAAGATGCAGCATATATTGTCTGCTTATCTGTCGGTTTGCTTATTTGTGCATTCTCCTTTTCTGTTTATTGCTTTCGAACTGCATAGGTCAGTTACCTCATCTGACAATTGTCAGCAATGTCTTTGAAGCATAGAATAACAATGCTGAAATACTGAATACAATATGAGCAGAGACAAATAAGCAGATATTACCAAACTACTCACAGATATACAAAGCAATTTTTTTCCCCCAGATTCACTAATTTTCCATGTAGGACTAGTGTAGTCCTGCATGGAAGCGGCCGCTTAGGAGCAGTACAGCAGCGCGCCAGGTATATTAATGAAGGTGCGCTGCCCAACCTCCTAGGCATACACGGAGTGTGTACGAGTGCAGGGGGCATGGTTGAGAGCAAAGCACTCAGAATAAACATGCCCCTGCAAAGAAAAACAGCAGAAAGTGGAAATAAATGAGCTAGGCCACTCATAGGTGTCTGCATATCCCCACCAACAGTCCCCCATGTGTACAACAGCAACAAGACATAAAGATGAAAAGAAGAAACCCCTGTATTGTTGTCTAAAGCTCCGAGTACAGTTAACCGTAGGTGCACGGGTGTGCCCATTGCTCTGCCACGGTGAAAGCAGCCCAAAAGGCTGAAGAGGATAACAAGGATGATATATGCAAATTAAGCATATCAGCAATAGTGTAGTGGGCAGAGCATTCACCTAACAAGCAGGCATTCACAGTTCATGTTCCAGCGCAATACAGTCTATTTTACATGGCAAAGCATGGTATAAGCAATATTTGTAATGCAAAACCCACTAAATAACATAATTTTTTATGAACAGGAGTACTGCAGGAAATGCACATGTGAAGAGTCAGTATCATAATGAATAAGCCAGCAGTAAGCAGGGATAAGCACAGATAAGCAGTAGTAAGCATATGTAAGCACTAGTAAGCATGTACAAGTGCGTTTGCATAGGGTTAAAAACTTTTGACACAGATTAAGCAAAGCAGGATCTAACTGGGTATAAGATACTGTGACCAGAAGTTAGCAGTGCTAGATTTCAAAGATGGCTGCCATGCTGTAAACACTGCTAAACTGCAGCTCTTCAATTAACCCGAGGAAAATCTCTGATCTGAGTGGATATCAGGAGGTTTAAACATTAAATTGATGATAAAAAGTTGCATTTATACTTACCTAATCTAAAATCAGTTAAAAAAGTGGGAAAAAAAAGTATTTATCCATCAGGATTACAAGTGATTATTTTGTTCTGAAGAGAGAAACAAACAAAGGACCACGTGCTTTCTTTATTCTGCCTTTCTGCTTGGGGAAAGAAAAATCTTGCAACAAGGAAGAACCATGGAAACAACTACTACTAAGACAAAGTTGTCAGAACTACAGTCGCCAGTAAAGGATGGAACTGTGAAAAAACAAAGGATTACTAGACAGCAGGAACAACAGAAACCAGAAACTAGATCCAGGACTGATCAGCCACTAAACATGGAGGATATCAAACACGCTTTACTACCTATACAGGAAGCTCTAAAGGACTTGACCTCACAAATACAAACATTTGGAGTTTTATGCAATCAATTGCTTCAGAGAATGGACAAAACTGAGACCAGAATTTCTGAAATAGAGGACAAAATTGACATGCTGGAGAAAAAATCAAAGGTATGTGATGTGGATGTACAAGTCATGCAAAATAAACTTATTGATTTAGAAGCAAGGTCTAGAAGAAATAATATTATTATAAGAGGAATCCCTGAAAACATCCAGTATGCAGAGCTAATACCAGCCATAACACAGATATTTGAAATCCTGTTAAATGATGCTGATGGGGTGAAACAAATTGTAATAGAAAAGGCACACAGAGCGCTGAGAGAGGTACAAGCTTCTACTATGCCTAGACCTGTATATGTTAAGATATTGAACTTTCAAGATGTTAGCAAAATATTGTTTACTGCAAAAAAAAAATGGTGGCTATGTTATGTGGAAAAATGTTAAAATATTTCTGGCTCAAGATTTACCATTACAAGTAAGACAGGCTAGACAGTCTTTATCTGCATACTGTAAATTTCTGATTGATAAACAAATTAAATTCCAGATGAAATACCCCAATATGCTTACATTTATGGTGGATGGCACTAAATATTCTGTTTCCAATAAAAATCAGGCAAAAGAAGTGTTTCTGAAAGTTTTTAAATTTCTACCTGCATCAGAGGGCTGAAAAGAACTTCCATTGAGACTGTCATGTTCCTGTAGTCAGATCCAGCATGTATTTTACCTCAAGGCTTTTCTAATCCTTTGTTTCTTCACTAAACTGTTCAGGCCTCTGAAAAAACAATACAACTGTTTGTTTATGCTAATCTGAGGGTCTGCTGGCTGTTTTCCAGACTTTTATGACCTCCAAGGTCTATTTCCATGTGTGGTAAACAGGAAATGCCTGGATTTCAACTGAGTGTGTCAATTTGGATGTAACACTTCCTGTGGTCCTGCTGTGAAAGAGGTCCCCATCGTGAGTATTTCTGATGGTTTCCTGGCTTGAGAAGACAAAGAGAACTGAAAATAATATGTTAATGTTCTTTTTATAATGAAATAACATTACAGTATGTACTTAAAGCACATAATAACATGTACTTTTACTATTTTTTTCTTCTTTTATAGGTGTGAACCAAAATCGATTTTTTTACAATATGCAGTGAGTGGCAGGCACTGTGTAGGGTACAGATTTAAAATGTAGGATGCATTTTTTTTTCTCTCTCTCCTCTCTTCTGCAAAAAGTTTATGTACATAATGATTGCAACAAAACAGATACTTAAGGTAGGATAAAATAAGTACCCAATCTACTAAAACTTTCCTTTACACAGTAATAACCTTAGAAATGAGATTTGTTTAACTAATAGTTAAACCAAAGCTGCAGTTAAGTAGCGATGTTTGGTAGGGAATGTGTAGTTTAGACTTTGATGTAGATATGCTAGAATATATAGGTTGTAAGTTTAGGAAATGTTTTAAATGTTATTACCTGAAGTTTTTCAATGTGTTGGTGTGTTTAACCTTGTTTATATTTTCTCTTATACAAGACCTATATAAATCCTGGTCCAGGGGTAAAGTGGGTAAGCACTGGTTAGGGACAGGATGTAGGAAATGCTTCCAGATTAGATGTAGTGTACAGTCAATACATGTCAATTTGATAATTCCCCTCTTATATTGTTATTTGATACCAAGACCTGCGAATGTGGGAGTTGAACTCATGGAATGTTAAAGGGCTCCAGAACTTGAAGAAGAGAAAGCTGTTGCTACACATATTATTACAGGACAAAGCATTGTTTGTATTTCTACAGGAAACACATTTGATGAATGAACAATGGAATGATATTAGAAAAAAGAATTGGATTAGAGAGCTAGTGACATCAGAAGGTAAGACAAACAGTGTGGGAGTGGCTATAATTATCAAAACCCAATACAAAGATAGGATTTTAGACTCCAAAGTGGATCCAAATGAGCGATGGTGTTATGTGATTTTATCGGATAATGCATTTGATAAACCTATCCTACTTTTGAATATATATGCCCCATGTAATTATCAACACAGTTTCATAGCATCATTATATCCAATATTAACACAATATGATGGTTATTATTTTGTTGTGGGTGGGGACTGGAATACCTATCAAAATCCAGAGTTGAATAGTTCTTGTCCACAAAGAGCATTTAATAAGCAGGCCGGGATAGCATTAAATGATTTTAAGGAAGATTTTCAATTATATGACCCCTTTTCTTATTCACAAGATATTAATAATGCAAATAAATACACCTTCTATTCACCATGCCACAAAATGTGGGCTAGAATAGATTACTTTTTGATATCTAAAGCACTAACGAATTTAGAACCAGTGGTGGTTATACATACTCGTCATCTATCAGATCACTCAAAAATTTTGTTAAAATTTTCTAAAGATTTAAAAGACACAAGAAGGCATAGGGGTTATAATTGGTCACTCAACCCAAATCTTTTAAGTAAAAAAGAGATAGCAGATGGAATTATAAAATATTTGAAAGAATTTACAGATAGCTTGAAGCTCCAAAAACATAGTCCTGACATAGAATGGGCGACAGCTAAAGCTTAAATTTGAGGATTTCTTATACAAAAAGACTCATATTATAAGAAAATTCATAATAGTGATATTCAAAAACTAGAAATAAGAATAAAACAACTTGATAATGAGCTGATTCAGAATTTTAACGCTCAAACTGAGGAGGAAATGTTGAAGCTTCAAAGGGATCTCTTTTTGCTTCATAATAATAAATGAACACTTCAAGAACATAGGTGTTTAGTGAAATATGCTAATAATGTTCAAATACCATCAAAAGCACTGGCAAGGATTATAAATCAATCAAAAACAACTGGATATATTTCAGAAATACAGTATAAAGACACAATATATTCTAAAACTGAGGATATTGTTGATGTTTTGGGGAAAATCTATACTAAGTTGTATGAGGGGCAAACTGATAGGTCTCTACATAACCAGAATAAAAGTTTTCTGCAAAAAATTAACTTTCCAGAATTAGAAGAGAGCCTGCAAAGTGACCTGATTAAACCTATTTCTAAAGAAGAAATAGTATATACAATTCAACATATGAAAGCACATAAGTCGCCAGGGCCTGATGGTATTACAGCTGAATTTTACAAAGAGTTTGCTGATAATTTGGGAAAAGAATTGTCTCATGTATTTAATTATATAACTAAAAATAAAATAAGTGACCCCCACCTCAATGCGTCAAAAACAATTTTCATACATAAAACCAATTCAGATCCCCTTAACCCAGATAATTACAGACCAATAGCACTAATGAATGTGGATATGAACATTTTAACATCAATTATAGCATCAAGACTAAAGAAAGTTTTGATATATCTAATTTCTAAGGAACAAGCTGGATTTATGGCAACTAGACAAACTAGCGATAACACACTTACAATGCATAATATGATGACGTATGCTAAACAAAACAACTTTAATATCTATGCTCTTATAATAGACGCCCAGAAAGCATTTGATAGAGTAGACATAAATTTTTTGTTTGATGTGTTACCCTATTTTAACTTGCCCCAAGAATTCATTCAGATACTACAAATATTATATAGTAATCCATACACTACGCAATACATCAATAGGACTTATTCTAACAGAATACAGATTAAAAATGGTACTCATCAGGGTTGTCCCATGTCCCCCTTATTGTTTAACCTATATCTAGAACCCCTATTTTTATATATCAAGCAAAATTTGTATCATAATGACCAATAATTTATAGGAATAAAATATTAATGTCAGCATTCGCCGATGATCTTATTATTTATTGTACAACCCCAATTTCGGACAGTAAAAAGATATTAAAGCTCATAAACAAATTTTCGGTAGTTTCTAATTATAAAAATAACTTACAGAAAATGAATATCTTCCCGTTAAGAACCCCAAAACCTTTTTCATTAATGGCCCTGATGGGGAAGTTAACATGTAAAGAAAATATTAAATATTTGGGTATCAACTTTTCTATGGATAATAAGGACTTTTATAACAATAATGTTAAACGAGTATGGGAACACATAATAGCTGATTGTGACAGATGGAAGAATTTAAAACTACCGGTATTAGCAAAAGTATCAATAGTGAAAATGAATATACTACCATGAATGTTATATATATTTAGGTCTGCCCAATTATCAATTTCAAAAACAGTTTTTAAACAAATGCATAAAGATCTAGCTAAATTTATCTGGAACCCAAAAAGAACTAGAAAATCTTATGAGAAATTAATGACCCCTAAAACAAGAGGGGGACTTGAGCTACCAAACTTTGAAGCATATTATTTGATTGTAAACGCTAATCAAATTTTAAGAATTGCTAATTATGATGTAACGAATACAAAATGGATACCAACTTGGGTGGTCTTGAATCATAAGCATATTTTGGATAGGAAAATAAATCCTAAAGCATTACCCTTTATGGACAAAATTAGTCTGATAAAATATGGGGTCATGGACCACATAATAACCTGTGTCTCATCTTTGCAAACTTTATTTCAGTCCATAGATTTATTGCAATATATGATGGTTCTTCAACCTTTCCACAGGAATCCTAATTTTAAACTAAATAATCAGCTGATCGATCTCAGCAAATTTCCATTAATAGTTAATCTGACTCTATTTGATGTTTTTAATAAACTTGACTTATCGGCTTTACAAATTAGACAGGAAATGAATCTACCTAGAAGTTAAATTGTTATAATGAGACAAGTTAAAGAACTTGCCTTGAGCTATTTTAAGAACTTTAAACCTGCAGCCGGATTTGTGGATAAATGCTCTGAATTGTGGCAAGCTATCCAACAAGACACTAAATTTATAGCAACTGCATACAAATTAATTAAGGATTTGAAATTTCAGGACAAAATTTTGCTTTCAGAGTATTGGGTAAACAAAGTAACAGTAACAGACAATCAGATATTAAAAGCAATTGATATAACTAGGAAATCAGTTTCTTTTCAAAAACTGATGTACACGCAATTGATGATTTGGAACAATGCATATTACACACATCTTAGATTACATAAATTTAACCCTAGGAATTCTGCAATTTGTCCATACTGTTGAGATCAAACAGCGGATCTTCTTCATATGTTCTGGAGTTGTAAATGCGTATATAAACTTTGGAGCTCTCTTAAAGTACAACTGCAAAAGATGGGTTATCAAAGTTCTACACTGTCAAGGGAATTTATGATTTTTAGCATTCCTCCAAGAGAGCTTTCCAGATCGCAAACTATTATTTGTATGAATATTTTTTTTGCTGATGAAACTCTATATAGCCACAAATTGGCTAGAACCACACAAGACATCATGGAATAATTTTAAGCTTGTGGCTATAAAACATATACTAGCACATAAATTACTTCTGAAACAAACTAATAAAAATATTAATAACCCGAAAATATGGGAAAAGGTCTTCAATATTATATTAGTATGATACTGATTTTAGGAATATATTAAATATAGGAAGCATTTCATGTAGATATTGTATAAATGGTTTGTAGTAGTTATAGTGTATTATGTGTGGGATGTTTATTGTATTTTTGTAATGTTTTTGGAAAATATATTTCAATAAAAATTTATTATGGAAAAAAAAAGAAGTCAGCAGTGCTAGCCTCTGTGCAAACCCACTTACAACTGCTTGAAAGTGCCTTAAACACACTGTATCCAATGGTCGGTGTTCTGCCCAACAACAAAACAAACAGCTTCTGCAAGGCCGGAACCCAGGACCATGCACACCATACGCAAAACAATTTACCACTAAGCCATGCCAGATATGCAGAAAATGTAAGTTGTTAGAAACATAACCCCAGTCCAGCCATGCAACAGTACAGAGAATGTATACCTAGAGCTAGATGGGTGCATGTGTACAAATATATCACTATCTAAACAGATACAACATATCTATAGATGTAGTCATATATATATATATATACATATATAAATATCCAGAGATATATACATATATACAAATATATGAACAGATATACATGCAAATGCCGACAACAACACATATATATGTCAACATCTATATGTCCACATATACACATAAAGTGGCATATATGTACGCAGATATATGTCTCCATAGGAATATACGGAAATAGTTAGAAATATGTAAGCAAATGTATATACCCACAGAGGTATATATGGCCAGACATCTGTAGATACCAATGGTAGATGAACAGAAACATATATGTCCACATGCACCGTCAATGGGCCTGAGAGGCCAAAAACAATATATGTCACGTACGAATTTGCATACCCCCTGCCCAGCCAAACACATCCGCCCTGCAATACACTACCAAGCTCATTGTATTGTATGTCTGTCATTGAAATAGGGAATTAAATTAGCCCTCTGTTATGTTTTACATATCGACATCACATACCCCTCTCCCCCACCCACTAGGCAGGCTGAGCAGTACAGGCCCGTCCAAACCAGGCCATCCCCAACCCATACATACATAACCCACAGTTCTGTTTCCCCCATCTGCAACACACATGCAGCTACCATACCTACCCTGATTAAAGGCCCATAGCTACCACACCACCAAGCAGTGCCACCCCACCCCCACCCCCCTCGAGACCCATCCCGTATGATGTCCCGACCCAAGTATCCTAAGTGTGGCACACGCCATAGTCCATGCACATAGCCAAGGATACCTATGTAACTCTGGGTGTAGACGAAGGTTGAATACCCAATGTTTGGGTTGTCCCACATGGGACGAATGTATTCCTGGTACTAACAATAGATTTCACGTGTGACTCTGTGTACATTAATGGATTTAGTTGTAGGTATCGCAAAGCATACGTGGCACACAAGGTTGGCCGGTATGCACACAAAACACATTATCCAGCAATACCAGTCAACATTACAGGATATGTAGCTAAATATGTAGAGGTATATGTGCTTGTATATATACCCATAACTATATAGATATATAACTCCCCCTCTCTGTAGTACAAATGTATACATACATAGATAGACATATATATAAATACCCACATATAGAAATATACATATGCAGACACCCATACATCCACATGTCGGATATATATACATCAATATATATATATATATATATATATATATATATATGTGTGTGTGTGTGTGTGTGTGTGTGTGTGTGTGTGTGTGTGTGTGTGTGTGTGTGTGTGTGTATATATATATATATACATATCTATATATAGCTATATATATATATATATATATATATATATATATATATTAGATATATATGTGTGTGTGTGTGTGTGTGTGTGTGTGTAGATATACACAGATATATAGCTATGATATGATACAGCACTTAAGAATGACATATGTTCACAGGCCATGCCAATGGAGGTGAGGGGCCTAATCAACAAACGTGTAACACGTAGCATGAACCAGCCCCCCAGCCAGACAGGAGAAACATACAAATAAACACGCAAACAATGTAAATAATCCACTGATCCCCAGACCGCAGGCAGGATACAACCGGGGAGAGGACACAGTGGACCTGAGAAGTCTGATCTTGGAACAGAGACAGGAGCATCCCTTGTGGGACACCACAAAAATTGTCTTGTTATAGGAAGATGCCCGTGTGATGACCTATCAAGGTGGGGCGTGTACGTACCTGGACTACAAGGGTGGGAAAGCCTGATGACCCATGGGTCAAGACAACGTACAACATGGGTCCCATGAACTGGAGAGTGGACAGTGTGTAGTGGTGTGTTTAGACCCAACCTGCACCCAGAGTAAGGATGAGTGCTGTAGAGGAGGTGCAGGTGGGGGAACTATGGGTATGTAATTATGGGTCTAGGCATCCAGGTGTTTGCTGGAGTGGTTCTATTCGGACAGTGCCAGGGATGTAAGCAATAGTGTTCACTGGGCAGAGCCGCCAACCAATTAGCAGCCACTCCCGCTATGAGTCCTACTGCAGCACAGTCTATTTTACATGGCAAAGTACGGTATAACCAGATGTATTTTTGCAAATCCCACTAAATAACATCAAAGAACACATGGTCGCAACAACCCACTATAGGCATGTAAGCTGAACTACTTGGCATCACAAGGTATTATTCTTGTCCCCACCCCCACCCAGGGTTGTGAGTGTCCAAACCTACCTCCAAATGCAGTGTATATACACAGCTTTTGCCGGAGAAGAAATTGCCACCTATGGGCCTTCCCGTCAGCCTACCTGCACATCCCTGGACATTCCACCTACTATCTGCCTCTCTGTGTGCCCCATTAACACCACTTATCGATTGACTCCTGTTTTATTACTACTACTGTTCACAGTCACAGGTAGGTGTCACCCTCTTCCCCAATTATATTGGCAAAATCTGGAACCCCCTACCCATGTGTATTACCTCAGCTGTCCCACACGACACATGCAAATAAAACATGAAGGAAGACCTCAAGCACACTTGGAGCAGCACATGCTCACCACCTGGTGCACCCCCCCCAACTAACACTGCATACCCCTACACCAGCTAGTGAAACCGACACCTCCTGTCCTGTCCGCATACAAATCCCAACATCCTGCATACCTTCCCTATTGCTCCAACACCAATCATATCAACGGCCTATTATACAGTTACAATGTGCCCCCCACCCCCCCAACAACCTACCTACTCCTTCACTATTCACTTCAACTCTAACATGCAGGTATGGCATAACTAAACCTAACCTGAATACCTGAGTATAACCTATACAGAACCGTTAAACTGGAATCACAGTTCACCTTAAACTGACCTATGTCAACAGTCGTACCTGACATGTAAACCTGACCTTTGCTTGTATAATACCAACATGTTAATGTGAACTAAGCATGAAGAATGTGGTACATAGCCATGTTAAGTCTGTTACTCTCTATGAATGTCTACACCTCGGTATTATGTGTAATGTGTAGCTGGAGATTCCTGTGGAGGTTCAGCCTCCAGGCCACTGCTGACAATGGAGAAGCATCCAGTCGGATTGTCCCAGACAACAAATGTGAACTAAATACATGAAGTAGCATGGGGATATGCTGCAGCAAGAGGGTGTATGCTTGTTTGGGTGGCGGTAAGCAATGCCCACACTGGTTAAGCAATGTGGAGGCCAACCCAGTGTAAGACGCCATAACCAGAGGTCAGCAGATCTGAGCCAGTCTGAGCCTTGTGCACAAAAGCACATACCCACCTACACTTCCTCTACAGTGCCTTAGGCCCTCCCTAGCCAACAGCTCTCATCGTGCCCATTAACAAAGTAACCTGCACTCCTGGGTTACAACCTCTCCACCCTGCACACTATAGTCTAAGTCAGTTACCATTAAGGCATGGCAGATACACATTCAGCTGCTATCACAAACATTATCATCCAGCACAGTTATTCAGCAGTATAGGAAATGTATGTAAGTATGTAGATTAATACCAGCAAACATGTGCACATTGCTCAATCACAGTATTCTGAGCAGCCTATGTGTATCAATGAACTGTGCCTGTCCAAACATACTGTGAGAACAGTAGTCTTGCATAATACTGAAGAGAAGAATGAATAACGGTGCACACCGTGGGGGTGTGTGGGTGTGCTTCATGCACAGAATGTCACACCTGGGGCGTTGGTTTCACAGAACCGGGAGATTAGGCTGGCCCAGTGTGTGAGCAAACTGCTGCTTCCCAAACCCCTGGCAGAATGCTACCAGTGGGAGAAACAGTGTAGACCAGCAAAGTCTACCAGTGACACAACCACAAGTTCGTCCCTGGCAGGACGAACCAAACCTTTTGGGACACATAGGTGTTTCCACCAGTATCGTAGGAGGATCAAGGGAAGGCTAGTACATATGTGGACTAAATAGATGAAGAGCCTGCTGAAGCTTGTGATGAGACAGTATAATGGAGGAGTACCGACACGTGCAGAGAGGGAAATGTGTGGAGGTGTGGTATGGCTAGGCTAGCAACTGCGGAATGGATGGATACTGTGTACGTGGAGCTTGGGGGCTGGGGAAAGGAAGCATGGGTATGACATTAAGGTAGAAATATGCAAATTAAGCAGAACTGCAATAGTGTAGTGGACAGACCAATGAGCAGGCATTCCTGGTTCGGGTCTCACTGTAGCACCATCTATTTTACATGGCAAAGCATGTTATGAACAATATTTTTGTTGCAAAACCCACAAAATAGCAGAAATATATGAACTGGAGTACCACAAGATATGCACATGTGATGTATCAGTGTCAGGCTGAATAAGGCACTAGTAGGCAGGTTTAAGCACAAGTAAGCAGTAGTAAGCATATCATTCCCTCCAGTAGAGCTCTTTTGAGTGTGTATCTTTAACCCCTAGTGGGTGTGGCTTCAGCATTTAAAAATTTAAGTTATCACCTTACATTTTTAACAAATATCCATTGTGTTTGCTATCATGTATGCTTCAAGATAAAATTTTCCAATACCTTGTATGTAACATGGTTTTGGAATTATTAATGCAAATATGAACAGGCAATATTTGACGCCTAGAGGAGCAGTAGGGTATAACTGCAGAAACGCCTGGAGACGTCACTCGGCTGTAAGCGTGTTTAAGTGTGTTTGCTTGGGGGTAAGCATTACCTACACAGAATAAAAAAAGTGGAAGCTAACCGAGTGTTAGAAACTGTAACCGGAGGTTAGCAGTGCTTAGCTCCACACAAACCCGCACACACCCACGTACAACTGCTTTAATGTGCCGTAATCACTCTGTACCCAATGGTTCATGTTCTGGCCAGCAAAGAAATAAACAGCTCCTGCAGGGGTCGAACCAAAAAAACCTGCACACAATAGACAAAGGGATGTACCTCTAAGCCATGACAGATATAAATGAAGTAGATGTTGTCAAAAACATATCATCCAGTCCAGTCATGCAACAGCACAGAGAATGTATACCTACAGCTAGATAGATGTGTGTGTGCAAATATATTACTATCTAAATGGATACAACATATCTTTAGTCGTAGTCACATATATATATATATATATATATATATATATATATATATATATATATATATATATATATATATATATATATATATATATACACAGATATTCATGCAAATGCCGACAACTACACATATATATGTCAACATCTATATTTCCACATATACACAGCAAGGTACATGTATGTACGCAGATATATGTCTCCGTAGGTATATACGGACATAGTTAGAAATATGTCAGCAAATATATATATATATATATATATATATATATACACACAAAGGTATAGATGGCCATACATCTGTAGATACCAATGGCAGATGAACAGAAACAATGGTAGATTAACAGACACATATGTCCACATGCACCGTGAATGGGATTGAGAGGCACCAAACAATATATGTCACGTATGAACTGGCAAACCCCCCACCCAGCCAAACACGTCCGCCCTGCAATACAATGCCAAGCTCATTGTATTGTACATGTGCCTTTGAAATAGGGATTTAAATAGCCCTCAGCAATGTTCCACATGTTGACATCACATCCTCCTCTCCCCCACCCTCTAGGCATGCCAAGCAGTACAGGCCCATCCAACCAAGGCCATCCCCGACCCATATATTCATTACTCACAGTTCCACTTCCCCCCACCCGCTGCACACATGCAGCTACCATCCGTACCCTGGTTACCGGCCCATAGCTACCACACCACCACACATAACCCCCCCTCCACAGCCCCCCCTTGGGACCCATCCCTTATTTTGTCTCGACCCAAATATCCTAGGTCTGGCACATGGTGTAGTCCATGCACATAGCCATGGGTACCTATGTAACTCTGGGTGTAGACGAAAGTTGTATATCCAATGTTTGGGCTGTCCCACATGGGACGAATGATTACCTAGTACTAACAATAGATTTCTTGTGTGAATCTGTGTACACTAACAGATTTAGTTGTAGGTGTCACAAAGCATATGTGGCACACAAGGATGGCCAGTATTCTCATGAAACACAGTACCCAGCAATAACAGGCAACATCACAGGATATGTAGCTAAATATGTAGAGGTATGTGTGTGTATATAAATATATATATATATATATATATATATATATATATATATATATATATATAGATACCCATAACTACATGGAGATATACCTCTCCCTCTCTGTAGTACAAATGTATACATACATAGAAAGACATATATATAAATACCCACATATAGATATATACATATGCAGACACCCATACATCCATATGTCGTTAGATTATATATACAGCAATATATATATATATCTATATGTATTCATATATATAAATACCCACATATAGATATATACATATGCAGACACCCATACATCCATATGTCGTTAGATATATATACAGAAATATATAGAGGTCTATATGTATATATATATATATATATATATATATATATATATATATATATATATATATGTGTGTGTGTGTGTGTGTGTGTGTGTAAATATACACATATATGTGGCTAGGATATGATACAGCAATTAAGAATTACATATGTTCACAGGCTGTGCCAATGGGGGTGAGGGGCCCAATTAACAAACGTTTAACATGTAGCATCAACCCACCCGGCTAGACAGGTGAAACATCCAAACTCACAATAAAAGTAAACAAACCACTGCTTCCCAGACTACAGGCAGGATACTACCAGTGGGAGAGACCCTCCAAGTCTAATCTTGACACCAAGACAAGAATGTCCATTGTGGACAACCCAAAAATTCTACGGATATTTGGGTTTCCAGGCATTACAAAGATGTCCAATGGCAGGGCACGCATGTTCTCGGACTACAAGGTTGGGGAAGCCTGATGATCCATGGGGAGAGACAACATACATGATGAGTCCTGAGAAGTGAGGAGTGGGCAGTGTGTACTGGTGTGGCCAGACCCGACCTGTACCCAGAGTAAAGAAGAGTGCCGAAAAGGAGGTGCAGGTGGGGAACTGTGGGTATGTAGTTATGGGTCTAGGCATGCAGGTGTTGGCTGGAGTGGTTTTATGTGGACCACCCCAGGGATGTAAGCAATAGTGTGCATGGAGCAGACCCGACACCTAACGAGCAGCCACACCCGGTACAAGTCCCACAGCAGCAATGTCTAGTTTACAGGACAAAGTGCAGAATTACCAGATGTGTTGTTGCAAACCCACTAAATGACACAAAAGAACACATGGTCGCAACAACCCACTGCAGGTATGTAAGCCGAACTAATTGGCATCACAAGGTATTATTGCTGTGCTCACCCCCACCCAGGGGTTTGAGTGTCCAGATCTACCCCCACATGCAGTTTATATACACAACTGTCATTGTAGAAGAAATGGCCAGCTGTGGACCTTCCCGTCAGCCATCCTGCACATCCCTGGACATGTCCCCTACTATCAGTCCCTCTGTGTGGCCCAATGACACCACTTACATATCGACCCCTGTTTCATTTGTAGTAATGATCACAGTCACAAGTAGGTGACAGCCTCCACACAACTGTATTGGCAGAATCTGGACCCCAACCCAGGTGTATTACTGCAGCTGTCCCAGACTACACATGTTAATAACACATGAAGGGAAACCTCAAGCACACTTGGATCACCACCTACTCACCACCTGGTGAAGTCAACCACCCCCCAACTAACCCTCCATACCCCTACACCAGCTACTGACACTGATACCTCCTGTCCTGCCTCGCATACATATCCCAACACACTGCAAACCTGCACTACTGCTGCCCCACCAATCAGTCAAATGACCTACTAAATAGTTAAAATGCCCCCCCACCTACCCGCCTACACCTTCACCATTCACATCTACTCTGCAACACAGGTATGGCATAACTAAACCTAACCCGAATACTTGAGTGTAACCTATCCAGAACTGCTAAACTGGAATCCCACTTCAACTTACACTGACCATCGTGAACAGTCATACCTGACATGTACACCTGATTAAAGCATGTATAATACCGACATGTACATGAAGTAATGTGAGGGTATGTCACAGCAAGTGTGAGTACACCTGTTTGGGCGGTGGTAAGCAATGCCCACACTGGTTAAGCAATGTGGAGGCCAACCCAGTGTAAGACACCGTAACTGGAGGTCAGCTAGTCTGAGCCTTGCGCACACCAGCCCATACCTGCCTACACTTCCCCTGCAGTGCCTTAGGCACACTGTAACCCACAGCTATCATTGTGGCCAGTAACAACATAATCAGCACTCCCAGGTTCTGCCCCTGCACACTATAGTCCAAGTGAGTTACCATGAAGGCATGGCAGATATACAATCAGCTGCTGTTATCACAAACATATCATCCAGCTCTGGCAGTCAACAGTATAGGAAATGTATGTAAGTATGTACATTAATACCAGCAAGCATGTGCACAGTGCTCAGTCACAGTATTCTGAGTAGTCTATGAGTATCAATGAACAGTGCCTGTCCGTGCATTCATGCATACTGTGAGAACAGTAGTCTTGTATAATACTGAAGAGAGGAATGGAAAATGGGGCACGCCGTGGGGGCATGTTTCATCCACAGAAGCGGGAAAAGAGGCTGGTCTGGTGTGTGAGCAAACTGCTGCTTCTCAAAACCCTGCCGGGATGCTACCAGTGGGAGAAACAGTGTAGACCAGCAAAGTCTACTTGTGACACAACAACAGGTCCGTCCCTGGCGGGATGAACCAGACTTTGTGGGTCACAATGATATTTCCACAAGTATCGGAGGAGGATGAAGGGAAGGCTTGAACGTATGTGGACTAAATGGATAAAGAGCCTGTCGAAGGTTGCATCGAGTCAATAAAATGGAGGAGTACCGAGACGTTCAGAGAGGGAAATGTGTGGAGGTCTGGTATGGCAGGGCTAGCAACTGGAGAATGGATGGATGCTGTGTATGTGGAGCTCGGGGGCCAGGGAAAGGGAGCATGGGTAAAACATTAAGGTAGAAATATGCAAATTAAGCCAAACTGCAATAGTGTAGTGGGCAAAGCATCCGCCTAATGCGCACTCATTCCCGGTTCTAGTCCCACTGCAGCACATTCTATTTTCAATGTGAAATCGGTATAACAACATCAGTTTACTGTATAACCTACTAAATGACATTTACACTTAAACAGGAGTACTGCATTACACATAGACCCACTCACTATTCAAAGGACATGAGATGACACACAGATATGTATACACAAACATTTAATGGTGTATTTTACAATAATGTATGCCATTACCAACAGCACATAGATCTGGATTATGTAATCAGTGAGGAATGCAAGACCCACACAGAAAAGTAGATGCAGACTGTGTGGATATATAACATACTATGCTGTCCAGGCCAAGCCCATCAATTCATACAACTGTAGACAAAGGATTTGCCAAAAAGATAGGTAACAATAAACAATAACAGATGTAGTTCAGCAGCTGCCAATTACACACTGTAGTCAGGGCCTAGGGGGGCATCTGTTACCTGTGATAATGTTTATGTATCTGTCACATGTATGGACCCTGACCAATAAATGTTGTGGGAGTCCATGATATGACTTTAATGATAGCAGGAATGTTAGCAGTAAATTATGATAGGCCAGTACCGAACAACCCCTAACTGTATCACAGCAGGACAAATCCAGCCATATATGTGGAGGACAGAGGCAGGAACACAGGACCATACTCATAATATTGCTGTTACACACCCTGCAAATAGCTGGTGTTACAGGATTCATTGCAACATACTCTTATGCAGGAATAACACATCAGGAACACAACTGGAACTAGCCATGTACTGATAGCACACAACAGACAGATTGCAAGGGATATATCTAGGACAAGACCTGTGTGGTGCACAGGCAAAAGCAAACAGACATTCCACTGGCCATCATGTGGATAGGCCCACAGTTGAGAGCTATGCAGACAGACTGCATTCCATCCTAAACTACTATGTGCACGCAAACACTGCAAGACCATAAATATGCAATGCACATAACAACACTACTCACTCTGTCTGTAGGTCTGGAACTTGTTAAGATTGTGTAGTGTTCATGTGTCTGCAAGCCCCGCTGTAATAGTTACTGCAGCCTGCCATCTGTGACACTGCTGCCCACATACAGGAAGGATGTCCTCCATACTGGAAAGGTGAAGGGACAATGCCCACGAGTCATCAATTTATAGTACTAGGTTGTCATGACAATGGTTAACTGAATCACTACACAGCAGGCTGCATGCAGTCAGCAACTGTTGCACACTGATTGGTGCAGAGCCCATCACCTGATCATGTGCATCACCTACAAAAGCCATGCTGAAATCCATTAAAACCAACTCATTCGCTCTACTGGAGAGGGAGAGAAACAGAGAGAGGGAAGAAAAAAAAAATTATAAAATGAAACTCACACAGTGGGACACAAATACCTACAAGTCACAACCAGGAAGGTGTCACACCAGTCCAAAGAATAAAAGGTATGTAAAACATAACTGTATGTAATTTAATGTAGTATGTGGTATAGATTAATAGGATATATGATGTAGAATGCTTGATATGTGCCATCTGTAGTTGTCCCTGTAATGATGTCCCGTTGAATAACTGCCCTGGACAATACTGTCTGTCCCTGTAAGCAGTGGGACATACCTGCCAACTGTGCAGATCAGCAATGAATGACAAAGATCTCAGCCATAATATCTGTGTATGTTATGTTAGTGTGGACAATAGCTGGTGATGGATGTACTGCTGTCATGATAGACACATGGGTGTCAGAGCATACCACACCACTTGCAGGACAGTCATGTTAATGTGTAATGTAGCATGCACAAATGCCATAGGTGTGTAATAGGTGCAATAATAATAATAATAATAATAATAATAATAATAATAATAATAATAATAATAATAATAATGATAATAATAATAATAGCAATCTCACACCATATTTACCACCCTAATGTTAGTCTGTGTTCACGTGGCACCTGTCTGTGTTGCAGCAAGGCAGAACAGTGCAGCTGTGAATTAAATACAGTTACAGAATGTGGACCATATGTCTGTATGCACTCCATATATCTGTGTGATACAGAATGTGACGTGTATGTGTACAGATACAGACACTCATATAGACATAGGTATATCAACAATGTACAACATATATCTACACATATATGTACGTAGATGTATATTTATACACATATATATATATAGTGGCACTGACAGTGGCATGCAGGTGAAATAGTCTGTAACAGGCCAGCAAAGATAAGTGTCCCCACAGGGAGCATGGCTAAAAACACATAGCACAAAGCATGGCACATGCACATAGCACAATGCTTGGTACAATACAACATATGTCCCAATGGTAGGTAAGCAGCTGACATAACAATTGCAGTCTGTGAACAGTTTGTTGTAGCTGATATGGTGGGGTGACACAAATATGTGTATTAAGAACTATGGTAACCCTGCTGCATGGGTGGCTCAGACCTGTTTCCATCCTTATGTCTTCCAGGAAACATGTTGCATAGTCATCTTCCCACATACAGCGCCGCTGAAACAGCAACCATTATCGACCACCAAGTACAGCACTACATACTGCTGTTTGGTCGGACAGCCCATGACCAGCAGGAGAGGACCACCTTGTAGAATGAGCTAGTCCACAGGATCAATGATGTTGGACTGCATAACCACAGCTATGAGCAGGTCCAGCAACATTGCACCGACCTGCTTCGCCTTGTACGTCAGTGTGCAGCTGCCATAAGGGGGGACCACCTTGCAATGGGAGGGCAACCTGCCCATCCACCCCTCACCTGTGTGGAGGAGCTACTCAGCAGTCTTGTGGCACCTGTCCACCTGCAGCATCAACACCTGGCAGGGCACATCTTGGAGGTGGGTGCCAATGACACACCAGCTGAGGAGCATGCAGGTAAGGCCCCAGGGCACATCGGTACCCCACTCATGTGTATGCATCTGCATCTGTACAGGTACATCATGCAAAACTGAGATGTCATATACATAGTCTGCTGCTGTGTAGTAGTAGTAATAACCAGTTGTGTATAAGCTGTTATAGTGTGTAATTCTACTGTTGATGTAATGTAATTCTGCACTCACCTTTTATGAATGCCACAGCTGTGGCCATTGACATTAGCTTTCTCACACGCCTATATAGGTTCCTCCAGAATACCACCACGGCAGCAGCCCATAGCTGGTGAGTATGGTTCGTGTTCATGCATAATGATAGACTGGACATGTAATAGGTATGGGATATCCCCCATGTACACATCTAACACACCTACCCGTACTGCATGCTGTACATGTTCATGTTCTGTTGCTGTGAAATGCACTGCATCACAGTAGAGACCATGCTGGGCTATCAGAAGGGTACAACAGACACATGCAAGAAATGCACTGCATCACAGTAGAGACCATGCTGGGGTATCAGAAGGGTACAACAGACACATGCAAGATAACTAACATCCTATCAATGTGCAATGTGTCCACAGGGATGTGATGTGTGGCAGGACACATGGCCTACATTAGCAACATGTGTGACTCAACACCATCATGGCTGCAGCTGCACACAATCAGGTTAAGTAAATGTTGCAGATGTAACCCTGACTCCACAGCCCTCATGACAGCAGTGTGAGCACTCCAAGAGATGTGCACATGAGTAGACCTTGCAACCATGCAGAGGTCTGGGACATGTGTATGGCACCCCTTACAGCCATGGTAAGGTCCGCTGGTTGCCAGTGTAATAGTCACGTACATGTCAAACATGCAGTGCTGATGTTGTGATCTGTAACGCAGACATCAGGCATCCACAACTGTTAGCTGTTCACATATTATCCCAGGTATGAGTTGCTACAACACATAGGGGCTGTGAGCATTGGAGCTGACAAAACTGACACGGTACTACAGGTGCATCAATGGTTTCTATCCCTGTAAGGTATGGTGCACAGTACAAGGCAGGGTGCAGAACAGGTCCGCAGTAACACTTTGTACATGGGTGCAGTGTTAAAACAGGGAAGGGCCATCACCTACCAACAAAGCCCTTGCCTCACACACATGTATACTGCCGCTAGCATGATGTCACTATAGTTGCACTGCATGATGTTAAGCTCCATATGTAATGCATGTTGACAGAAGGCTAATGGAAGGACTGTGTGTACAAATGTTGTGCAACTCCACATGTAGGAGTGTGGGTGTGTGTGTGTGTGTGTCTCACTTGTGTTCGTAAGTGCAATCTAGTGGAGTGTGGACGATGCATGTCAGATGTGTGTGTGTGTGTGTGTGTGTGTGTGTGTGTGTGTGTGTGTGTGTGTGTGTGTGTGTGTGTGTGTGTGTGTGTGTGTGTGTGTGTGTGTGTGTGTGCCCATGTATGCACAGGCGATAGTGGGATTGACCACATGGCGGTATTTCCCCTTGGGATTGTGCTGTACATGGAGTGAGACATAGGACACCAGGACAATCTGTCAGGTATGTGAACACATGACATCTGATAACATAACAAGGTCTGTAGCATGGAGCATGCATTGGGAGGTGCAGTACATACCAGGTATACACATCATATTGCCAGCAGCAGATAGGAAACCAGCTACACAAATATGCAGCTCTACAAATGCAATGGGGAATTACCACAGCACATCAGTGAGTGTATCCAGGTAGTACTGTTGTCCGCATGATGGGTCACTTGTGCAGCAGATGTGGCATGGACTGAACAAGACTGTAGTATGAGGCTCTTGTGTGTGACATATGTAGTGAATGTAGCACCCCAACCATATAGGGGCCTTGTACACCATTACTGCCCATACACAGGGTAATACAGGGTGACAACAGTGAGGCCATGTACAACCTACTCCACCCAAGCCAGGGAGGTGATAGAGTTACAGGTCAGGTGTGGTAACCACACGTGTAGGCATGGAGAGGAATGATATGTTTATGGGCTGTAGTGATATGTGCATATTAGCAAGTGCCATGCAGGATGGGGAACATATGTAACTGACTGTTGGACTGTCTGTAAACTCAGGGAAAGTGAGGTAGTAAGGTGGCTGTCAGTGTGAGTGTGTGTACTGTTATGCAATGCTGTACAGGTCTTAATGTGTGTATCAGTTTCCCCCATAGGTGGCGAGGTGGGTCTGGGTTCCTCCTGCATGCAAACTGAGGTAGGTGTCCCTACAGACACCGATGATGATGAAGGTACAGGTGAGGCACAGGTGGGGTTGTCAGAGGCCGACACTGCACCAACATGTGTCATCTCCCTCCTAGCCACCCCAAGCCCGCACACAGTTGCAGTGCACCTACAAACCCCATCACATGTGGCCATAGCAAAGGGACAGTTGGAACTTGGTGGCAATAACCAGGAAAGTGTGGTGTCCATGCCTACTGTGTTGGGACACAGTCGGCATAGCCAGATGTCTGGAAAGCCACCACATCGGCAGATGTACCATGGTGCTCATGGGAGGACCACAGGTCATCATGCCCCTGGCAGAGCTGCCACAACTGGTACCACCAGGAGCATGTTTCAGGCTGTAATGGAGGCACAGGCATGTATGGAAATGCACACCAGACAGGTCCTAAAGCTACAAAGGTCTGCTTTCACAGCTGTAAGTGGCAAACTCCATGAACTCGGTGGTGCCTTTCCTGAATATACGGAGGTCATGGATAGACTGGGTGAGATGGTTGGCCACCTTGACTGTGGTATGACTGTGCTAGAACGTGTGGTGGGAGTGGTGTGATGGCCATGTGGACGTAGGCCAGAGACACCAGCAGCTTGCAGTCAACGTGGACATGCCAGGACGCACAGCCACTCCCATAGTGGCAGTACTAACCTCAGCACACCACAGGGGCTGCTGTCCACAAAACACCACAGTAGGCCTCGTGCACATGGCCCTGGCCAGTCTCAGGCAGGACATGGTTCCAGCGGACATATGTTATCATCGGGGAGAGTAGCATCTCAAGGCCTGCACCTGCACGTGCCCATGGAACCCCTGGCAGGCACATTCAGTGTATCCGTGGCCAGAGGCAGTGAGCTGCACACCCTGCCAGGTATGGTCTGCAGCTGTCCAACATTACACATATAGGTCAGGCACATGGCGGAACTGTGTGCATGCATACCCACACACTATGCAACCACACCTTGGGCGAGCCCATACCGACACACACCACATCACCACTCCCCAATCAAGGAACCGCACTCCTCACCCACACACATGGTGACACATGTGTGGACCACCCTCGGACTCTGGCACACCTGCAAAACACCCTGTGCATATGATGATACCTGTGCCACATCCCTGTCATCCATAACATTGATGCAGGGACAGGCCAACATGGTTCTGATGCACATGGTGACTGTAACGGAGTGCCACAATGTACTGCAGTGTAGAATGTAGTCAGGGATAATGTGTACTGCATACATGTCAGGTAGTGTAGCCATGCAGCTAAGATGACGTTCACACACCCTGTGCATATGATGACACCTGTGCCACATCCCTGTCATCCATAACATCGATGTAGTGACAGGCTAACATGGTTCTGATGCACACGGTGACTGTGATAGAGTGCCACAGTGTACTGCAGTATATAATGTAGTCAGGAGTAATGTGTACTGCATACATGTCAGGTAGTGTAGCCATTCAGCTATGATGCATCTCAGCTGTTGGTAACACCAATTGATATCCCCATACTGTCATCCATTTGTGCTGTAGGCATACATGTGTCAACAGGAGGATGGTCCGCAGTCATATTCCACAAGGGTATGTCAGTGTAGTGACACCATGGCCGTGAAATATGTGGTGTGCAGTTGCACACATGCCACAGGTATGCATAACAGTTATTGGCCGTGCAAACTTGGCCTGTGGCCTGCTGGTGCAGGTATAATCTGCACCCTTATGTCAACCCATCCACACACACACACATCCTTACTTGGCGACACTGTGTTTAGACCCCAACCCAGGTATGTAGTGCTACTGAACTGTGTGGCTGTCATTGCACACATGACACCATCTGTAGGTTGAGGTGTGTACCAGGTCATGTGCTACATGCAGACCTTCCACAGACACGTACAATATGGTAATGGGGGATGTAATGTTTGTATATGGAGAAAACATAGTGTGTCATGCCATCATATACACATTGACTGACACAGAACAGGTAGACACACATCATAGAGACCTGGTTGTATAGTTGCTAACTAGCTAGTCCATGTGTCCAATGTGTTACAGGTAGGCTGCAAACAGCACATGTGTAACTGTGCTGTATCCTGTTATCTGTTACTTGTATGGGTGATGGTGACATTGGCCACCTGTGAGTGGTATGTGGGCCATATACCAGGTGTACCATGGTGTAAAGACAGTGTACACAGCACCCACATCCCCCACTGCATATTGTACACACTAAAACCCATCTTGATACTCTGAGATACCCATTATTACACATTGGCCACGATGCATAAACAACCCAATGCATATCGCAACAGTGGTACCGCATGGGTATGCATGTGATGTACACGCCACAGGCATAGTAGGGTGTTGCATTGCCTTGCCACACCTATGGGCGACAACAACAATATCTGTACTACTGTGTGGCAATGTGTATCATAATAGGAGTATGTGGACTCGGACTGGAGTACCCTACAGATATGCACACATGCACACATACACACACGTGGCAGACCTCATTGGGATTCCCATGCCTACTGACTTATTGGTACAACACTGTTGTGCTGGTACTGCAAGGCACATGTAGTTGTTATGGAGAGGAGTGTAACAGGTAACATGTTACATTAATGGGGTTGAGTGGCACCACACACTATAAGAGTTGTACAAATAGGCATCCCCCAGCCAAACACGTCCACCCTGCAATAAACTACCAAGTGTTGGAGATCCCATAACCAAGGCCAGTGACAACATGGGCACACAATGTTACCTGTAATGCATCCCACCTGTATGATGTCAGGCTGGTATTGATAACATATCATGCAGTATAGTCTGGCTCCCATGGGGAATGTATTATGTGGAAGCCATCAACATTACCATGCATCAGATACAGAGACACAGATATGCAGATACAGGTATACACACACACATATATATATATATATATATATATATATATATATATATATATATATATATACATATACATGTGACTGCACATACACATGCAGTTATATGTACAGAATGATACATAAGTGGTAGGTGCACACAATATGGAACAGCCATGATGACTACAGTAGACCCCTGAATGACTGGACACTGAGACAATCCTTGCCTGTAACATACACCCACATAGAGGTCATAGGTAAAACAACACCCTCAGGTTTGCAGACATGGAAACCTTTCATTGCGAACTAGTACAGTTCTACATGCCATTCCATATAGCTGTTCAGATACTGACAACTATATCAATGGAGTGATGCTACAGTGGACCAGTTACAGTCATAAAGTAGGCTGGAAAGGTTCACAGCTGTTGCTGTCCAGGTCAAGCCATTCACATTGTACAATAGGAAAGACTCACTGGGCCACAGGATACCTAACAATCAACAGTATGTACTCCAGGTGTGTAGTTCAGCAGCCTCTATCTACACACTGTACAAACACAGTAGGTGGTATAGACGTCATATGACCACATGGGTTGTAACTGCTACAAAACATGGCATAACTGACATCATTATGAGCACACCAACACAAAGAACAGTTTGTAAGACAGTAGGCAGTAGTCTTGCAGTACCCAGATCCATGTCAGTAATGTATATATAGGTGAAGTATATGGTACTGTACGTCCAGATACCTTAAGACAGCTCAGCCCTGATACCCCCACATTTTGTAGCAGCCTCGGTCATTTCTGGTGCTCCCCCCTAGACTCAATAATACAGGGTTATATACCACTGTTACATACACTGGAATCTGCAGCGCATGAGGCCACACATGTATTGTGTAGGTGGCACCCACACATATATGACCCCAGCCCCACCATATGTGTGGGGGTTACAATGGCAGTGAACAGATGGCAGACATGGCAGTGTGTTATACTCCCATCCCACTATGGATCAACCACCGACATCATGACATATGTGCAAAGTTTGGTATGTAGGTGATGGACAGAGGCTGGAATACAGGCACATATGTGGACAACTGTCACCATACACTACACAAGATGCAGGTGTTACAGGATAGTCTGTAACATACCCTTAATCAGGGAATTGATAGTAGAGATGGTCATGGATGTAGCCATGTACCAGTAACACACAACACACACACTGCCAGTGTATTATCTGACACAAGACCTGTGTGGTGAACAGACAAATCATGATAGGCACAGCTCTGGCCAGCATGAGGGTAGGCTATGTGCTATGCAGATGGACTGCATTCCATGGCAAACTAGTATGTACACCCACACCCTGTAATATCAGTACTGTACAAAGCATAACACAACTCCACTCGCAGTATGTCTGTACTTCCTGATCCTCCTACAAATATGTTGCTGCCCTGAGTGTGCCGGTTCTCCTGTATGGGGTATTGCTACATGCTGTCGGTAGCACTGCTGCCCACACACAGGACAGATGCCCATCACACAGGAGATGTAATGGGACCATGCACACATGAAGTGGGAATCAGTAGTGGGTGGTTGCCATGACAGTGTTAATTTGGTGTAGTACACATGTGTAATCATATATCTGACTATCTGGATATGTATATGTACATATATTCCCACCATATGTCCTGGACATGAAGTGTAGGCCAACCCCACCCCGTATATTCCCAATGTCGTAGTTGCAGGGGATGTCAGGTATGTATAGCAGGTATACTTGCAGACTATTGCTACTGTCATTGGGATTGTCTTCACAGACATGGTGTGTGTGGGAGGTCACATCTGCTCATAACATGTGTGTCATTGGTTACTGAATGACATCCAAAGGACATCAGTGTACAGTACCAATGCTAGCACGTAATACCGCTGTGGACTGTAGAAGAGATATTGGCCAATATATGTGGAGGGTCTGACACAGTCTGTACAGTCCAGAGGTATACACATATGCCCTTAGTGCTACACGTGTACCATGTCTGACTATATGGATGTGGATGGCCCTGTAGATGGGTATAACACATAATGACCGCTATATGATGTCCACCATAGGTCATGCATTCACACACCCCTGCCTGGCCTGTAACGGTATGACCACTGGTACAGGAGTGCCATGGCCACATACTACGCAATAGGTATTGGCATACATCTGCACTGCATCCCACTGCCCTGTCTGACATACATGCCTTTAATGGTGGTCCAACAGCAGTACATCTGACTAGTATCTTCACATGACATCCCAATGGGTAGGTACACTCAGCTGCAGGGCATGTCACAATGCACTGTGCAGGCTGCAGGCAGACTGGCTCAACACTGGCCTACACATCCCAAGGGGGAATGCACATGTACCTGCATATAAAGCAGGCTCAACAGGCATGTCACAGCACAGGGTAAGATACGGCTGTGTGGCAGTGTATATCCACAACTAATGTGAACACAGCCACAGCCACATATGGTTAGCTAGCATGGTATTACAGTATAAGGACTCTGTGTTCGACACCATCCTCATATGTGCCACTCACAGACTGACCCTACATATACTGGCCTGCTACACAGTTTGGTCTGGTGGCGTTCTGTGGTATGGGACAAGTGTGTTTATGGCCCTTCAAACATGTACGCCACTACAGTACCTTATGTGGGGCAGCATGTAACATCTGATAGTAGGGGAACTAGAACAATGTCATCTACCACAGTCTGTACACAGGCTAAAGTACATATCAACACTAAGCACACACACTACACACACTGTTGACATTCACCATAGGTGCACAGACCTCAGTACTTTACGAACATCCACAGAATGTGCAGGTAATGTCATGTAATGTAACCCCTAATGTGCATAATGTGTAGCAGTCAGATACATCAGTGGCTTGTTCTCAGATATGATGCCACAAAGTATGGTGTACAACACATATGCACCACTTCATGCACGACATATGTCAAAGGTTGACAGAGGTGTGGTTGGGAGCACATACTCAGGGTGAATATTGACATGTTGCTGTGATAACCACATACATTTACTGTTGTTACAAGGTTGCTGCAACATATGACCTTTGAGGGATATGATGTCTGTGACTACCACAGCTTTCTCCATCTACTGACTGCAATCTTGACACTACCTTCAGCAGTTGACAGCTAGATGCTCCATGGGTGACACATGCAATCACGGACACAACACTGCCCAGGCTGCAGATGAATCTGCAGATGGATATTCCCCATCAACATGGAACTGACATGGCAGGTATTGAGACAGGTATAACAGCCATATCCACACAAACACTGTGAAAGCAACATTACTCCAAATGCAGTATAGTGGCACTTACAGTCTGTAGTCAGGTCAGCCACATCCACCTCCTGTTTGTTACACTGTTTCCACAGTGTATGTTGTTAGAGGTACATCGCAGTCCATCTGAGATGCTGTTTGGCACACGGCAGATCTAGTTCCTGCTCACAGTTGTTGAAAAGGGTCAACACCACCATGATGTTCCTAATTATTGAAGTGTGTTTCCATACAATTGGCTATGGGAATGTTACCACAGCTGTTTCACATACAATCAGCTAGGGGAGGGCTGCCATCAGCTGACCATGAGCATTACTTACATTATACATGCTGCTGCCTAAGCAAACCAGGTGTAGGTCTCCACGTCCACCTGAGAGGGGGTGGGAGATACAGACAGAAGCAAATACGTGTCTGAGAGGGTGGGAGGGTAAAACTGAAGCATGTTTGTGTCACACACCTAGCAGCACAGGGTATCAAACCCCTGGCAACTATGTAGTGCTAGCACAGTTCGCTGTAATTATTGGATGCACCACATGGGTTACCTGCTGTGGAGCACTGATATATGTGATGGTGAGTGCCATCTGCAACAGGGATACAGTAGCTGTACGGTAGGTGACATACACGTGCCTGTCAGCATGAACAGGTGCCAGCGTCAACACAGCCACACCCTCACAATGATACACACACACATTGACACACATGGCAGGGCCAGGTGTACAACTCATTGGTTTTGGGATTGCCACATCACGTAACAGTGCAGGTATCCCATGCTCCACACAGGTTGGCTGTACGAGCAAAGGGTATGGGAAGGTGTCTGACATCAGACAGCATGCTGCAGTATGCCCATGGGGTATGTAAGGAGTGTGGATGTGAACATCTGCAGCATGCAGCACACTCACAAATACACGGGGTGCCACTACTGACATACATGGGAGCATGTCTGCACAGGTGTGTGGTGTTCGACTGTGCCAGATGGCTGTCCAAGGCTAGGCCATGGGTGTACCTTGGAATCAGGCAACATGACGATGGTCTGCATTGTAGCTCAGGGATGTAGTGTCTGTATTTGCCCACACAGGCGGGTATTGTATCCCCCATCTAGTCACCTGGGTGACTACTGTGTGTGGGCAATGCTGTGCATTGCTTGCCATGTCTGTGTTCCTTCATCCATGACATGGATGGCATCTTAGATGTGCACACCTCCCACATGCATGTACAGTGACATGTGGAACTGTACCTGGGGTGTTCGGCCCATGTTGTGAACACAGATTAATATCAGATGTGCCAGACCTGGCCACCTGTGGCAGGAGCTGGTAATGGCCAGCAGTTTTACCCTGTACCTAAATGGAGTGCATGCTATCAGCATTCCTTGGTGTCAGTGGCATCTGTCCATACGGGCATGTTGTCAGGCATGGTATGTCCGTTGTGGGTCATATGTGATGGCACCACAGGTGCTGCAGTTGTCCATTGGGGAACATGGGTGAGGTGCACTGTCTACATGTATGTACATATTAGACAGATGCACTGGGTGTCATGTACTCTGTGGTCCACTGCTGTCACTCCATAGTTACTATCAGTGGCCAATAAGAAGTGTACTACCCACATATCTGCTGTTACCTAGGCATGTGTGTGTGTATGACACATGGGGTGAAAGTGTTCTCTGGGTAATACTGGGGGTGCTAACTGTGATTGCTTGGCCTTAATGTCACATGTTTGGGTATGGCTCTGCACCCTGGCCTCTCAGCCATATCACATGTGTTATCCCTGTACAGTGGAGATTGTGATATATAATATGGCCATCATATAAGAAATATGCAAAACCCACTCCACATTGGGCACAGGTGTCACAACTACCTCTACACAGGATACAGGTTACAAACACACTCACACACACACACACCTGTCATGTTTGGGAGTAGACTCCCTACCTAACTAGTGTATTACACTACAGCACTACGCAGTTATAGTATGCGCCACGGATATTACTGGAGTAGTCCTTGCCCAAAAGTGTATTTCACACTGACTGACATCAGCAGGATTGCCAAAGTAGGGCATTTGAAATTACTGCAAGAGACTAGCCTAAAATACATTGCTCCCTACACAGACAGTGACGCAAACAATACATCCAGAACTGCCATGTGTGTGGATGGAACCCAACCACACTTCTAATTCACAATACAGCATTATGCAGTTACAGGACATGCTCCAGTGATTACTGGTCAACAACCTTACCTGAGGTGTATTTCTCAGTGTGTGACATCGGCAGCCTTGCCAAAGGTGGGTATGTGAAATATGAGTACCCTAAAAGCATTGCTTTCTACACAGTCAGACATGCATGCATACCCACACAGTTGGTAGGTCGGGGGTTAGAACTCCCAGCTAATTCCTTAATCACACTATGGCCATATGATGTTACAGGATATGCTATGGAGATTACCAGGATGTGAATGTCCCAGAGGTGTATTTCAAGTTGCATAACATCAGCAGCCTAGCCAAAGGTGGGTATTTGACTTGTAAGGGGTGTGTGTAGCCTAAAAAGCATTGCTCTTTACACAATCAGTGATAGACAGAAATGCACAGTTGCTATGTCTGGGGTTTGACCTCTTACCTAACTACATTATCACACTACAGCAGTACACAGTTACAGCATGTGCTACAGAGATTACTGGGCTACAGTTTTCCCAGGGGAGTATTTCTAGGTGGGTGACATCAGCAGCCTTGCCAAAGTTGGGTTTGTGAATAGTAAGGGGTGTGAGTAGCCTAAAAGGCATTGTTCTCTGCACAGTCAGTAGGAGACAGACACACACACTCACACACACAGTTGCCATGTCTGGGGTTAGAACACCTACCTAACTAGTCTATCACACTACAGCAGTATGCAGTTATGGAACGCGTCATGGAAATTACTGGCCTACAACTCTTCCAAAGGTTTATTTCTCATTGGATAACCTCAGCAGGCTTGTCAGGGTACTGTTACAGGGTGGCCAGTGTGTGCATGGCCCATACAACATTCATGTAGGGGTGACACTCCACAGGTGGCCACACATGGGGTCACATGCCACAGGTGCATGTATAGGGCAACTAGCTGACTACATCCTTGTACAGCCATGTTGCACAGCTGGCATGTGGACCACATAGTCTGTGGTGATAACAGGTACTGTTCGCTAGTAACTGCAGAGTGACATCTGCACCTAATGTGTTTGGGGCCCTTTGGCTGTGTGCTGGGTGGGACAGGTGTGGATGGCTCCTTGACATGGTCTCTCTCTTCCACACATCTATATCCATCTACCTTTGGCTTATTATGGTGTGTTGCCCTTACATATATGAATGTATTCCTATCAACTGTGTGTGCAAGGCATGAGTGGTGCATACTGATGTGTCTGCAGTAACAACTGCAACTGCTGGATGTGTCCAGTCCACTGGTGTTTGCATACATGGCCTTCATGTGTTTGTGTGAGCATGCCCAGTATGACTTTTCAGTATGTTGATGACTGACATTGCCTTCATTTCTGTGTGTGTGTGAGCATGCCCAGTAAGGCCGTCTGTTTTGCATGTGTAGAGCATGTCCGGTGGTTTGTACTGCACAGCTGACCTTTGTGTTGTACACTGACAGGTAGCATGCTGTGTCTCCAGGGTATTCACTGATCATTTGGCATTGACTGTTGCAACATGTCTGCATAGCGGGGGGTACACCTGACTATTTCTATGTTTCTACACAGGATTGGGGGGGGCGTACCTGACTGTTACTATATTTCTATGTGCGGTGGGGGGCACACCTGACAGTTGTACACATTTGCTAGGACTGTACTGGTATGTCCTGTAGTCCATTTCAGTCAGTAGTCTTACCTATCGTGCTGGCTAAGCCACACCGGTGTACTACCGTTCTTATCTTTTGATTGCATACACATTAGTTTCTGACTTCTTAGCCATCACAACTGACATCCCACTACCTGGCCTGCTGTAGTCTGTCTCTGTAGGCCTGGGTGAGGGTTACCCATACCCCTCATTCAGAGGCCATAGTATGGCATTTATTTGTGTTTGTCTACACCTGTTCTGCTGGTTGTGACTGTTGTTGGGTATGTGACCCCCCCTCATGACTGGCATGTGTGAGTCGCTTATCTTGTGGGTGTCCGAGTATTGCGGGTGGTGCTGCAGGGCTGCCTATGTCGGATGCACATAGTACACTGCCTATGCATGTTTAGGCACAGGTAGTGTAATGTTTTGCATCCCTTTTACTGTATGTGAGACTCAGAGAGAGGTGCTATTTCCTGAGTCCCTCCTGTGGCAGTGTATGTGCTATGCGTTGCCTCTTTGCCAGGGCCAGGGCGTACTGAACATGCCTCCTTCTGCCTACTGGGAGAGGCTCAGGTTGTTCCTCCACTGAGTCACTCTGTGCCTGTGCAGGCTTTGACATTGGTGGAGGGCTATGTGGCCTTGCCCCTTGCTGCTCCTGCTGCAGCTGTTTCCGCAGGATCATATTGTGTAGCATGGCACATAAAAGGATGATCTGGGAACATGTAGTTGGTGAGAATTGCAAGGCTGCACCGGACGTGCCCAGACACCAGAACCGTGACTTCAGCATCCCAAACACACACTCTGTTATGATTCTTGTTTGTGCGTGTGCCTCATTATGGAGTTCTTGTTCGGGTGTGTGTGCCTTTCTGATGGGTGTCATCAGTCACGGCTCCAGTGCATATCCAGCATCCCCCACTAGGTGACTGTGTGGGATGTCCCCATTGGCAAATTTCTGGTACAGCTGCGTCAGATGCCAGGTGAGATGTGGGAATTATGATAACTTCCAGGGCAGACAGCACACACGTTCTGTATTATGCCCTGGGCATCGCACACGACCTGGCAGTAGATGGAGGGGAAGCCCTTGCAGTTGATGTAGACCCTACCCTGCTCACCAGGTGGTGCTTTGATGCATATGTGCAAGCAGTCTATTGCACCCACTACCTCAGGGTATTCTGCTATTTGCTGGAAGAGATGCATACTGCTGGCCAATGCCTCACGGGTGAGGGGGAAATATACGTGCTCACCGACATGTGCTGCCATGGCATCCCTGAAATGGTGGAGTACCCTGGATGCTGATGCCTGTGAGATCCCCAGCATATTGCCAGTTGGCCTTTGGAAGGTACCTGTAGCTAGTATTCTTAGGTCTACACATACCTTTGTTTCCACTGGGATGGGTTCCCCTCTGTTAGTTCTGTGTGTCAGGCATGGCCGGCATAGTTTAGCAATCTGCTGTAGGAGGTCCCTGTCCACCCTATAGTGCTCCACTATCTCCAGCTCATATAGCCCTTGGTAGATTTCCCTGGGTCTGTACAGTCTTTTACGTCTCCTCACTGTGGGTTGGTCGGCAGCATTCCCATCCTCGCCACCCTCTGCCTCTTCCACAAGTTGTATGATAGCTATTGCAGCCCCTAACATTTTGCTGTTGTGAGTGTTAAAAGTTCCCTCCTTACTTACACCGGTGGTGTAGGGTGTGGGAAAACCAGAGGGGAAGGTGTCTGTATAGTTTATAGTGGTGTTCTGGGCTGGGCTGGTCTGCTGCCTGTGTAATTGGCTGGTTCCAATACTTTGCACCTGGCAGCAAACCTAGTAAACCTTGATTAACTTCCTACTGCTGCTTTCCCTTCCCATTGCCCTTCTGTTTCATCCCGGCGGCATGCTGTGCAATTGGTGTACTCCAATGTGCACACTGCTGCTATTTCATGGGTTCACTTCCTTTATCTTCCTGTAGATCACATTGCGTGGCGCTCACACCCGCTTACACTTTGTCATATGTGCTGGGCAGGTTTAGACATACCCCCTGGCTTTGCTGTGCTAAACTGGATGCAACCCCACGCCACAGGGCTCCAATGCACTCACAGTATACCTGACACTCCCACACATTATGTCACCTACCTACTAGTCTTGCACTCAGCTACTCATACTCATACACTGTTGGGACCTGCCTCACATGTTGGGGAAAACCGTGATTCACTATCCTTCCCCTCATTTGCATAGAATTGCCTGCTAATGCATAGTTACATGTGTCACACTGTGCCTCCCCCTTAGCAACCACTACTCACTGGCCAGGTTGTCTTTTGCCTGCCATTGACTTGCATGGTGGAATACTGATTTTAGTTAGACTGCTTTTTTTAGGTTTATTTTCTTATTTCCCCACCGATCCCATTTGTGCGCCGCTGCCTTATGCTTTAACGGCCGTGATCAGTGGACATAGCATAAAAGTTTTATTTTGTACATTTGGCATTGTTTGCAATGCCAATGGCCTTCTACTTGGCCATTGACATGCTTCCTCAATGATATGCAGCCTTTATTTGGAGCTGTCGTAGCTCCGTTTTGGAGTTTGCAGTACCGTACTAGGTTACTAACCGAATACATTTCTGCATATTACACTAGTCCTGCATGCCCTGATTCCTGCTTCCTGGATGGAAGATTTACATCATTTGCATGGTTTTCACCTGCAAATGGGGGGATTTGCATATGGGAGCTGGGAATGTGCAGCAGTAGTGCTAGAGTGCTCGCGCACGTCAAACGAGCACATACATGGATCGCTCAGCCACCATATTGGCAAAATCTCCTCTTACACTATCATGCACGCCATGCAAGCTTTTTAGAATCCGGGGGTTTATGTTATGTTATGTTATGTTATATTATGTTATTTGTTATGTTATCAACAGAAAATTAATTGAAATCTAATATGGTGTTATGCAGAAAATTGTGGACTGATCAGACATATTTTAGAAAATGAGGACTCTATCACAAGAAACTGAAATCATTATTATTTATCAAAAGCATGAGAGAATTATAACTATGTAGACAGTATGAAATAGCTTACCTATATGAGTTTGATTAGCAGCATTATGCCTGTTCCAAATAGTCTGATTGCAGTCATTACCCAGGGGTATCACTCAAACTTGAAAAAAAGTGAAAGATGAATGTAGTCTGCCTCAATAAGTAACACAAAAAAATCAACCAATCAATAAATAAATAAAGGTGGTTATACATGGAAGAATATCATTATTTTCAATGTTTATGTGAGTAATTCTGGTGATGCAGTTTAAATTACTGTGCTAATATCTAATAAAACAGACACTGTAAAGGCAGCTTTCAAGCAATTTTGCATAGGTTATGTATCCTCAAGATTGCTTTAATGCTATATCACTGTAATTTAAGATATCAATGAATAATTAGGTTATGGCATTGCAGCTAAAGCATCTGTACCTGCCTGCCTGCTTAGGAAAGAGTTTGCTTAACTTGAGTGGGGAAGTCAGGATAAGAATCTAGGCTTTTTTAATGCCTGAGGGTGTGATTCCACAAATGTTATGTCCCTCTGCTGAGAAATTATAGTTATTACAATGCAGCTTTTTGGGTCATAATAGTATGAAAGCACTTATATGAAGCATTCTTTAGGTGATATATAGAATTACAATCTACTGTACAGCTTTCCTGACAGAAAAATGATAATAGTACAGTTTAAATTCTATCAAACATACAAGATATTCAGCTTTTTGCTGCACTAGTACCCTGCTTGCTTTGGTGTAACCTGCAATAATATGTTTCTTGCTAATATAATGGCAATGTGTATTCAACTGGCAATGATTTCTAGAGAGAAGAAATTTCAATTAAAACAAGCTGTTGTTACGGGTATGTACTAGATAAGCTAGATGTGTCCCTACCACACCAAAAAGCTACAGCATTCCTGCCTTCACTAGAAGGATGAAGTGAATGTTTTTCTAGACCAAATTAGGAATTTCTAAAGACAGGCTGTGGTTTATCCATTATCTTGGGTACTAGAATACAGGAGTGGTTTCCAGTGGTTGTTTGTGGCCCACATTATGCCAATTTTCAGTGGCCGAGCAAAGATTTTGTTCTGGTCCAAATATCTTGTTTTTTTCTCCGTCAGATTCATGCAACTGTAATGTAATTCATGATAATATGCAATCACATTTGACATATACCCAAGGACTCAGCAAGCTCTGCACGGCATGCGTGAATAGTGCAAGAGCTGCTGCAGGCAATATGGCTGCCATGCGATCCAGGAATAAACTCCCGGGACTTGCACGAGCGCTCCTGCACTATTCCTGCACAGACACAGCCCCTGTATGCTAATTACCTCATTTGCTGGTGAAAACCATGCAAATGAGGTGAATTAGCAATCCAGGAAGCAGGCAGACATCCGTGCAGGAATGGTATAGACTGCAGAAATGTATTCAGCCAGTAGCTGAATACATTTCTGCAAACTACAAAACAGAAGCATGACAGCTCATAAAAACACATGTATTAGAAGGGTTAGGCATGCCAAAAGCCAAATATATGGTCATTGACATGAAAATTAGTTTAAAAGTTATAAAAATTAACTTTTTTTTGTTGGCCAATTTTGGCCGTTTAAGCGCAGGGCAGCGGTGCACAAATGGGATCGCCCCAAAAGTAAAAAAAAAAAAGCTGGAAATAAGCTTTTAAACCAAAATCATAATTCTGCCATAACAGTCAATGGCATGCATAACACAACAAGACCATGGAATAGTGGTTGTTAAGGGGGGGAAGGCTGAGTGTCAGACTTGTAACCCTGCATTAGCAGTCAATCCTATGCAAATGAGGGCAATGATACTGAATCACAGATTTCCCCTCAGTGCTAGCTTGCACCAAACCGTGTAGGTGTATTAAGACCATGGTGTAAGTATAAGAGCTAGATGACTTCATAAGGAGGTGTGTCATGCATGCTGTAAGCTTATTGGAGCCCTGTGACCCGTGTTTGCACTTAGCTAAGCACAGCTAAGGCAGGGGGTGTGTCTAAGGCTGTACTGTCTTCCACTAAGAAATGCAGAGAGTGATCATGTCCAGGGAGGGACAGTTTCTGCTAAACAGTGTTTACATTGCCTAACGGGTGTACGCAGCCCACACCGGGTTTTAAAAAAAACAGGAAATAGCAGCTCTGTTCACATCTGAGCACTGGGCTTGTGCAGTGTGCCTCGGGCTTAAACAGGAAGGCAATGGAAAGGTAAAATAGCAGTAGGAAGGTAATAAAGGAGAACTAGCATAGCTGGCAGGTGAAATATATCAGAACCAGCCAATTACACAGGCAACAGCCCAGCCCAGCACACTACTATAAACTATGCAAACACCTTTCCCTCTGCTTTTTCCTACAAAGTCTACACCACCAGTGTACACAAATGGGGAAATTTTACCTAACAAAAGCAACAAAATGATAGGGGCTGCTTTCACTCTCATAAATCAACATGTGGAAGAGGCTGAGGGTGGTGAGGATGACAATGCTGATGACCAACCCACAGTGAGGAGAAAGAGAAGAGTGTACAGACCCAGGGTAACCTACCAGGGGCTACATGAGCTGCAGCTAATGGAGCACTATAGGGTGGACAGGGACCTCCTACAGCAAATTGTTGAGCTGTGCCGGCCACACCTCACACACAGAACCAACAGAGGCGAAGCCATCCCAGTGGATACCAAGGTATGTGTAGGCTTAAGAATACTAGCCATTGGTAACTTCCAAAGGTCAACTGGGGATAACATGGGGATCTCACAGGCATTAGCATCCAGGGTACTCCACCAGTTCCTGGATGCCAAATCAGCACATGCTGGTGAGCACATATATTTCCACAACACCTGTGAGGCATTGACCAGCAATATGCATCTCTTCCACCGAATAGTAGAATACCCTCAAAAACTCCAGCTTTACTCCATAGCATATCGCCTATTCTGAGGTGATCTCTGCCTAACATATAAAGTTATGTCAAACCCAGAGCTGTTGGACATGCTACATCTAAAGAAATCCCAATCCCTCCGAGCTACACGCTCTAGGGACCTAAACCTTGTCACCACAATAAACAGGTCATGCTAGAGGGATAGATTCCTGCCCCAGAGACTTCCCATACTCTGGGACAGGCTACCCATCTATGTCAAGCAAAGTTCTTCATTAGCACTCTTCAAGAAAAATCTCAATGAGTGGATGGGAAATAGGAAATACACCCCAGGGATCACTTCTGTGTCTCTGCTCGACAGTGGCACAGGAAAATAACTTTCCTGGGTTGCATAAGCCAGGGAACCTTATTGGCTAGGCTTATGTAGGCCCTTGGGCCGATAGCCTAGTACCTACCTATGAACCTATGAACCCTGAGGTAGTGGGTGCTAGATTGCATGCACATACACATCAAAGCACCACCCGATGAGCGGAGTAGGGTCTATATAAACCGCAAGGGCTTCCCCTCCATCAACTGCCAGGTCATGTGGGCTGCCCAGGGCATTATAATGAATGTGTGTGTTGGCAGCCCTGGAAGGTATCATGACTCCCACATCTGGCATATGATGCAGTTGTACCAGAGATATGCCAATGGGGACATCCCATATGGCCACCTAGTGGGGGATACTGGTTATGCACTGGAGCCATAGCTGATGACACCCATCAGAAATGCACTCACACTTGAACAGGAACTCCATAATGAGGCACACGCACAGACCAGAATCATAACAGAGCATGTGTTTGGGATGCTCAAGTCATGGTTCCGGTGCCTGGACATATCCGATGGAGCCTTGCAGTACTCACCATCTACATGTACTCAAATCGTCATTGTATATGCCATGCTACACAATATGATCCTGCGGAATCAGCTGCAGCAGAAAACACATGGGGCAGGGCCACACAGCCCCCACCATTGCCAAGGCCAGCACAGGCACAGAGTGACTTGGAGGAGGAACAACCTGAGCCTGCCCCTGTAGGCAGAAGGAGGTGTGCCCAATATGCCCAGACATTGGCAAAGAGGCAATGCATAGCACCTACACTGACATGGTAGGAACCCAGGGAATGACACTTCTCTCTGTCTCGCACATACAGTAAAAGGGATGCCAAACATGACACTACCTGTGCTTAACCATGTATAGGGAGTATACTATGTGAATCTGACATAGTCAGCCCTCCAGCACCATCCTCAATACTGGCACAGCCACACGGTAAATCACTCTCGCTATCGATTGCTGAATGGAGTTGTATGTTCTGCTACTTGTATCTATGGTACGGATGTGAGCATGAAAGGGAATTGGGTGGCTGAATGGGATGGCAGCAGATAGTAGACACCTATATCGGCAGCATGAAATCCATAACAAATACTAGTGTCAACATAGTAGGCAGTACTAGACAAGGTGACAAAACCCACTGCAGGACATGTGGTGGGCCAAATGTGTGTCCATAGCACACACACACACACACACACACACACACACACACACACACACACACACACACACACACACACACACACACACACACACATGCATGTCAGTGAGGCTCTCATACTCAACAATCATCTCAGCCAGCAGGACAGGTGTAGACAAGCACAAAGAAAGGCTGTGCTAAGGCTTCCGATTGATGAAAATGGAGAACAACCCCCCCCCCCATCCAGACCTACATAGACAGACTACAACCAGTCAGGCAGTGGGATGTTAGTTCTGAAGGTTAAGAATTCTTAAACTGAAATATAGGGTAATAAAACCTAAGAACTGTACTACATTGATATGCCTCTAGTCTGCATGATAGATTAGAATAGAGAATGAAATGGAAGCCAACAGAGTACCTGAAATACAAGTAAGGTCATAGCAAATATTTACATTTGTCAGGTGCGCCCCCCCCCCCACAATTCCATGTAGAAATGTAGTAACATGTACATGTGGGTATAATAACAGTGGAGCACAGATTACCTGAGCTGGCCAAATTAGCAGGATAGATTGTTGCACATGTACAATATGCAGGGCTCCGTGTGTTAGGTTGTCATGTGTTGTATATTGGGTGAAAGTGGTCAGCATGTAGGCATGGAGGGTTGTGTCTCAGTGGCCAGTGGCCAGTACTGTTGATGACCAGGCCAAGTTCTCACAACTGCAGTGCCAAACACAATGCGTCCCAGTAAGACACAATCCAGAAGTAATCCATACTAATTGTTCAGATGTAATATCTGTCACCATCTGAAAGATGGACATGGCATGAATGTGGGCCCAGACATACAAACAGTACACAGGTGGAAGTACCTTAGACAGAGAGTGTATAAAATGTTACTGTCAAATGGACACACCTTTGGATTTGTACATGCAGGTTAGCAGCATATTAGTTGGCTGTGTAATATGGAATACTGATATAGTCTGACCAAACATGACAGACTACAAAAGGCACAGGTATGAAGTACTGAGAAACTACTGATGTCCCTGCGTAAGCCAGCATAAGGGGAATGCCCCACGTATATCTGTGAGTCAGCTGCAAGTAGCTTCCATAGCACACATGCACTCAGCTCACCCCACCATCAGCCACAGGTACCTCACAGGTCATATCCCTGCTGTTGGGAATAAGTACAATATGACCCCCATGTCTGTATGGGAATAACCACAGAATGCAGCATGTTGAAGAGGTGTCCCATGCAGGTGTGTCCCTAGCTGTAAGCAGTACCGTGCCAGCATCCACACCAATAGATTAAGAAGGACAGAAACTATTGCAATTAACACATTGCACGCATACCCTGTCACCCCAGGGGAATACAGTGGCTTGGAGCCTGGGACTGTAGGAGTGACAGAATGCACTGGCCTGCTACAGATGGCCTGCATCACTACCAAATGCCCTAAAGTCCTCTGTCAAAGGCCTGTGTCTTGCCCATACTGCCAATGTATGTTATCTCATGGACTCCCAAATAATGACATAACACAGTCCACAGAACACAAATACCAGTAGCATGTCTACCATGTCCTACTGCATGAACTGTGGAACAACCCCTAAATACTGCTGGGATGAAGTGATAACTATAGGGATACTTATGAGATATCATTTGCATAATGTTAGGAAGAGGATAGAATAACAGAGGGGGGATAGAAGTATGGATGCCATGGAGTGTGTGAAGTCTGAAACTCTGATGTGTGCACATACTATCCCTGCCTGTAAACACAGGAATGGGTGGCTACAAACCTGCTCGTAAACCACAATGTGAAGGGGTAATGACCAGAAATATGAGTCCTTCCTTTGGGTAACCTGTGTGAATCTGTACAGCTGTGAGGTATGGTCACAGCAGGATATGGCCATTCTGTCATGTTGATAGGTGTACAAGCATGGGATCCTCAGCCAACACAGTACCTAGGTGCTGGACCATTTAAATAGACCCATCAGCAAGTGTCTGCAGCTCCCCCTCAAGAATGGCCTGATTGTGCAAGAATATATCGGCTGCAGACCACAATACTGGACACAGCTTCATTCACCTTGTATTCCCCAGGAAATTACTCTGAGCAAATACATATATCTGTCAGTAGTTGATGACATAAACCATCACAGTGTAAAACAGTACATATGTCTGAATATCTCTGCTACCACCAAAACCATGTAGCAGAAGCAGCACAGACAATTATTTACAGTATCCCACTATCCTTTGCCCATTGTGACCCCATATTGTTAACCTATCTACAGATATCCTGCAGAAACAGATTGCTAGCTGCAGGTGTAGAACACAAATGCCTACAATGGAGTACAACCTACATGGAATGGATTCACACATTCAGTACAGAAGGTCATACTGGACATGCTCCCACACTTAGAGAAACAAAGCCCATGTCTGACAACAAAATTCAGAAGGGTCATACTGGGCATGCTCCCACACTTAAAGAAATGAAGCCCATGTCTGGCAATAACAGTGAACTATACATATCTGGCAGTCACAGATATCTGTGAACGCACTCCACATTGCACAACAATCATGCTTCGCACACACATTGGATAGGAATACACACATATATCCAAGGGCAACACACTATAATAAGTGAAACATGCACATACATAGATGTGGGGAAGAGAGTGACAGACAGTGACAGACAGTGACAAAGAGCTTTCCCATCATGAGGCCTGTCCCACCCAGCACACATCCATTTTGCCAATATCACATGACGTGCAAATGTCTATCACTGTAGTCATTTGCTTCTGGTAGCCCTCAGCACTATAGTGTCTGTGGTGCTTGTGATAACTGTGTAACATGACAGTACAAGTCATTATTCATCTAGCAGTTGTATATACAGTCCTGTCAAATATAACGTTGTGTGTGACTGAGTGTTGTGTGTGTGCTTCCAGAAGAATGGTTTATGGCCCATTCACACACACTGCACGCCCCATTGCCCTACTTTAGCTAGCCTGCTGATGACATTCACCTTGAAATACACCTTTGGAGAAGAGCAAGCTCTAAATGCTCCATGGCGCATGCTCTAACAGTGTTATGCTATAGTGTGATGTACTAGTTAGGTAGAAATTCTAACCCAGACATTGTAATTGTGAAACTCTGTGTGTGTGTGTAGGGAGCAATGCTTTTGAGGCCACTCACAGTCACTACACTTTCTATTGCCTTACTTTAGCAAGCCTGCTGATGTAATTCATCTTGAAATATACCTTTGGAGTACAGCTACCCCTTCTAAGCTCCATGGCACATGCTATAACTGTGTAATGCTATAGTGTGATAGACTAGTTAGGTAGGAGTTTTAATCCCAGACATGGCAACTGTGAAAGTTTGTGTGTGTAGGGAGCAATGCTTTTGAGGCCATTGGCAGTCATTACACTTTCTATTGCCCTACTTTGGCAAGCCTGCTGATGTCATTCACCTTGAAATACACATTTGGAGAAAAGCTAGCCCTATAAGCTCCATGGTGCATGCTATAACTATGTAATACTATAGTATGATGTACTAATTAGATAAGAGTTCTAAACCCAAACATGGTAGCTGTGAAACTCTGTTTGTGTGTGTAGGAATCAGTGCTTTTGAGGCCATTCACAGTCACTACACTTTCCATTGCCCTACTTTGGCAAGTCTGCTGATGTAATTCACCTTGAAATACACCTTTGGAGAATGGTTAGCCCTATAAGCACTGTTGCTTGTGCTCTAACTGTGTAATGCTATAGTGTGATGTACTAGTTAGATAGGAGTTCTAATCAGAGAGATGGCAAATATGAAACTCTGTGTGTGTGTGTGTGTGTGTGTGTGTGTGTGTGTGTGTGTGTGTGTGTGTGTGTGTGTGTGTGTGTGTGTGTGTGTGTGTGTGTGTTGGATCTATGCTTTTGAGGCCATTCACAGTCACTGCACTTTCCATTGCCCTACTTTGGCAAGCCTGCTAATATCATTCACCTTAAAATACACCTTTGGGAAAGGGCTAGCTTTATAGGCTCTGTGGCATGTGCTATAACTGCATAATGCTATAGTGTGATGTTCTAATTAGGTAGAAGTTCTAACACCTGACATGGCAAATGTGAAGTTCTGTGTGTGTAGGGATCAATGCTTTTGATGCCATTTACAGTCACTGCACTTTTATTGCCATACTTTAGCAAGCCTGCTGATGTAATTCACATTGAAATACACCTTTGGAGAAGGGCTAGTCCTGTAAGGTCCATGGTGCATGCTATAACTGTGTAATGCTCTAGTGTGATGTACTAGTTAGGTAGGAGTTTCAATCCCAGACATGGCAACTGTGAAACTCTGTTTGTGTGTGTAGGAATCATTGTTTTGAGGCCATTCACAGTAACTACACTTTCCATTGCCCTACTTTAGCAAGCCTGCTGATGTCATTCAACTTGAAATACACCATTGGAGTAGGGTAGCCCTATAAGCACCATGGTGCATGCTATAACTGTGTAATGCTATAGTGTGATTTATCAGTTAGTTAGGAGTTCTAATCATAGACGTGGCAACTGTGGAACTGTGTGTGTGTGTGTGTGTGTGTGTGTGTGTGTGTGTGTGTGTGTGTGTGTGTGTGTGTGTGTGTGTGTGTGTGTGTGTGTGTGTAGGAATCCATGCTTTTGAGACCATTCACAGTTACTACACTTTCCATTGTCCTACTATAGCAAGGCTGCTGATGTCATCTACCTTGAAATATACCTTTGGAGAAGGGATAGCCCTCTAATCTCTGTGTTGCCTGCCATAAATGCATAACAATGTAGTAATAATGTCTGCACAGCTATGGGTTTGAATCCCATCTGTAGCTTGTGTGTGTACCTCAAAGTTTTTGTCCCTATTTATAGCTTGTACACAACTGTGAGCCTGACTTTAGCAGTCCTGCAGATATCACCCACCTTACAAGTGTCTGTTGTGAAGACTACACTATGTTAGGTCAGTGGTGCATGTGGTACATGTGTAACATCATGGTCCATAAAAGTTGTTAGATAAAGGTTTGAACCTTACCCCTGGTAAATGTGTGATTAGGTTGAAATTATTTTTGGGATCTCTCACCCACTACATCACCCAATGCCAGTATTTACAAGGGCTGGGGATGTTCCTCACCTTAGAAGTACCTTGGGACAGCATCTGTCCAATAAGCTCTGCGGTGCATGTGATAAATGCAGTGCACTATAGTAGCACTACATTACTAAACAGGGGCTTGAATCTCAGTACTGGTAAGAGTGTGTGTGTTTGTCATTGGTATCCTGTATGGATGTAGTGGCGATTGTGTAATAACAGGACTCATGGGTGCCAGAACCATAGAATGAGGGGGGTGGAGTGCACCACCCACTTTTACAGCTTAACAACATGGAGTTTTTAGGACCCAAGGACTCATGTGTGTGCCGCACGGTAATATAATTTAAAGACAAAAGTGCACAGAAAACTAATTCACACCATTGCTGCAGCCATAGTCAACACTCACAGTTAGCAGTGCCACTGGTGTAATACTCGTCCTATGCAAATGAGGCATGTTCCTACTTTTGTCAGCTGACTTTTACTTCAGTGGTCATAAGACTTGTATTTTATTCCGTAGTGTAGGATGGCTTTGTTTGTTAGTGTGTTTTGTCTCTCTCACTTGCTCTTTCTAATGATAGTCAGTACGTTAACATGGACTGTTGTGAGTAATTTACTTTTACGATACTTTTGCAATTATTTTACTTGTTTTTAAACAAAAATGTATGCATTGCCCGTTTTAATAGCGACTTCCTTGTTCAGAAAAATTGTGTAATGTTGCTTTGTGCTTTGCATTAAGACTAATCCATGTTTAAACTTCTATAAAATCCATAGTTTGTGTAAACTGGATCTTGGGATAATTGCGTCTTTGCTTCACCAGTAGCATATTTCTGATTATCATTCTAATTTAAATAATGCTGCCAGTACAAGTCAATTTGCAGAGTAGCCAGGCATATGCAAAGTACGCACTTGTGCACGCTTTAAGATTATTTATTATTATGCTGCAGTAAAATGTACTAAAACTTTATTTCAAAGCTGTTGGCATGTTTTTATGATAATATGTTTTAAATTGCACCTCCCATCCTGTGCTTAGTTCACTCATGGTGCAGTAATGGCTAAGCAAGAAGTAAGACAAATGAGTGGATGATAAAAAAGACCTAGGAAGTGTGAGATGATATGAAAGGTTTTGCTGAAGTTTACAAATAGCATTCCATTGTAAAGGTATTCATCTGTGGCATTTGGTATACGGTTCATGAACTAGTCCAATGCAGCAGCAAAATGTCATGTTCTTTTAGAAAGCAGCTGGATATCTTTTAAGTGAATCAATAACTTGAGTGAACTGCTTTTTTCAAGTGTTTTGGTAACAGAACTGAGTATGGAAATTGGTCAGTAATTTCTGCCACATTTTTTTTCCTTTCTTGTAACTGGAACTGCATGGATTTTCATAGCCTGGTTGTAGCTTCATCCATCAGAGATCTATTAATCAGGATCTATGCGTATCTTTGCTTATACCCAGTAGAAACAAGTGCAGGGCAAACCCACATGGTGGAACCATAATATCAACAAGCTTTGTAACAAAATTAAAGAATTTTGACAAACTGTAAGTAGAGAAATTCTCAGAATGGCAGAGTCCTTGTCACTGAAATAAACAAACAACCCAGGAGCTAAATCAAATCCACCAAAGCCAAGTCTGAGGCTAAAACAGCTACCCAATGCAAAGACAGTCACAAGGCATTTCTTTAATGTAAGGAGCTGTTTCTGGCAAAGGAAGGTTGCAAAACATTACAGATTACACGAGAAAACAGCATATTATATGTTTTGGGACCCATTTTTTAACAGCTCTAATTTTACATATTAGATTTCATTACTACAATTAATACTATACCTAACTGTTTTACTATAAGGAGCTTTTTCTGGCAAAGGAAGCTTGCAAAAAATTACAGATTACATGTGAAAACAGCTGCTTCTGAACTAAAAGGCATGGATGATTTCTTTGTAATGAGCTGTTTCTGGCAAAGGAAGCTTGCAAAATAACAGAGATTAAATGAGAAAACAGCATATTGTAATATTGGGACCCATTTTGGGTTTTAACTTTACATATGACGTTGCATTATTATACCTAGTCTTATTTAATACTACTGTGCAATGTATGCTGCTGTGAAATGTAATGTATGCATGACGTCACAGAGAAATCTGCATTTCATGTCTATCACGGAACATTTGCATACTGAAACTCTGGCCTGCACCTTGTCAATCACACAGGCAATGCCCATTCCTGCATGAACCGAAGGGGAGTTTGTAATCCTCAATATCAACCAGGAAGCAGCTCCATTTATTTAACTGTGTGCGTGTTTATTTTTATTTAAATTAACTGTGAAGCTATTCAATTTTGTGTGTGTACAAATGCCCCAGTTACTTATAACTGGTGGTTAGAATGACCCAGCTTCAAACCCTGAACCTTGTATACAAGAGGTTGTATTCTCTACCCACACTACCACTCTTGTGCTTCAGGTTGTTGAGTCCATAGCTCTCAACTGTTTAGATTTCACAGAATATTTGGCTTATACTTTTGGTCTGTTCCCCTTAAAATTTGGGGTTTTGTGGCAAATCAGTGAGAACGGAATTAGAAACACGTGGTAACACAAAACACTATTTCAGCAACTTTCTAAGATTATACAAGCAATATTTAAAATTTGTCCCTGGTTTTGTGCCTTTGCCCCCCCCCCCCATAAATTTAGGCTTTTTCCACATTTCTTCTGCTGTGAAATTGAACAATTTGGTTGTGTCAAGTGGATGGTGCAGTGGTAGTGTTGTTGCTTTACAACAAGAGGTTCTTTGGTTTGATTCTTGGCTTTGGTACCTTCTGTATGTCTTCCGTGGGTTTCCTTCCATTTTGCAAAGACATGCATCTGGAGCATTTCTTTCTGGGCCGCTGCTGAAAATTCTTTGTTTTAAATCAGACTTCCCCAATAAACAAATGGTAAATACATAAAAAAAATTACAAGGAGCTGAGAGCTTCAGGGGAAGAGAAGTTTAGTGCTGCTTATTCTAACGCTGTTTGCATTGTTAGTAGCACAACAGGTGGTAGTCTTAGTTTTGATGCAGAAGGCTGTGGGTTCTACTCCCACGGTATGCAGAAGGATCACTGATCATATACTGTGTTGTAATTTAAAGGGAGTGGATGCTGCAGTCCTGTGAATGGCCTGCTTTGGAGGAGTTATCCAGTAACGATGAACCTGTTATCAGTTTGCCATCCAGTGCCTATTGTAATATTACTAGCTTATCATTTTTTAATGTAACATAGGCAATTTATTCTTCAAGGGTAACAACCACTTTATTTGTAGATGAAACAATGAAGTATAAAGTTGTTTCCTAGCAGAATCCTCTTCGTTAGTTAGAGATCCATTTAATGTGGAATTATTTAGATGACTGACTTCTGCAGAGATTTTGCATATTTACTGATATTGGTGGATTGTAATGACAGACGTTTGAGTGGTCTTTTATGGTTAAAATTTTCTGAAATGGGTAGTTTTGTCATTATTGGTTCATACATTTTGTTTCATTGCTTACTAGAAGACTGTTCAAAACTACAAATTTAAAACACATTCTAGCAACTAGTGCTGTATTATACAAGGAATATAATTTAATACAATCAGAAAGGTGAATCAAAGATTGCATACATGTATGCATGGCCTTAAAATGTGTCTGAAAACAGCCCAGAGGAAAGTGTGAAAGGCTCAAAATCATTGGTAAATTTTAAGCTTTACTCTTGACACCAAAGCAATGGATGAAGGTAAAACAGTTCACACCACATTAACTTGATCTGGCCAAGCCTTTTGACACAATCCCCTACTCAGGTGGAGTAAAAAAGATGAATAATGTAGGAGCAAACACTTGCATCACTAGCTGGATTGCCAGCTTGCTTATAGGATACATGAGATAAAAATAGGGGAAGTGACCAGTCACCAAAGGAGTTCCCCAGGGTTTGGTGACTTTTTCTGCTTGTCATATACATCTCAAAAGTAAAAGGAAATACCAAAGGGCTTTGGCCGGCTAAGTTTGAGATGACTGCAAGCTAGGAACAGTTATTGAATACCCAAATGACTTAACCATCATGCAGGAAGGTTTGTCCCAAATAATAACTGGTGACAAAATCATGGCAATGCCCTCTGAGAACTGATCCAGTTGTTTGGCATTTGGGAACTTGTGTGTACAGTGACCAAACTTTTGACCAGCATGTGTCCAGAGTTATAAGAAAGCCTTTCTATATTGCAGAGCTCATGAACAAATTGATTGTGACTAGAGCTAGAGATGTTGTCCCCCTTTACAAAGCTCTCATTAAGGCAATCGTTTTGTATAATGCCCACTTTGGCATGCATCTGCCCAGCCCCATGCAACAATTGGAATATCTTCAGAGATACCTTACTAAAAGGATACATGTCCTAAACAATAGGTCTTGCATGGACCACCACAAAGATTTATCACTATACTCAGTATCCTACAGAGTGCTTAGAGGTGACATGTCTGGCATATAAGGCATCCTCTGACCTAATACAGCTGGACCTACTGAACATCAGCAAGACAAATGGCATCAAAAATAATCAGTCCAGGTATCTAAACTGAATGTTGCGGAGAGACGGATATATATCACAGAGGATGCCATTGTTCCATAACAGTCTATCCATAAAAATAAAACAAAGCTCATTTGTCCATATTCAAATGCAACTTGGTGCTAAGGATGGGTAATAGAAAATGTACTCCAGGATTGCAACTCATGCCCTAATGGATAGAGGCACATCCTAAATGCTGCATCCCTTACATGGGCCCCCTTCAAATTATCTATGGTATGATCACAGTTATTCTCACTAGGGCTAATATGCAATTATCAGCCATGGGATAGGTAAGACCAATCTGAAAATGTTAATTCAAGCACCAAAAGGGTATTGGCTACGCATAAAATGTCCTCCAGTTGAACCTATGTTGTAGTAGTAAATTGTTATAAAAAATCTCCCCTTTTTAGATCACTAAGTGCCCCTCTCACCACCCCACCCCCCCAGTCTTCAACAGCTTCCGGCAGTACTGCTCATTGTGGGGCAGGTTTTGCAAAATTCTTATATTGAGGACCTACTATATGTCACAATGTCCACCTTACAAGGCCAACAGATGTCAAACAGCAGAGAGGCTGGTGTAGACAATCCATACCCCTACATGTGACATTACGGATCAGTGAACAATATAGGCAACTCTTGTATTACCCAGCGAATACTCTCCACCCATGTCTCATACACAAATACACTTGGCTAGGCAACAACCACTATATTGGTGGTTCCCTGCATATTGCCCACAGATAGTAACCACGGTTGAATGTTTACTGCTTCCACACTGTACATTCCCTATGGTAGACAAACTGTTCTGCATGATATATTATTGATATCATCCTGACATCGTACAGCTGAGATGGATTACTGTTAACTTCTTGTGGCTATGTTGTGTAGTGTCCTGGGTATGAGTCTTGAAAGTCTTGGTATTGTGTTGCAAGGCAGATCTGTTCGGCTGTAGAGGAGGGGACGATATCAACAATGATATCAATAATTACAAGAGGTGCATACTTTGGGCCCCTCTCACGCCCATTAGCGGTGCCTTTGGTCATATATTTATTTGTTGTGATCTTTGATATATATCTATATATATATTTATTGGTCTACTTCATTTGATCAAAAGACCATTTGACCTAAACCCATTTGATCGAAATTTCATTTGATCAAAAAACAATATTCAAAGCAAATAACAGAGATTTGTCCCCCTCCCCAATGTCATGCGACCCTGGAGTTGGTATATATAGTTGGGGGGGGCACAGCCCCCACATTGGGAGGTGTGGGGGATGAAGCCCCTCACCTATTTTTATTTAAAATCTGTACTTTTTGTGTTATTTTCTTCTTTTAAAGGAAACTAGGTGGGGGGGCTCCACCCCACATCCCCTAACTATATATACCAACTCCAGGGTCGCACGACATTGGGGAGGGGGACAAATCCCAGTTTCATGCCTTGAATACTGTTTTTTGATCAAATGAAATTTTGATCAAATGGGTTTAAATCAAATGGTCTTTCGATCAAATGAAGTAGACCCATATATGTGTATATATATATATATATATATATATATATATATATATATATATATATATCTATATATATATATATATATATATATATATATATATATATATATATATATATATATGTCTATATGTATATACATATAGACATATATATATATATATATATATATATATATATATATATATATGTATATATGTATATATATATATATATATATATATATATATATATATATATATATATATAAAATATATAAATGTATATACACACATATATATATATATATATATATGTATATATATATATATATAAATATATATATATACAGATGGACATATATAAATACATTTCCCCTACTAATGACTGTGCTGGACGATATGTCTGAGAAAACATCAATTTTTTTCACATCTGTTATAGCTTAGTGGTAAATTACTTTGGCTGTAGGATGCAGGTTCCTAGGTTTGAAACTTGCAAGAGCTTATTATTTTGTTGCTGGGCAGAACAGGGGCTCTAGGAGACAGAGTGATTAAGGCACTTTAAAGCAGTTGTAAGCGGGTTTGCCTGAGTATGTGCAGACCTAAGCAATGCTTATGTGAGCTTAGCTTCACTTACGCCCGCTTACAGATGCTTAAGCCCATGCTAATGTCAAATAAAGAAAAGAAAAAAGGCAGATAGGAAAGTGTTGAAATTGGACAAGCAGGGGAATAAACAAGAGCAGAAACAAGCAGGGATTTGCAGGACGGTTGTAGGAAAGGACCATAGCTCTGCATTTCTTTGGCAGCAACAGCTGTTTTCAATGTGGGCAATTTAGAATTTGGTGCCTCAGTCCCTACAAGGAGGTGTTTGGGCATCATACAATGTGGATGACTGGTAGGGTTAGATTGTGTGCTGGATACATGTCTCTGAGCAAAATGCAGAGTTATGAATGGGACGTGTTTTTTTTTTGTGAGACAGATGCCTTTTTTTTATGGTGAGAGTGGGATGTTAAGGAAGGATTATTGGTAAGTGTGGTGAGGGATGTTTGGTAGGAGAGGTTGCATTTGCAGACAGACAAGACAGCAGACAGGGGCGGTGTATGACAAATGGGGGTAAACACCTTGACTGGGACGGTGGTTGGGAATCCAAGGCTCATGAGCCCCCCAGATGGTAGTAGTGGAACTGATGTCCCCACCTTATGACAGTCACCACTACACCTTCACAGCCTCAAAGGTGGCTGTGCTGGGGGATGAGCTGGAGAGGCCACCTGCCCCTCTAGCTGTGACAGCCTGCCCTCCACCTGGTGCAGCCGATCATCCAGCTCTGTCTGGAGGGCACTGCGCACCATGCCACAGACCTCATCCCAGGTGACAACGTCCACACTGTGCCCACTTCTGGGGGGGTGAGCCCCATCCCCTGCAGCAGTTCCATCCGAGGGTGGTGCAGGACCAGCAGATGAGGGAGGTTTGGGTTGGGTCCCAGATGTGCTAAGACCCAGTGTCTCTGCCAGGTGGGGTGGGAGAGGCGGATCCACTGGGATCTGTCTTCCCATATGTGCTATGGTGTGGAAATTAACAATGAATATTGGATAGTCATGCAGAACACATTACAACATTAGTCAAAATAACATGCATGGATATCCCCTTTAACCCAAAACAGTGCAATTATAACAGTGTCATAGCAAACAGAACCCATGCATATATGAAATGGTATTCAGGGTTGCAACAGCATGCCAGTTAGTGGTATGTCATGCAGGCAATAAGATGATTATTCAACAGGGGATATTAGTATGCACGCAGTTTAAATAATGATAAACCAAATGGAACAATAGTCCCAACAGTAGAGGTTTGTTTAGGAACATACCCATGTTGGTTTCAGTGGGATGGTTGGATCAGTTGAGTGTTGGGGGAAGGGGACAGATTCAATTGACAACTGCGATCAAGTATATTTGTTAGTACACTACTATTCACTAATCTACATTCTGGCCACACTTACACTCTACCTGGGCCATGGGGCTGCTACAGCACACCAACAGCTGTAAATATCAACAGAGCAATTATACCCTTATTTTACTTATACACTTCAGACCTGTTTCTATACCAATTTCTTTACCTGTGGGCCTGTTCAGATGAACTGTGTGCACATTACATTGCTGTTTCTACACATGTTTCAGATTCACATATTAGTTGTAGGCCCTGGAGTGTGCGTTGTGTCTTTCACATATATCTACCGGGACATTCTATGTGTGCAGGTTTCTTGTCAACTGGGGAACCTATCGTGACAGTGTGACACTTGAGGGGCTTGTCTGGGCCAGACTGCAGAGTGTGGATTTCTAGCTTGCATCTATTTGTAGGACTGTGGCTGATCAACACAGCAATTGTACACATTTCATAGTTATACACATCATACTAGTATTTCTATTCAGATTGCTTTACCTGTGTGCCCTGTATGAAAAATGCATGTGTTGCAGTACATTATTTTTTCTATTCAGATTACAGTTTCAAACTGTAGAACCAGATTGAGATGTTAGTGAGGGTCCCTGGATTTGAACCTTGCTGTATGTGCAAAATTGAACTGCAAGCGTAGTCTTTATCAGACTGAGCTACTGTTGTACTTTGCTCGTACTATTTCTATCTAGCACATATTTTTGTGCACAGTACTTTTATTATCACATGCATTATTTGTTTCCCATTTTCAGTACAATTTATGCATACACAACAGATATTGGTGTCACTGTTTGTGAAACATGTGCACATTAGCTGGATTTCACATTTGACTGTTTTACAACTATATACTGCAATTTAGATTCCTGAGTACACAGTGTAGGTTTTAGGTCTGTACATGTTAGCCATACACATTTCTCAGTACATTCACAGCTACATACTGCTGAAATTGAAAGGTTAACAGGACAGTGCTGGCAGACAAACAAGTAAAACACATTTTGATGGGAATATGTACTGTTACTTTTTTCCAGTTATTTGACATACCCATTCTAAAGTATGCAGACGAGCAGTGCTAAATCAGTTCACCTCAGTTAATGCATTCTGCAGGACATACACATTTCTATTTATCAGGTACAAGTGAGATGACACACACCAGTGTTTTGGGTTACCTTTATTAATTTTGACATACATATCTGTGTACAACTCAGAACTCCACAAGTACTATTCCTGCATGATCTACACAGGGGAATGTTTTTCATTTCTAACTGTTACAGTAGCCTTGAAATGGCACTTTCTTGGCAGGTTCACTCTGAAACACTCATACATATTCTAATATCCCTCTCCTGCATATTGTACCTTGTTTGCTACTGATATCTGTCTTACACAGCAGCTGGGAATACTCCATTGTTACACTGGCAGCCTGACACAGGCATTTATTCCTGACTTTTACACCACAATTATATATACAGGCAGTACTACCATTACTATAATTTTGATTTCTTACTGCTGATAGTAAGGGGTATTGTGTACTCACCATACTGCCGATGCAGCCAGGCCAGTCACTGTGCATGTGCCTGCACATTCTGGGACCTCTCTGCAGCAGCTGTATGGGGAGATATCACACATTAATCACACCTGCACAGTCACAAGTTGAACCTTTTCCATACTTAGAGATACATAAGACTGCATTCTTACAGACAAGTGGGACATCTTGCACTCAGTCTTCTTGGATCCACTGGTCCAAGAGTGCATGCCTCCTCCACTTCTGGTCATTATGGTGATGATGTACCTGCTCACCAGTCTGGGGTATGCCAGTGGCACTGGTGAGATCATTTGCAAGGTAGTTCCAGACCTTTTCTTTGAACTGTGAGCCCTGGTACTGGCCCTGCAGCAGCCTGCCATTGTGGTTTTTAAATAGGAGCCCAGCCATGATCCTGGACACCTGGATGCCCCAATTTTGCACTTGTAAGTGCATACCTTCTCTGATGTCAGCCATTTTGGTACTGCTGTGTACAGTCCCAAATGGTTATAGCTGTATTCCAGTCTGTGTGGTTTAAATAGGGAAGTTTTCCCACACTTTTTCATGATTGGCCAGTTTTAATATGCTGCACTATGCTTAGCTCTGCACAAATGTGCATAGCAATGCTTACACAAGTTGGGAGGGTGGCATAATGGTTAAGGTGTTTGCCTTGCAAACATAAAGTGCAGGGTTTGAGTCTCACAAGAGATAGTTGGTTAGGTTTAAAATGGCTCGCAAGGGCAGTCAGCTTAGTACTAACCTATGAACACCAGCTCAGCAGAGCTGAATGCAGGTAAGCAATGCTTACACTAGCAAAGCATTGCTTAACTCCTATCTTTTTTCATTAAAGTTATAAATTGTTTTTTTTTAACATTTATATTTTACATATTCCCACCCCTACTGTGCTATACGTGAGCCATATGATTGACATCTATCATTCACATTCCTTAAAAGTTTATTAAATAATTTGGCAGATTTGAACTGAGCATATTCTACATGCTACACTATGGCAGTACCACTACACTACAGCAGATTGATGATGTTTGCTATCACAGTAGCACTTGACTATCATTTTCAGGATTTCAGCCAGGCTAAGCATAGCAGAGCGCTGTGAAAACAAGCTGCGTGGCACTTAAACTTTGTGATTTATTTCATAAAAAAATATATTATTACATTTTTTATTTTTTATTCCTTTCCTCTTGCCCTACTACTTCCATGTATATATGGCAAGAGTGCATACATTTGGGGTTGTGCACTTGAAGGTTGCTGCCTTCTATAGGTGTTTGTGGTATTTTTATTTGTTTCAGTGTCCCTGGACACTGAAATATTAGCTATTTACATTTTTGTGTCTGCAGACACTCATTTACTATATAATATTAGAGCCAGGCTCTAATATTATATAGTTTGATACTCATCCATGTCAGAAAGTGCTGTATGTCATTTTCAGAGTGAAGGGGATGTGTTTCATGTGCTGTGACTGCTGACACACGCCCCCTGCACTTGTTCCTGGTTTGTGTCTATTTAGTTTAGATAGCAACGCACCTTCATCCATATGCATGGCAAGCTGCTATCCTAAACGGGCACGAACCACTCCGTGCAAGAATAGCCTTATTCTTGCATGGAGCTTTGTGAATCTAGGGGATAAAGTATTCATTGTTACACTTCTTTAGTTATACCTGCTTATTGAGTGTGTTTTCCTGTTGAATGAGAGTTCTGTTATTGTATGTTATTTTCCTTTATACTAATAGGTGTGTCATTGTCAACTTTTCCCTTGACAGGCCACATTACTTGCATTATTCTTAGGGTGGCCCTTTATATGAAGGAATCTATGAGACTAGAGTATCAAATTATTCCATAGTTAAATAACTACTCACACAAACAGGCACCTGCAATTACTCCTGTCAATACACAGTGGAACCACTTAAAGTCAGTTTCTACATTGCACAAGGCATCAACAGTAAATGACAAGATTATCAATATATTATGTGGCCGTGTAAGAGAAGGTTTATAGGACTAATAAATAATGCCTTACAAACTAATGTTAAGACTTTGAAAGTCAGGAATTGATTTTAATACTTAATCATAACTATTAACTTATGTTACACCGATTGTAATATTTAAAATGCAGACTGCTAATTTTTTAAGATGTTATAATAGGTATTATTTGAGATAAATTTGCATTCCTATAGTTATGCTGAAATAAATATTTAGTAATATTGAAATAATAATACTGTTCATCACCGCACACTAATTTATCCTATTATATTACTACTAATCCCCAGCAGGATGTGTATAATAGTAACTCAGATTATACCTTAGGGGCATTGTTTTCTGCAAGGTCAATGGTTAAGTCCCCTTTTCTGAAGAAATGCACAATAAAATTGTTTAATGTGCAACATATTCTGTTTTATTATGAAAAAAAACAGTGACTTGTTAGTAACCAGATTTAACAATTTCACTTTCCAGGTTGTATAGCTTGCAATGTGATTACTATAATTATTAGATATAATATTGAAATACGTTTAAGTTTTTACCATATTGTAAAAAAATACTGATGCAAGAAGTGAATATTTGCTGCTATGTTTTGCAGACAGGTGTTTTAATCATTGTTTTCATTATTTTAAGGCAGCTTCTATACCAGGTCCTATTGTCATTTTCCTAGTCATGTGGCATGGAAATCCACAGCTATGTTTTATTGTAACTTGGTGTATCTGAGGCACATATGAAGCTTGGTAGGCCACTGCCTAAATGAAAGTCAGATCAAACTAGTCTAGTGTTACTCAGCAGTAGCAGACAAATCCTCAAACTGGAGCTATGGAATCTATATTGTTCATTTTAATTCATATATATGTATAATGAGATTAAATACTTTTCAAGACAGATGTCCCACACTGGCAGGAGAACGTTTTGTTTTTAGTTACCTGTTCTGCATAAAAAAAAGACTGTGACCTTTTTTTTGATGGGATACTTTCACTTTTATACTTGACTATAGTAAAATGGAAGATACTCTTCTCAGTTAATAGTTTACGTAGAATGTTAAGAACAAACAAATGAGTGTGCTGATAGCCAAGTAGCCAGTAGCCATGTTTCACAGATCCATCAGTTGTCACTGCTAGCTCTGTTTAGCTCGTTTAGCTCCTATTACCTTAAGCCTAGCCACCCCCCCTACATTGTCTTCTCCACCCTTCAACCTGTTCAGTGACATACATTTCAGAATCCTCCCTGCTAATGTGTTCCAGGGTCCTACCTCTCCCCATAAAATATTTTATTAAATCTACATTGAATCTTGGCATGTCCAGCTTTTCTGTATTTAGCCTTTACCTTTGCAGCTGTATTCCTGAACACTAATATTTTGTGATGATGAGATGTGATAGTATTACATAACTAACTCTTGTTTATTCCATTATATACACAACAAACACTTAAGTAATTCTTTATGAATTATTTCTGTTTTATTCACTGTTACCTTTGAGAAGTTCTCCTTTGTAAATTCTCTCATATCCCTATTTATATCACACCAAGGACATGGTATGTTGTTTAAAATATGCCTTTATTTAGTCCCCTACAGTAAGATGATGATAGATTCACTGTTTCTTATGTTCACTCCTCAAATACTGCTGAACTTTGTTACTGTCCTAGCACTTTGCCTTTCTTGATTCACCCAAGAAGTAAATAGATCACCATATCTTTCCAGCCTCTGCATGGCCTTCTGATATTTCCTTTGAAAACATATCCAGGATTTACAGAAACAAATGTTTTATGTTGTTGTTTTTTTAATCATCCTTGCCATTTACTTTCTCACTGTACAAACTTCTGAAGGGCTTGTTAGAGATGCATTTGAGCTTCTGAAAACACTGCTCTAATGATAACATCGTCACTAAACTAATAGATCATGTCCTCCAGTGCAAATGCAATATTTAATAATACTAAGTGGAGCCTGTCACCGTCCTTAAATGGGTCTACTTTTAAATCATGAAATCACACTAGATCGAACCTAATAAGATCAAGAAGTAAATACTGAATGCTCAGAATCCTGAAAGTTTAAATGATCGAACGTCACCTTTTCATACCAGCTATATGTTGAATCGGTGAAAGGAAAGTAATATTCATACTGATAGTGGCATGAATATTCATTAAGTACTCACAGTTTGCCCTTTTCCTCAAGACAGTGTGATTTTGGAGTTGGTAGATTTAATTTGCAGGGGTTTAGAGGGTGCAGGGGGGCTGGACCCCTGCAAAAATGAAGTGAAAAGGGTAATTCCTGTTGTTTGTATACCACAGCATGCCCTTTTCTCCTGTCAATCACTGAGGCTATGTCCAGTTTACAAGAGCGGCTTGAGAGATACGTTTATGATATAAAGCGTAAACTTGCTATTTTTTTAAGCTGTTTAGAGGGGATGATTCAAGGTGCAGTAATAAATGGTATTATAAGTTTGAAATACTGTTCTTGCTTGCAACATTTGTATATGTGTTGCAGCATGAAATGTAATGTCCAAAGTTTGGTTAAGGACATACCCCGGGATTCAATAAAGTTCTGTACAAGAATAAACTATTTTTCCATGGAATGGATCATGTCCGTGCAGCACAGCAGCGTGCCTTGCATATTCATGAAGGTGCACTGCTGTCACACTTACACTGACACAATCCATGAAAGAATGCAGGGGATGTGTTACAGAAGTGCCTGGACATGTAACATGCCTCCTTCACTCAGAAAGTGTCGTTACGGCACTATTAAAAGTAAATAAAAAGAGTTGTATGCAGATATAGTGCACAACTGCACAGATATCCGCCAAATGCATTTTACAGACATGCATCTGGAGCGTGTCTTCCCAGGCCTCTGCTAAAAATAGGCTCCAGCCTAATCAGACTTTCCTGGTCAACAAATGTTAAAAATAAATAAATAAATGTATGAAGTTATCAGTGACATGCTTGAGTTTCCAAACTTCATACACTTCAAAAAATACACGCTAATGCAAAACCTGTTATCCCATGCACTTTTAAAGTGATAAAATTGTCTCAAGTTTTGTGCACTTGTTCCCCCATTACATCTGACTTTGTCCAGATTTCATGCAGAAAGAGGTCGGAGGTATGTACACATCCCTAAAGTGAGAAAAAGTTTAATTCCATTTAGATTCTCTCTTTTTTTTTTATTAACCCAAGTAAGTTTAAGCATAGCTGAGCAGGTGTGCATGTCACGCAGCTGTGCTTAGCATAGCTGAAATATCCGAAGGAGCTAAATAGAAATATATGAGTAAACAGAGTAAGCCAAAATAGTGTAGTGGCTAGAGCTTCCTCTTTGTATATAGGCATTCATTATTCAAGCCCCAATGAAATCTGTTCACTTTTAAACGTGAAAGCAGTTGTAAAAGTGATGTTTTAATAAATGAGGTAGCAAATAATATTTTTCACCCACGGTAGTGTATCAGTTCCAAAAGTGTGGTGTCAGTCCAGAAAAGATGCGAAACCCCCATATAAACACAAGTGCTACATACAGTATAGTAACACAAAAATTAATGTAGTGAAAGCACATAGGTGGATGTCAGGGAAGGTAAACATAAAATTATAATATGTCAGTAATGATGAACAATCCCATAAAACTGATAGTCTACAAAATAAAATTTGAGCAATGCTAAGCAGTGCATAGCTATGCTTACCGGATATAAGCGTTGCTTAAATATGAATGGTAAGCAATTAGTAGCCCAGCTAAGCGGATCTGCCCATCAGTAAGCAGTGCTCCTACTGTGCAAACACTGCCATCCTTAGCTAAGCAGGTTTGAATGGTGATTAGCTTAGCTCAGCATATTCAAATGGTCCAATGATGGCAAAGGGTGGTAAATCAGCCTTATTTAAGCCCTGTAGGTGGGAATTCAAACCATAACCCATTGTAGCTCATCACTACAGGCACCATGGCTGGAGTTGGTGAAGGATCGTGCTTTAGGGTGCAGTGCTGGGGCATTTAGGGGTCCAGTGTCATGGGCAGACTCCTTGTAAAACACCATGAAGTGGGATTGCTGTAGGGCCAGTACCAGGGCTCCCAATACAAAGCAGAGGCCTGGGACTGTTTCACATGTGATCTTACCAGTGCTACTGGCATCCCTCAGACTGGTGACCAAGTTCAGCACCATTTTGCAGACCTTAAGTGTAGGAAGAGGGATCTCTTGGACCACTGGATCCAAGATGCTTGGACACAGAATGTCCAGCTACCTGTAAATAACAGTATCAAGTACTGTTTAATGAAGAGTCCAGCCTGTGTATGTGATGGATAGGTATGCATAAATGTTTCTCTATCTCCTGTACAGCTGCAGATGAGAGGGCCGCGAATGTGGACACATATGCCAGCAGGTTGTTAAGGCTGCATTGTGAGGCTGGTGAGTACAAATCTAGCTTGCAGTATTCTGGGCAAATAAATAGAAAGGAGTAGAATGTCACCTGTCATTATTTCAAAATATGTATTGTTGGTACTGAATAAATGACAAATTAGCATATTACAACTGATCTACAGGGTATATATCAACAAAAGTGTCAGTAGTTGTCAATAAAACTGAAAACCTCACACTGTTGTCTTTACTTTGATATTTGGTGCTATCAATCTATAAATGTGTATATTTTCTGCACAGCAACCATGGCTCGGAAAGCATTAAATAAATGTGGCTCATCTGACAAAGATTGTGGAGTGCTAAAAAAAGGAGATTAATTATATGAAATGTTCTATGCACCAAGATTTGATCTCTGAATAGCAATGTTGTGTTAAGCATTGTTTCCCAGAGTGTCGTATGTCAAAAAGTATGAAAACCCAGTATAAGACCTATCAGCAACACATGAGTGTCAGAATTACAAGGTCAAATTGTACAATCAAGAGAGTAGTAGGTAGAAAACAGTCAAATGAGAGACTGCAGTTTTCAATAGCTCATTGTTATGAAGCACACGCATGTTGCACTTTTGTTGCACAAACAAGCACGGTTTGAATCCCGGGAATGGTAGTAAGCTGTATGCATAATGTCAACCAGGAATATGTGAATATGTATATAAGCAGTCAGGTATTGTTAACAGAAACTTCCTCCACAGGTCTGACACGTAAGAAAAGGTATATATTAGCTGTAATAAGGCTGTACTTATACACTGTGTATAACACCTACTGTCCAAACCCAAAGCTGAAAATGACAGCAAGAGAAGCACATACACCAAGTAGTCCCCTCCAAGATTTGTTCCTCAAGTGTCATGCTGTCATGCCTAGTGGTCTTTGCTGCCAACAACCAGAGTGACAGATAGAAACAAGACAGAGTATGAGTGCACATATGTAACCATGATTGTGAATATGGGTAGAACCAGTCAGGTATTGTTAACAAAATTTCCTCCACAGGTGAACCAGGTAAGAAAAGGTATAAATGTGTTGTAAATAGGTTGTACTTATACACTATGCAAAACACCCACTGCCCAACTGCAAGGCCATAGGTAGATGTAAAGTGAGGTCATACCTGGAAAGTAATGTGTAGAGTAATGATCATTACAGTTGTGAGCAACTGAAGCCTATTTAGTTGTTAATTGGCATTTTTCTCTCTCCCCCACCCTATTTGCACCAATAACCTATACACATAAATCAATGGGTATGTTTTTTACCAAACTTATGGCTGGGACATTTCCCTTACTGTTCAGAAAATTCTTAAAAGTTTGAAATGTAAGTTCCCTGTTTACATATTATTATTGGTAGCTTATTGCTATCAATGTAATTTGCATGCTCTTATAATGTCCACTGTGGTTCCATATATGCATGTATTCTGTTTGCTATGCAACTGTTCCAAATTTGTCAAATGGGGTTATTTGGAACACCCATACATGCTGTTATAACTAATCACAAAATGTGTGGCTCATGACAAGCCATGTTAAATATTTATATATCATAGTATATTTTTATATTATATCCATTCTAATATTTACTAAAACCTCAACATCATAGCATGTCTGGGAAAACAGATCCCAGTGGATCCACCTGTCCCACTTCATCTGGTCATGGCACCAGGCCCCAGCACATCTCCCACCCCGAGACCTCCTTGTTTGCTGGTCCTACACCACCTTTGGGTGGAAAAGCCTCAGGGGATGGGGCTCACCCCCCCTAAAGAGTGGGCGCAGACAGGACACTGTCATATACACAGGTCCAGGGTCTAGTGCATAGGGAGTGCCAAAAGGAGTTTGGAGATCAGCTATGCCAGCTTGAGGGTTGTGTAGTGCTTCTTGAGGGTCAGCCTTCCCCTCCTGCTCAGCTCCCAGCACAGCCATCTTTGTGGTTGTGAAGGTGCAGTGGTGACTGCATATGGGTGGGTACCTCAGTCGCACTGCAACAAATTGGGTGCTCATGTGCATCCAATGCCCAACCACCCTCCCCGTCCAAGGTGTTTACCCCCCACATGTGTCATATACCACCCCTGTCTGCTATCTTTTCTGTCTTGTCTGTATTCTTACCCAACCTACCTCCATAATTATACCTAATATCCTTCCCCAACATTCCACTCTCACCTTAAAAAAGGGGCAATCTGCCCCCCCCCCCAAAAAAAAATTATGCCCCATACATAGCTGTCCATTTTACACATGTATACACTGGACACATGTAATCTGGTCCATTTGGCCTGACAACACATTACTGTTGTCCTCACTTCTCTCTCAGGGGATTGAGTGTGCAAATTTACCTCCAAATTTTGTAGAGGTGCACAGCTGTTGCTGTAGAAGAAATGGACATCTATGTATCTTCACTACTCCCATCCTGCACATCCGTAGCTATATTTCATCTTATATTTTCCCTCTGAGTGCCCCTTTTTTCACCACTTTCCTATAACCTCTTTTTTCTTTTCTTTTAAAGAAATTAGCAGAGGGGTAAGCAGGAGTAAGCTGCAGTAAGCAGGAGTAAGCGAGTTTGTGCGACGCTAAGTGATGCCTACACAGTTTAAGAAGTTTCCCATTTAACCATGTGTTAGCATCACTTACCATCATTCAAACCCACTTAAAAATGCCTAAAACTGCCTTAATCACACTGTCTCCATCAGCCACTGTTCTGCCCAGCAATAAAATAAATAGCCTTACCAAGGTGCAAACCCAGGACCCTGTACACCATAGTCAAAGCAATGTACCATTGCACCACCTGAGCTTCAGGGACAGTTCATGCTTTTTCAAATATATCATTCAGTACAGGTAGTGAATAGTAGGGAGAAAACTGTGGAATCAGTCATGTTTAGTATTTATAAATATATACAGATAGATATGTATGGTGATAGATAAATATGAAAAAAGTATATACATCAGATATATCGAGATATACATATGAAACAAATACATATAGAATATATACAAATATATTTTTATAGAACTATAGATGTAGATATATAAAAAGGAATTACACACACACACACACACACATATATATATATATATATATATATATATATATATATATATATATATATATATATATATATATATATATATATATATATATATATATATATATATATATATATATATATATATGTAGAGAGAGAGAGAGAGAGAGAGAGATGCTCACAACATGTAGTGCAGTCATACCTCAGCACCATACCTTTCCACCTCTTATTTCAAGAATGCTGGACAAAGGCTGTCAAAATTGGGGGACAATGGGGTAAGACTAGGGACATAATGTAAGTACTGCAGTTATAAATGTAGAAAGTTGCTACAGTAACAGGGTTTGTGTCAGTATACATGTGCAGAAGGATGTGAGTTCTGAAACTAAAATGTATGTCATTATTTAATGACAGAAATCCTCGCATCATCACAGTGATTTACCAGAGAAATGAAAATAATATGATTCTGTGGAACAGACCAGAAATATGAGCAATAAACCTGGACAGTCTGAAACAATCTGACCAGCTGAGAGGTATACTCTGAATCCCTTAGTGCAACACATCTGGACCAAGCCTGACAAAGGGGTAGTCAGAGCCATAAAAATGGGGACTTATCTCAAATACTGGAGTGGATAAGCTGACACAGTTGATTCAGTAACACCCTCCTGCCTTTTCTAACGTATATTGACTAGAATAGCACAAATCCAAAACCCAGTCACTTCCCACTAGTTAGTGACTTAAATCTTCTCATCATTCCATTGATGTGTCAGAAATACACAACGCTTATGGGGGCCAGGCAACAGTGCATCAGACAAATATCTGGACATAACATCACATTAGGGAAACTACACTGAGCTGCTAAGCATGTCACCAAACAATGTTCACACTACAATCAGACTGACACAACACTAACCCATATTTGCTATGGAGAACTCTACACATGTATTTGTAAATATATCAGACACTACAGGGATGTTATAGCACTGAAAACAGGCACCAGTGTGAAAGTGCATACTCACAACCAATTTTACCACAGTCACAGTAACACTCTGGCAAGCCAGATTAACAGTAGAGTATAATGACTGGGTGAACAAAACCATCAGCATGTTTCCCACTCACACACTACCCCTACACACATTGACCAATTTACAGTGTAGTATGATGCCTGACTGTGGTATGGGACATGTCTCAGTCTGCCCCTATGAACATATACAGCTGATAGAGCACCAGAAACTGGGGCAGCATGCAAAGTCAGATAGAAAAGAGCTCATAAGACATACGTCTACCCCCTTACACAGGCAAAATAACATAGTCACACTACACTGCTACACAATCCTGATAGTCTGTCAACAAACACCACAACTACAAAGACCTGCCAACTGTACAGAGTCCCAAATAATGTCCAGGCTTTGTCCTCACGTATAAGGCCTCTCACACATAAGTTGTCTGGCAGTCTTATACATCACTGGGACAATGTCAGTAATTAAGTCACTAAATAATGATATGCCATACCTACCACCTCTTACTGCATTACATCTGGGACAATGCCTGACATAATTGAGGGACAGAGGCCAAAACACGGGGGGAGTATTGACATATTGCTGTCATAAACTGAGAAAGTAAATGGTGTAACAGGGTTTGTTGTAACATATCTGTTCTGATGGATATAAAGTCAGAAACACAAATGGATGTTACCATTCACTGACTGCAGGCCTCAGAGTATGCTACTGATTTTTCAAAGACTTGACATGTGTGATTAACACACCAATCATAAGTGTCCAAACTCTGACAGTCTGTGGGTAGTCCTACACTTGTGAGTTATGTCAACCACATAAAACTGTCAGACTTGAATTCACAGAAAAAAGCCATGTCCACACAAACCCTGTCATAGTAGCATTGATTCAACTTTATAACAGCATTACTTACATTCTGCCCCTATGTCTGGAACATTCTCCCCATGTTTGTTGGGCTGTCTCCACAGTCTTTGTTGTAAGAGGCATTTCCAAACAACCTCTGTGATGCTATTGTTGACACACCTCCATGAAGTTCACCTCAGAAGCAAGGCAATGGGCCAACGCCCACATGTACTCAATTATAGGAGTGTGTTCCCATGCTATTGACTATAGGAATGATACCATAGCTGTTTTACATGCAATTAGCAAGTGGGCAATTGCAATTGGTGGACAGGCCCACCAGCTGCTCATGAGCATTTCCTACAAAAAAATAGCTGCTGCCTATGCAAAACAGATGTATAACCTACATCTGGGAGAGACAGAAAGAGAGAAAGAGAGAGAGAGAGAGACACACACACACACCAGGTAGATACATTGGGTTTCACATCAGATCCAGATACAGCCAGCTAGCCATCTATCCATCAACACCTTGAAAAAAAGGTAGATCAAACAAGGAAGCATGTAATGGAATGTAGTAGGGGGCATGTAATAGTGGTAAATATGAAGTTCAACAAATGTCTCTTGCTTTACTTGCTGTACTGATATATTGATAATCATAACCTATGGTCATAGCATCTGCATCTGTCTGCAGTGGCACAGATTACAGCTCAGGCCCCTGAGCCACCAAAGGAAAGGATGGCTCATATATGACTACTACTGGAGTGTGTGTTGAACAATACTGACCGTGACACTGCTAGGCCAGCTACTGGGGTGTCATAGATATCCACATAGTAATTGTGAATACAAATATGATATACATGCTTGTCTCAAAAATGTGAGGGATCTATACAGGATATTTGTATAGTGAAATACTGTCACAGTTGTGTGTGTTGAACTGCATGTGATATAACGAACTCACAACATTCAACTGTCCAGTATTATACACACTGACCATATGTATACCTCATATTTGTACTCATTTACTCAAATAGTTGTGTTATGTCTGACAAATAATTGGCAACCTGTTAACACCAACATTGCAACATTACATATTCTATTGTTTCTTTTGGCTGTTCTCATTAGGGGTTGCCACAGCAGATGATCTATCTCCATGTCTTCCTGTCCTCTGCATCCTGCTCTGTTACACCAATGACCTGCATGTCCGTTATCACCACATCCATGCACCTTATCTTAGGTATTCATCTTTTCCTCTTAAATGGCAGCCTCATCCTTTCACAAATATACTGAGCATACCTACTCATCACATGTCCAAGCCAACATAATCCAGCCACTCTCTGGCTTTGTCCCCAACCTATCCAACCTGGGTTGACCCCCTAACATACATGTTCCTAATCCTGTGCACCCTCGTCACACACAGTGCAAATCTTAATGTCATTAACTCTGCTATGTTCTGCTCTGACTCCTGCTTTTTTGTTTTAATGCCACTGTCTACAACACATACAACATAGCTGGTCTCACTACCCTCTTGCAGACCTTCCCTTCACTCTTAATGGTACCCATCTGTCACAAATCACTCCTGACACTCCTCTACACCACCCACATCCTGCCTGTAGTCTCTTTTTCACCTCTCACCCACACTCCCCTTTACTCTGAACTGTTGTTCCCAAGAATTTAAACTTATCCACCTTTGCAAACTGTACTCCCTGAATCCTCACCATTCCTCTATCCTCCCTCACATTCGCAGATATATATTCTGTCTTAGTCCAGCTGACCATCATTCCTCCTCTCTAGATCATAACTCCACCTCTCCAGGATCTTCTCAGCCTGTTCCCTACTCCCACTACAGACTACAATGTCATCTGCAAACAGCAAAGTCAACAGGGAACCCTGTCTGATCATGTCTGTCAATCTGTCCATCACCACTGCAAATAAGAAAGGACTCAGAGCTGATCTCTGATGTACTTCCACCTCCACATTAAATGCACCTGTCACTACCAATGCAGATCTTACCACTGTCACACTAGCCTTTTACATATCCTGTAGTATTCTTATGGATTCCTCTGCTGCTCCTGACCTCCCCATACAATATCACAACTCCTCTCAAGGCATCCTGTCATATGCTGTTTCTAAGTCCTCAAAGACACAATGCAGCTACTTCTGACCTTCTCCGTACATCTCCATAAACACTCTCAGAGCAAACATTGCATCTGTAATGATCTTTCCTGGCATGAAACCATACTGCTGATCAGTAATCCTCACCACCCTTCTTAACCTAGCTTCCACCACCCTTTACCATTACCTCATGCGGTGACTGATCAATAATATCCCTCTGTAGTTACTACAAGCTCTGCACACCACCATCATTCTCATAAGCAGTAACAAAACACATTTCCTCCACTCCTCATGCCTCCTCTCACTTTCCAAGATTACAGTAAACAATTCAGTTGAAAAGACCACTGCCTTTTCTCTGAAACACCTCCATGTGTCCACAGGTATGTCATCTGGACCAACAACCTTTCCATTCTTAAACCTCTTCATAGCTATCCTTTTTTCCTCCTTGATAATATGTTTCATGTCCTGATTCACCATACCCACATCATCCAACCTCATCTCTCTCTCTCTTTCTCTCTCATTCTCCTCATACAACAGCCCATCAAAGTACTGTTTCCATCTGCTGTACACAATCTCCTCACTTGTGAATATGTTTCCCCAATTATCTTTTATCACCTGTATTTGCTACACATCCTTCCTAGCTATGTGCCTCTATCTAGCCAATTGGTACCGGTCCTATTTTCCATCCTTGGTGTCCAACATTACACACAACCTTTCTGACGCCCCATCCTTAGCCTTTGCCACCACTCTCTTTACCATGCACCCCATCTTCTTATACTCCTGTCTACTTTCCTCATCTGTCTTACATTCCCACTTCTCCTTTGACAACCTCTTTCTCTGTATACTCCCCTGTACTTACTCATTACACCAACAGATCTCCCTGTCCTCCTTCCTCTGTCCAGATGTCACACCAAGCCCTGCTCTACTCATCTCCCTTACTAGCTTGGACATATTTAACCAAATATGTGGTAACTCTTGACTGCCACCCACTGCCCGTTGTAACTCTTCCCTGAACTCAACCTCACAATCACCCTTTGTCATTACCCACCATTTGATCCATGGTGCTGCCCTCACACCCCTCCCTGTCTTCTTGATCACCAACAACATCCCACAGGCCAACATTCCATGCTGTCTAACTACACTTTCCCCTGTCAACAGTTTACAGTTTCCAATCCCCTTTGAACAGGCCCACCTGCATAGGGGATAATTCTCCTGTGTGCATCTTCCTCCACTTTTGTATGTCACCCTATGCCCCTTGGTCTTGTAGAAATATGTATTCACCAGCCATGTTCAACCTCTTTTGCAAACTCCAATACCATCTCACCTTCTGCATTCCTTTGCTTAACACCATACTACCCCATCACATCTGTATCCACTCTGTCCCCTTCACCAACTTGCCCATTGAAATCTGCTCCAATCACCACTCTCTCACCCTTGGGTACAGTCATCACCACTTCATCCAACTAGTCCAAAGTACATCATTCTTATCCCTCCCACATGCAACTAGGGGTGCATATGCACTAACAACTGTCATCATTACACACTTAATTCACAGCCTCATAAACCTTGCTCTACCCAACACTCCTATCACTGCCAAACACACTCTTGGCATAATGCTCCATTAGGTTAACACCTACACCATTTCGCCTCACATACACACCATGTTAGAACTATTTGTACCCGAGTATGATACACACAGCCATAACACCCTTCCATCTGGTCTGTGGCACACACAATATATCCATCTTTCATCTGTCCATCACATCAACTAGCTCAGTACCAATACCAGCCATACACACAGCAGTAAAAGTTCCTAGCACTCACTACCGCACTCCTAGCCTTACCCCTCTCAGGCTGCCATAGGAGCATTGCACATCTTCTAGAGTTTGACTGTGAATGCAAAGGCTACCCAACTATCAAATGACGTACATGTGTTGCAGCAATATGAAGACAATGTCACTAATGTTGGCCCATAGCCCACCATGTATGTGCAGCATCCTCCAGATGTTTTGCCCTACCAGGTTGACAGGAATTACTGAGCAACAAAAGTGTTATGGCAATGTGCCATACTGACATAGAACAGAAATGTATAGCATTTATTACCTTTGCAGATATATGCTTGTATGTGTAGGTGTAACACCTGACATGGGAAGCAAAACATCACGTAAATGAGCTGTACATGTCGTCATGTCGTGCACATGTGTAATCTTACTGTCTGTGCATCCAACAGAGTTACACTTCTACAGCTAATGGTTGTTGCAATGCCCTGAAACAGACATGGGTACTAGCATAAGCAGGTGTATCATGTAGACATTTTAGAGTTGTCCAACTGTGTTACAACCTTGTGTCCATGCCTATTACAAACAGTTATATCACCACCCATATAGCTGTATGGCCTCAGCAATACCTCACTTGTACAACTTGTCTACACCAAAGTAGAGTAAACCCCTTTGCTGGACAGCAGTAATGCACAAAGCACATATTGGAATGTTATATTGGCTGTACAGGGAAAAGTAGAAGCAGGCACCAACTGGTCAGAATGTCATCCTTTGCCTGAATTACCATATTAGGTCACAAGTGGATTACTGTAAGGCTGACTATGAGTACAAATTGGATACATCAACTGAGGGCAACCAGAAGGCCATCTTCACATATGTCTGCAGTCTCAGAAACAACAGTCCATCCCACCCTGTAATGGAGTCAATCACAGCACATTCACACACACCATAGCTACAGCCAACTTGCTGCAGACACATTTAGGCCAAACATCACCTCCCTGCGTCAACATCAGTATAGGTGGATATGCACACCACATACACCACTACCCTCATCATCATGGATCAGGTGCAAACTGCCTACTTAAACATAAAAATAGAAAGCATTCCTGTCTGCATCCTACAAGAATACAGACATATGCTTCCAGCTCCGTTACACACTGTATGCAAGCCAAGCCTGAGCAGTATTGACATCCCATCTGCAAGGAACATGGACACTGTCACCACTCTACACAAACACGAATGGTTGTTTATGAAATGTACTGTGCCTCAATGGGAGGAACATGATACAACAGGATCAGGAGTTCAATGCATGTTCATACAGTGATGCTGGAAATGGGGTATGATGTGCTTCCATTAGTCGTGCTCTGTCTCTGTAAAGAACTCTGGGCAATGTCTGTGGTTCTGCGTTGTGTTTCCCTGTTTATGTCTTCCAGGTCCCATGCAATGCCAGCCACTCTATTTGGAACAGGAGACTGCAGCCATAACTGAGGCCATCCTGCAGAACTATGTCATCCTCTTAAGTCGTGATCACCAGCATCAGCGGGAGAGGACTGACCTATGGGATGATATAATGCAAAGAGTCAACACCTTGGGCCACCATGGAAGCATGTACAATCAGGTCAAGCACAGAGCGAATGACCTGATTCAGGGTGCCTGGCAAAGGGCTGCTGCCATAATGAGGGACTGTGCCACTACTGGTGGGTGACCAGCCAGACAAGCCACACTTATGGCAAAGGAGGAGCTCCTGGCCAACCATGGGGTAGCTCCCACACAGCCATCTACACAGGCAACATCAGTCATAGAGGTGGGTAGCACCCAGGCAACAGGTAAGGAGCATCCAGGTAAGGAAAACATGCATATCAATGCACTGAGGTAGCATTACAGCTGTGTTCTACTGAGTCTTTAGATGCATATGTCAGTGCAAAATAGAATAGTGGGTGGGGTTTAATAATGCAAACAAGTGCACATCTATGGTGAAGGACAGTGAATTGTGTAATATCACAGTTTGTACTGTATCTGTGCATAAATGTAGCATTAGTCTTGGACAAATGCATATTGTGAAACTGCTGACAATACCTCTCCCTCCCTATTATCTTGGTCCCTCTCATCTACATGAGGTACAGCAGCCTGAAGCCGGTGAGTATGAGATTTTACTGTTGTGGCTCACCATTACCCCAAGCATGTTAAGGTCATGCATGTGACCATGCACACAATTGTTATACTCAGCAGCCATTTGCCAGTATCTGCATGATCACTTGTGTTGGGGTTTACTGCATAATAATACAGTGGATATCACAGGGGCCTATTTATATGAGATATTGCATATCTGTAACATACCTCACAAACCTGGATAAAGGGCAAAGAGTGGGGACATATTGTATACATTAGTGTTATACAGCGCATATAAAAGGTGTACACACCTGTTAGAATGCCAGGTATTTGTGATATATGACAATGTGAGCACAATACACAACATCAAATCCATCCAACCTTTCATGTGACTATAATCTGTACAATGCAATTATGAAACAAGCAGATCTGTTAGGAGAATAAGTATGTGACATGAAAATTGTCGAAGAAGCTAGATGCATATGTGTGCACAGGGTAAAGCTCATACTGTGGTGTAGCAGCATTTGATAAAACCACAGCAGTACATCATATTGGATACACACCTGTCATCAATTACAGACCCTTGGATTAACTGCAACTAACAGTCAGCTCATATACCAAGAATATCCTAACATAGACCCACAGTTGCCTGCTACAACAAAAGCCATCGTTCACAAACAGCTTAACATGCTGCAAAGGGATCACATTTTAGAAAGGTATCAGCCTGAAGAATGCTACAGAAGCATACCCACAGCATTGCATATACCATGGAACACAGTGCAGATAGTCATCAAATGGTGTTCAAGATATGGTGCAACATTGACATTGTGAAGACGTGGACATCCCTACATGTATGTTAAGAATACAATATCAAAAATGCTCAGGGAAGCTGGCAAGAGTCAAACAGCAACACTGAAGGAGTTTCACACATCTCTGGCAAGTACTGGGTTTGTACTACATGTGACAACTATCTTCCATCGTCTCCACATGTCTTGCCTATAGGGTGTGTTTGGAAGATGGCAGCTGTTCCTCACAACAAACAACATCCAGTACTGGGTAATGTCTGGTCAGCAATACATCAGCTTTTCAAAAAGCATGTGTGGAAATGTGTTAAGGTGTTATGAGACCAATGTTAAACTCTCTTTGTCCACAATTCGGTCATGTTAGTTTGGCCCAATAACAGCACTGCCCAACAGCAGAACAACACTACCCACACAGTGAAGCAGGGTGATGGCAGTATCCTGCTTTGGGTTTTCTGTACACAAGCTTGAACTGGGGCTGTAGCCGATTTGGAGTGTATTATGACCGGTTTCAAACACTGGACCCTTGTGGCTATAATCCTTCTGGTGTCTGCCACATAGCTGTGGATGGGGAGGAATTCCAACAGTGCAGACAACAATGACCTACACCTTACATCCAACTGAACAAAAGGATGACTTCACAAGAACACAGTCAACAGTCTGCAGTGGCCAATCCTGAGTCCACACCTAAATACAATACACAGTCTGTGTGGTTACCTGACAAGCACTGTGCACAGTGGATGGCCTTGCAATCTGACAGATTTGGAGGTGTTTTGCAAGGGAGAGTGTGCAAACATTGCCATGTCAAGATTTGCCATGCTGATATACACCTTCCCAACAGGAATGAATGCTGTGATGAGAGCAACAGGTGCTTTACCAAAGTATCAGTTTACGGGTGTGCACTCCCATGCAACCCGTCTATTGTACTGATATAATTTATGATATCTTACCCCTACCTAATGTGTATGTTCTTCAATTGGAGTGCACAGGTTATATGTCATATGAAATGGTGAAAATGTTATGCTAATATCACTGGTGTCTCGTGATCTGTCACAAAATCCTTGCATGTTAAAAAGGGTTTGTACACTTACTATATCCACTGTAAGCTTGGGAAGTTGTTTGAGTAACCGCCCTTGTTTTCACATACATGTACTGCAGGTTAAGACATCTGCAAATCACAGTATGACATTAAGAAGGTTCACCAACCCACTGTTCAAACCAGTAATATATCAGACAAACATAGGGGGTATGAGCAGCAGACGGGAAATATGGCCTCCATATCTAGATATTCCTGGAAACCATGTACGGTTGGTAGGTATGTTCTGTATGTTTAGACACAGTGCTATACAGGTGAACAGCAGTAATGTTTACATGGGTGCAGTGTATTCTAGGTAAAAGCTCACCACCAGTTAAAAACACTCACATATCCCAGTGGTGTAAATTAGTAGTAACAATAAGTTGAAAGGTATGCACTGCATGATGTTGAGAGCCTGTCCAGACTGTGTCTGTTTTGGTCTGAGTGTGTGTCATGACTGTCATCTGTTGCCTAATGTGAGGTCTGAAGATTGTCTCTGGAACACCTCCATGTGTGTATGAGTGTGTGTGAGTGTGTGAGTATGTGAGTGAGTGAGTGAGTGAGTGAGTGAGTGAGTGAGTGAGTGAGTGAGTGAGTGAGTGTGTGTGTGTGTGTGTGTGTGTGTGTGTGTGTGTGTGTGTGTGTGTGTGTGTTTGAGTGAGTTTGTTTGAGTGAGTGAATGAGTGAGTATGTCAGTGAGTGTGTGTACCAGCAAACCTTATAGTGCTGATAGTAATGTTCATATGTTGTCTTTTCCTCACAGGTGGACATGGTGGTCACAGTCCCTCCTGCTGTGTAAGTGATGCTAGTTTGTTTGGCGACTCTGACCATGATGACACCCATAGTGAGGCACATGTGGGGTTGTCAGGAGCTGCAGCTGTGTCATCAGTTGGCATCCCACCTTTGTCAACCCCATCCCTGCACACAGTCATAATGCCCACACATTCCCCATCATCAGTGGCCAGAATTGAAGGACAGCTGGGTGCTGGCACAGAAAATACAAATGTGGTGACTATGGCAAGTGAGCAACCATGCACTAGCCATAGCCAGAGTGCTGACAAGGTCCCACACAGGCAGGTGGGCAGGGCTTCTCAGAGGAGGATGGCTGCCCATCCAACCCATGTTGAAAGTTCCACTACTGCAGTAACCAGGTGCATGTTTCTGGCTGTAATGTATGCACAGGTACATAACGAACGTAACACCAGACAAGTACACAGGCTGGTGGAAGAACATCTACCTGGTGTCTATGGCAATTTTCATGAGCTTATTGCAGTCAGGCATGAGGGCAATGATATTGCGGACAGCCAGCGGGGTCAGGTTGTGGCACTCCTCCACCACGGATTATCTGTGCTCAAACGTTTGGTGGAGGAGAGGCAGCAGCCAAGTGGACATAACTTAGCACCACAATCAGCTGGGGACCCACGTGACCATGCATCATCATGCTCCCATAAGGGCAGTAACACCAGCACTGCTAAGGGTGGTGTGCTGTCCATGCCAAGATGCTGTAGGCCATGGGCACATGGTCCTGGCCAGTCTCAACAGGGACATGGATCCAGCAGACATCAGTCACCATCAGGGAGCAGTACTGTCTCTGGCCTTGTCCCTGGTGGTACCAGTGATATCCCTGGCAGGTCCAGTTCTCATGTCCATGGCTGGAGATTGTGAACTATACACCCTGCCATGTATGGCCCAGAACTGTCCAAAAAACATCAGTGTAGGGCAGCCACATAGAGTGACTGTGTGCATACAGACACACACACATCACAATCTGAAAAAAAGGTCACCTCCACACACATGCACCACACCTGCACAGGCCATGTAATTCCCACACCACAAACACACACCTATAATGTCAACCGAATGGTGCGACATAGGCCTCTGGCAAAACCACACAAAACCCTGTGCATATGATGAAACCTGTGCCAGATCCCTGCCATCCAAACCATCAATGCAGGGACATGCAAATATTAGTCTGATGCACAGGGTGAACTTACTAAATTGTAGCTATGTAATGCTGTGTAAGATGCTGTCATCTGGCGTTTGTAAGGGATACACAACAGAGTGTGTGTACAGTTTCAGCCATGATGCATTATTGCTATTACTAATGCTGAGTGAATGTGTTCTCACATGCTGTGCCCTGTTTGTGTTCTAGGTATCTGTATGAAACCAGGATGTGGCCCCTACAGCAAGACCAAGGGGTATGGCAGTGTGGTAACACATCAACCATGTCATAGGCAAGGTACAGCTGTATCTGCAGTGATTTCCCAGGTCTGTATAACAGTTACTGCATATGCCTCACAGGTTATAGGGCTGAGGGTTGTATATATCTATATGGCGATTGACATCATCTGTTGTAGAGTGGAGAATGGTAAGTGTAGTGGGTTGGACACACCTCTGTTTGCTAATAACCACACCCCCAGGGGATAATCATCAACCAAATACACTGAGGTTACTGCTGACACACACATACACACACACACACACACACACACACACACACACACACACACACACACACACACACACACACACACACACATTTTCCAGCACTGAGATCCATAGCTTCATAGATTCATAGGTGTGTACTAGGTGAATGGCCATGAAGGCTCTACAAGTCTAGCCCAAGGGAATACCCTGGCATCAGGCCACCTGACAGTAGTCCCCAGTGAGGCTAATAAGTATAGTCACTGCAGTGATCCCCAGGGGTGGGTATTTTATTCCCTATCCACCCATCCAGATTTCTATTGTGGATGGCCAGTGATGTGTACTGCTTCACATGTATGTGATGTATATTCCATACCATGGGCAGTGTCTGGGTTGTGAACCTGTCCCACAAGCATGTCCTTTGGAGTGTGGAAGTGTGGCTGAGGTCTCTAGGGCATGTTGTGTGGACAGATTGGTATCTTCAGATGTAGCATTCCTGACCCAGTTTGGTGAGACATGGCTGTGTAACTCAGGCAGTGATCACACCTATGTAGACAGTATGATACGCGGACTCATTGGCGTTATTGGAGTCTGTCCATAGAGGGCATGTGTGTAAGGCCTGGAATTCTCTTTGTGGGCTATGTTTGCAACCTCTACAGTTGCAGGTGTCCAATGGGGTACATGGTGATAGGGCCACTATACACATTGATTGGGCTACTGAGGGATGGTACAGGGTGACCATGGCCTTTTACTTGCTGGTTAACACACACTTAGTCAGGAGATGTAACACATTGAAGAACTTTCTGATGTCACTGACACTGTTGTGGTTCATAGTTCATTGATTAGTACTAAGCTAACTGCCCTTGTGCGCCATTTTAAGCCTAGCCAATTATCCCTTATGAGACTCAAACCCTGTACCTTGTGTTTGTAAGGCAAACACCTCAACCATTAGGCCACCCTCCCAACCCTACAGCTTGGTCAACAGACAGCTCACTGTCAACCTGTGTTCCCCATTCTGTTACAACAACATCACTGTTCAGTGGACTACCAGCAATGTATTACTTCATGTGAGCCATGTTGTTCCCAAAGGTAATAGCAACACATCTCCTGGCACTGAGCTAATGTCCAGGGTTCTGACACAGTCATAGGTCTCAGAGAGGCCTTTGTGCATGATGTCAACATCACATGGGGGGTAATGATTGCACCCACCTTACAGTTGTATGCAAACATTGGCAGCCAGGTGTACATGCCAAACATGAGAAGACACAGGTCCACACACTGTGAGCCTCTACTCATGTCTAGTCATCAGTTTGACATGGAGTCCACTGCATTCACAGCGTGGTTTCTATCTGTGAGCCTGTTTGTGAGACAACTAGTGACATAGGGGTTGATGCCTAGCTGAGTGTGTTTGTGTATGATTCCTGAGTGGAGAGTGGAGAGTGGTCTCTGAGTATTAGAAGGGCTGCCTATCTTGTTACCTACTCCATACTGTCACAGCCATTGCACATAGCACAACACGTTTAGGGCTGTAGATTGTATACACCTACTTCTACAGTGGTTGACAACTGTTGGCCTTGTAAAGTAGATGTTGGGACATATACTAGCTCATCAATATAATAATTTAGCAAAACTCATCCCCTCAATGGATCCTACACAATCACACCAACACACGATACTGTTGTCACACACCCACTTGCCAGTACTGAGATTAGAACGTCTACTCATCTATGTATTGCTACTATAGTGGCATGCATTTATCGCAAGTGCCACAGAGATTAGAGGGTGGATGTTGTCCCAAGGTACTTCTATGGTGTGGAACATCACCAGCCCATGTAAATTATGGCAATGAGTGATGTAGTGGGTGAGAGATTATATAAAACACTGCACCCCACACACACATACTTTTATATTTGCCAGAACTAAGGTTAGAACCTCTATCAATCTAGGGTGTTGTACTTTTATGTTATGCAGTTACCACATGCACCACTGAGCTTGCATGGCTCAGGGTTGCCGAAAGGTACTTCTAAGAAGAATGATATCCGCAGGACTGCTAAACTAGGGCACTGTGAAGTGTACTGGGTGTAAATGACCCAAAATCTTGAAGCTACAAACATATATATATATATATATATATATATATATATATATATATACACACACATATATATATATATATATATATATATATATATATATATATATATATATATATATATATATATATATATATACATACACATCTATAAACACAAACACTTGCCAGTACTGAGATTAGAAACTCTACCTACCTATGTATTGCTATTACAGTGTTATGCATTTATTACACATGCTATGGAGCTTATAAGGGGGATGCTGTCCCAAGGTACTTCTAAGGTGTGGAACATCACCAACCCTTGTAAATGATGGCAATGAGTGATGTATTCGGTGAGAAATTTTATAAAATATTTTACCACACACATGTTTACATTTGCTAGAACCTCTATCTAACTAGGGTTTTGTACTTTTATGTCACGCAGTTACCACACACACCATTGAGCTTACATGGCTCAGGCTGCCGAATGATATCTACAGGACTGCTAAAGTAGGGCACTGAGAAGTATACTGGGTGTAAATGGGCCCAAAATCTTTAAGTTACAAACACACACATGCACACACACACACACATATATATATATATATATATATATATATATATATATATATATATATATATATATATATACACACACACACACACACACACACACACACACACACACACACGCACATTTATATTTACCACGACTGGGATTAGAATTCCTTCCAAGCTAGTTATTTATACTGGAGTGTTACATAGCTATTGCACATGCCACAGAACTTATAAGGGCCAGGACTGTGAAAAGGTACTTCTAAGGTGACTAACATCTGCAGGACTGATAAAGTAGGGCAGTGGGCAGTGTACTGGGTTGAGAAGGCTTATTTCCCACATCTTACAGACACTTCACTAAGTGTATGAGCATGTCCAGTGTGACATTCTATAGTACATGTGGGACTCCATTCCAGAGATTGTTGTACTCCAGTCTAAGGATTTATGTGCTACAGTCATGCGTCTCCACCTGTTAGTGCATGCTATGTGGAGGCAGCCTATTTAAATAAGGGAACTTTATGCCATACATAGGGGTGAGTGTGACTATATCTGTTATTAATGTCTGAGGTGCTGGGGTTACAGAGTTTGTTTGGGCAGAAATTTTGTCTGCCATATTTGCTGTTTGACACTGTAATTTCTTGTTGCAGTACCTCCAGACATACCTCCTCAGATCATCATGGTGATTTACCAGAGGAATACAGCCTGGATGATTCACAAGCAAATATCATGGGCTAGCTGCTAGGCATTCTTGCACAATCCAGACTGTTAAGATGTGTGACTACAGACAATTGACTACTGATGCTGTGGAAATGGTCAAACACCTTGGTGATATACTAGGATGTGGGAATCTGTGGGAATTTCTGTTCTGGCATGATTTGGTTACCAGTATATGGTTGTGTAATAAAAGTCAGGCAGGATCAGGGTGACAGGTGGACTCCAGATAGATTTGTCTAGGGTAAGATATGTGTTTGAAGGGGGGGGGGCTGGGTCAGATATGTTGGCTTGTAGCTACCAACTGTTTGCATAGTGGTTATGTCAAAGGTCATCCACACTTGGGGATATTGTGTGTCTCACACTGACCAGACTGGAGGTGTGTGTCTGTCTCACATATATGTATACCCCCACATCATTTTCATTGTCTGCCCACATTTTTAAGTCATGTTGTTGTATGAGATGAGTGATTAGGGAAGGATTCTGTTGTTCCCCATGGCTGTGGGCCAGGTTTCTGTGGGTGCACACAGGTCACCATCTTCCAGGGTTAGGACTCCGTGCAGTGGATGCATTCCCTTGATTTGACTCCTAGCCATACCTCTCAACTGTAGAGGGTTTCACAGAATTTGCAGATTCATGACTCATATAGCTGGTAAGTTACCCATACAGGTGTGGTTTTCAAGCTAGTGTTTTGCAACTCAGTCAGGTTTGAGGTCAGATATTAGTGACAGTAAATTTGCAGTTTCAGACTTCATACCCTTCAGACATTCCATGGTAATACAACACTTTTCCACTCAATCAACTTTATTCACATGTGCCCTCCTATTTGGACCTTTATTACCCCATTATTTGTGGTTTTATCCAGATATCTTGGTCTCTCTGAATTTGGTAGATATGCTGCAAGCATTTAGCAGCATGGCCTTTCTCTGCATTTTGTTGACTATTTTATATTGGTGTTATGGACTCCATAACACTCCCTAAAAGGGCACTGTGTGTAAGCCATGGGTCTTTGCCAGAGGCCTGTAGGCCAGGTGTGGCAGTTGTATGCCATCTGTAGCAGGGCAGTGCATTCTGATGAGCATATGTTCCCAGGCTACAAGGCAGGGGACACTCCAGGGATGGCCCCAGTAAGTGTACTGAGCATTACTGACACTTGTTTAATTTTGTATTCAGCCATCAGTCTGGGTGATATCTGGATGCTGCTTACAGCTAGGGACATGTTACTGCATTTCTATGGGATTGTGGGGGGGGGGCACACCTGCCCACAATATACATTTGCACAGACTGTGCTGCTATTTGCTTACCATTTTGGTCCCATTTAGCATACTTGTGTACCCTACCTTTGGGAATACAGGATAACCAGTGGTGGCTGGTGACTTCAAATCAAAGGGGGTCTGCAGGAGACATGTGAATGGGTGGTGTCAATGGGAAGGGGTGCGGCCAACTAGAAAGGGGAGGAGCTATGCTCAAAACCACAAAAACTGTAACTTTAATTAAATACGTTGCCCTGGGTACCAAGCCGTCATTATGAGAGTCCAATCAAGACAAAATGAAGTGTAGAAGAAAAAAATATTTCAATGCATTGGCTGCATGACAGCTTACTTAATATCTAAATGGAAAAAAAAGGGCTGTGAGGCATGAAAAAATAAATTACTTTTTAAATGCATTACTGGAATGTCAGTCAAAATCAAGTATAAGAAAAACAAGCAGCACTCAACTCAAACCGCTTCTCCTTGCATTGCAGTTCTAATTATAATTTATATTCAGCTTTATTAAAGTACCAAGTAACATGCTGAAAATAGCAATCGATATGATACCCCTACTTGTAAAAATGTTTCTTATTCAAAAAAGACCTGCTGCCTGGCAACAACTATCTACTTGTTTCATGGGGGAAACATGATCAAGGTAAAAAATGAAAAGCAAACAAGAAACAAGCTCAAGATACATTGCTTAAAGGATTACTGTACAAGTTATGGACCACACATGATAGATTGGCATTCTGTTTAGTTTACAGGTAATGCCTGCAAAGATGACTGCAAGTCTCCAACAAATGTAATAAGCTTCTTAAAATAATGTAATCCTGTCCTTTATTACAAATACTGTCATGTGCATTTCAATTCCCAAGGCTTATACGTTATCTAGTTACGTAAGTATTCTCTGCATGGCAACAACAGAAAGGTTTTCAATGTTGGCAATTCTTTAACAGTATTCTTATTAAAGATTGCTTGCATCTTACAATCTCAGACAAGCTTATCTGATGGTCATTAAAGCATTGCTACTTAAACACAGAGTAACAGGTACTTTCTGAATAATAAGCATAAACCAACAGTATACAAATATGACAGAAAAATTAACAGTATAAAAATATGACAGAAACCAGAACATTCTGCAACATCAAGGACAGATTAAAAGCCACTGTAGTACTTGTGTCTACCTTAAATGGGGGGATACTCTGCAGATTTACACTGCATAACTGCTCCTTGCCTTACTTGGACACATCCAGAGTCATTACATGGGGGAGTGGGGTAGGTGGCCTGGACACATTTGTCATACCTCTCAACCTCAGAGCAAGAAATCTGGACAAAGCCATACACAGAAGTGGGGCAAAAAACTCAATTTTATGAAAAATGGACTAAAAATGTGATGCAAAAAATATAAAATAGCAACACAGTACAGCTGGGAACCTGTCAAAGAAGGGACACTTTTTTAATATTAGTACTGCTAACAAGAACATCTGACAAAATAAAAGAATCTACATGCATTTCTGAAATAAAAGTAATCTATAATTATTACAATACACAGTTTGAATGACAATAAAACACTCAATATTTATTAAAACAAAAAAACAACCAGTAAGCACTTTCATTCACAAAGAACTTCTTCAGAACTGGTTGTCACACATACAAAATTCACATTTATAGTTTGCTCAAGTCACATGAACCAAAACATTAGCAGTGTTTTAACCCTTTCTTACATAACACTGCTTTAAAGTTTTCCATATCATTCATACCTGGATCTGCACCTGTGTTTAGCCTCACTTGCCAAGCATATTCTTTCCAGTTTAAATCTACTTCTGCATCCCATCTCTTGTCTGCATTTAAGACTTGGTCAATAACAGTAAAACTAAAACCCACTCTAACTATGTTATGACAGTTAACAACATGTCTTTCTAGAGTATTAATTACATCCAGTTTTTCAACTGCCCTCAGGTGCTCATAAATTCTGCTTTAGCATGCATTTTTCTGAAGGTTATGAAGTCTGAAACTCAGTGTCATCATTAAGTGACTGAATTCCTAAATGATTTGCCAGAAAACCACAAATTTTATGAGAAACAAACCAAAAATAAGAAGCAAAAATATATTAAGTCTGTGAAAATCTGGACAGTTGAGGGGTATAGTTCAGCTGGGGCTGTCTTTGAGTTTGCTGCCCTTCCCCCTCACAAAATCATGGTCAAATGGAGCCTCCCCCTGTAGCCATTTCAATGAACCATTACATGGCTATTTCACCCCATTTACCATGAACACTAATGTGCATACTGCTTTACTTCTACTGTGATTTGGACTTCATTTGAAAGTTTTATTTTGCATTTTACAGCACAAACACCAAGACATCTGCTAAACAAAGCAATGCAGTCTCACAATGAAAACAGACTTAGCATTAAATCTTCTCTGCCCTTGAAACTACATTAATTGAAACAGCATTGAAACCCACATCCAAAGAAAATACATTTGGCTAGTGGCAGATAAAGATTAACTTTGGGCTATTTTCAAATGATTGGCCCATTGCACACAAAACATACCTGTGTTCTGTGAGGCACCTTCCTGATTGCATTAAAGTATATTCCTTGTATAATACAGTACAGTTGTTAGAGGGTGTTTTAAATGTATTGTTTTGAACATTTTTCCAGTAAACAATGAAACAAAATGCACTGCCCAATTGAGAACATTTCCATCATAAAAGTCTACTCAAACATCTACAACTCACCATTATCAGTAAATATGCACAATCTCTACAGATGTAAAAGTCATCTAAATAATTCCACATTAAAAGATCTGTAACTAATGAAGAGGTTGCTGCTAGCAAACAACTTTATATTTCATTGTTTCATCTACAAATAAAATGCATGTTGCCCTTGAGGAATAAATTGCCTATATTACATTAAAAAAATGATAAGCTAGTAATATTGCAATATGGAATGGATGGCAAATAACAGATGGGTTCATAGTTACTAGGTGTCTTCAGCAAAGAGGACATTCTCAAGTCAGCAGCATCCACCCCTTTATAACACAGTACAATATCAGCAATGTATCTACATACTCTGGGAGTAGAACCCACAGCCTCCTGCATTAAAAGCAAGTACATTACCTGTTGTGCTATTAACAATGCAAGCAGGCTCAGCATAAGCAGCACTAAACTTCTCTTCCCCTTCAGCTCTCAGCTCCTTGTAAAACCTACTTGACACTTGTCTGTATCTCTCAACTTTGCAGCACAAGAAATATGGAAAATGCCAAAATGTATTGGAGAGGGACATAAAGCCCAAACACCAGGGACACTTTTTAAACATTGCCTGTATAATCTTGGAAAGTTGCTAGAAGAAAATGCTGTGTTACTTCCATGCATTTTACTGCCAAGTCTTGAACCCAGGACCCTATGCAAAACAGACAGAGCAACATACCCCTATGCCAAATCAGCTGTTGTGTGGAAAAGAGGAAGACTGAAACTTAAATGGCTACCATTTAGTGAATTCAGTTTTCACCCTAGCTGTCAACCTCTTAGCACAAAACACCTGGACAAAACCAGTAATGGGGAAATACAGCCCACAGACATATTCGGTGAATTCAGTTCTCACCATAGCCCTCAACTTTAGCACAAAAAGCCTGGACAAAGCCAATAAAGGGGGAATACAGTCCCAGAAATAGAGACAAATTTCAAATATTCATCTTATAAACTTAGAAAATTGCTAGAATAAAATGTTCTGTGTTACTATGTACTTTCTGAGGAATGTGAAGTCTGAAATTCAAATGCTTGTCGATTTTATTTAACATTTGTTAACCAGAAAAGTCTGACTTGGAACAAAAGCTAATTTTCAGCAGAGGGCCAGGGAGAAATACTGCAGATACATGTTTTTGTAACATGGGAGGACACCAGAGCAAACCCACACAAACACAGGGAGGACATGCAGACTCCACACGGAAGGCACCCCAGCCCAGAATCAAACCAAGGAGGACATACTGACTCCACATAGAAGGCACCCCAGCAAAGAATCAAGCCAAGAACCTCTAGCTATGAGGCAACAATGCTACCACTGCACCTTCAACTATTTAAAGGATTAAGCACTCAGAAACCATAGATTTTACAAGGAAAAGAACAGAACAAAATATGAGGCAAAAATCGTCAAAAGTTTCACAAATGGTAGTCGGTAGGGAATTCAGGCTCTTGTTACCTGTAGCCAAGGTACAGGGTTCAAGCACCATCAGCATATATCCTGAGTTCTCTCTAGCCACCAGTACCCACTGAGTGGGGCATTATACTCACACACTGCTGTTTTCCATCCTTGAATCTTGAATCTGCCAAATGCACACACTACGGTTTCCATCCTTCAATCTTGTACCTGCTTGCTTCTGATGTAGTGTAATCCACAGCAAGACTTCTAAACTAGTAATCCACTACACAGCTTTCCATCAGCCACCACTGAGGATAATGGTATAGACCAGAGGCCAGATTTTTGTTGCAAACACATATTTAGTTTGGGGGCTTCTTAACTTTCAGAGCCATATTGCCACTGGCAGACCTGCTGCGATATCACTGTGCAAAAGTCTGTAGGTGGACATTTCAACACTTCAGCATTTGAGGCCCTTTGCCAGACATTTCTGTCTGGCTTTCAACAGCTGACCTGCTAGGTGTGGCTGGGGGTGAGTATGGGTCCCCCACTTTGACATCCAAGCATGTGACCTATTACCCCCCAGTTAGTTGGCTCACCACATATACTGCAGTAAACTTTTTTTTAACTACAGTGGTACTGCATAGTGCGGGAAAGCCAGTACTGGGCATACAATCCCTGCTGTCCCATATAGCTGTCAGTTGTCTGCTGCTATCCCATGCAGCCACCCCATTCCCTTGCATGCTTGCATCAATACTATAGATATGCTATCAGAACATTGTACACTATTCCTTTATTGTAATGAAACTGACTTACCTTATGCCTGAGGCAGTTGTGAGGACAGTGCATGAGGGCTGACTATGTTGGATGCATGCAGTACACTGTCTATATATGGTGAGGTATAGGTAGTGTGATGTTTGGCATCCATTTTAGTGTTTGTGCAAGTCAGAGAGAGATATCAGCCCCTGGGTCACTACAGTGTAAGTGCATGAGCTACGTGTTGCCTTTTTGCCAAGGCCTGTGCATATTGGGCACGCCCCCTTCTGCCTACAGTGGCAGGCTCAGGATGCTCCTCATCTGAGTCTCTCTGTACCTGTGGTAACCTTGGCAATGATGGGGGGGCTGGGTGACCCTTCCCAGTTATGTTCCTGCTGCAGCTGTTTCACCAGGATCATGTTGTGTAGCATGGCCCATACTATTAACATGTGTTCACATGTAGCTGGAGCATAATGCATGGCTCCACTGGATATGTCAAGGCAGCAGAACTGTGACTTGAGCATCCCAGACACACACTCTATAATGATCCTTGTTTGTGCATGTGCCTCATTATGGCATTCTTGTGTAGGTGTGTGTGCATTTCTGATGGTGTCATCAGCCATGGTTCCAGTGCATAGCCAGCATCCCCCACCAGATGGCCGTATGGGATGCCCCCACTGGCAAATGCCCGGTACAGCTGTGAGACATGTCAGATGTGGGAGTCATGCAAGCTTCCATGGATGCCATCAAACACATTCATGATAATGGCCTTGGCATTGCACACGACCTGGCAGTTGATGGACTGGAACCCATTGCTGTTTACATAGACTCTGCCCTGCTCACCAGGTGGTACTTTGATGTGGATATGTGTACAGTCAATGGCACCCAATACCTCTGGGTAGTCTGCTACAGGGTGGAAGAGACTCATATTGCTAGCCCTCTCCTCATGGGTAGTGGGGAATTGAATGTGCTCAGCAACATATGTTTGCATGGCATCCAAGAGCTGGTGGAGTATCCGGGATGTGGATGCCTGTGAGAACCCCATGATATCCCCAGTAGGCCTTTGGATTGTACCTGTAGCTAGTATTCTTAAGGCTACACATACCTTGGTATCCACTGGGATAGGTTCCCCTCTGTTGGCTCTGGGTGTGAGGTGAGGCTGGCACAGCTAAATGATTTGCTGAAGTAGGTCCCTGTCCAGCCAGTAGACCTCTACTATCTTCAGATCATGTAGCCCCCCTGGTAGGTTACCCTGGGCCTGAACACTCTTCTCCTCCTCCTCATAAGTCTGGGGCATCCATCAGCATTATCTTCTTCATTACCCTCAGCCTCTAGCACGTATTGATGGAGTAAAGCAGCAGCCTATAACATTTTTATTTAGTTTTGCCAGTTAAAAATCCCCTGTCTGTGTACACCAGTGGTGTAGAGTTTTTGGAAAAAAGCAGACTGAAAGGTGTTTGCATAGTTTATAGTGGTGTGCTAGAACTGCTGTCTGTGTAATTGGCTGACTATAATACATTTCACCTGCCAGCTATATTACTTGCATTTAACTGGCTGTATTCTGCTATTCCCCTTTTATTTTTTCTTGTTCCACTTGCCAGTTCCTTTTTTTTTTTGTTTAAGTCCCAGTGTGCACTGTGCACACCCGTTTAGGCAAGGTAAACATGGCTATACAGCCTCAGACATACTGCCTTGCTTACATGTACAAAGTGCTGCCATTTCGTGTTTTTTTTATTTTCTTTATTTTGTTTAAGACCCGTCGTGTGCTGTGCACACCTGTTTAGGCAATGTAAACAGAGGTGTACAGCCTCAGACACACCCCCTTGCTTAGATGTGCTTAGCTAAGCACAAACACTGGCCGCGGAGCTCCAATGTGCTTACAACAAGCATAACACACCCCCTTTTCCTGTTAGTTGTTCCTCCTGCCTATACGATCATGTTAGAGCACCTACATCGTTAGGTACAAGTTTGGACTTAGAATATTTTGTAATTCAGGTACACGCTTGGACTTAGAATATTTTGAGATTAAGTAAATTTCCCCTCATTTGCATATCCCACCATCTTAGTCCATAGTTACTGCAGTAAAACAGACCCTTTCCCCTTGATAACCACTGTTCTCTGATATTGTTTTCATTCTGCATGCCATACACTATAATGGCAAAATGCAGATTTCCCTTAAAATTGGGTTTTATCAGTTTTTTTTTTTATTTTCAGCATGAGGCTGTTTGCACACCACTGCCCTATGCTTATATGGCTGAGAATGGCCAAAATAAACATTTTTGATTTCTATGAAAATTAAACACTTTTTCATGCCATTGGCATTATACTTGGCCATTGGCATGCCTAATGAATATAATACATGCTTCTGTATGAGCTATCATGCCTCCGTTTTGTTATTTGCAGAAAAGTACACGGTTATTAACTGAATACATTTCTGCCCTGACACTGTTCTTGCACAGAGACCTAGCAGCTTACTGAATTACTAATTCACCTCATTTGCATGGTTTTCACCAGTAAATGAGGTAATTAGCATGCTGCACAGTTTTCCATGCAAGAACAGTGTAGAGAGGCTTGTGCACGCTAATTCAGTAGTTTACTGAATCGCTCAGCTGTTTTTTCCATGCAAGAGCAGCTACACTGTTCTTGCACAGAAAAATGACTTTATTGAATCCTGGGGATATTGTGTGGATTTAAAGAGGTAGTTAGTTATTTATACATCTTCTGTTAGTGCTTTAATGCATTTTCGAAAACGTCTCGATGTTATGAGGTTTTATCTAGTGAGATTTTGTGATTTAAAAGTAGACCTCCTTAAATACATTATGAGTCACTTGTGACAGTTTTTTACCTCAAGGTAAATATCCTTTACTATACATACAACTCACTTGCATTCTAGTGCGAACATTGATTTTTTTTTTTGTGATATTTGTGTGCTATAGTGTTATTTTGGAGAGTTTCTCCTTTGCCTAATGCTGTGTGGCTATGTGATTACGATGTTGGTATGTAATACCCGAAGTGTGGGGACCTGCAGGGGGGGTTGCCTTAGTGCAAAAAAATGATTTTGATATGTGCCATTAAAACATTAGCTATTTGTAAGGTTCAGCAACTCAGGATTATCAAAGTTATGTTTGTGCAACTGACTCTTCATATTACATAGTGAAATCCATTTGTGTAGCAGAGCATCAAAGACTGCAAGATATATCATATTTACTAAATTTCATTATACCACATCTATTTCTTTAATTGATTTCTTGTTACCCATTTCAGCTGTAGCAGTACAGTTCAGTTTCTGTTTGAGAGATTATGAGAAATAAACAATTAGAGAAGTATGTTTATTTACAGTGGGTCATAAATGTACTGTGCTACTAGTTGTCATATACCCCCCAAAAAAGAAAATTCCATAAAACATTGCACCAATTATAATGCTTGAATCAGATCACTAAAAGATAATCAAATATATTCCCATATTTTACCAAAAGGAACATTTAGATTTGAACCTGCACCCCTTGATATATCTGAAAAGTCTGTAGTTTGCTACTAAATGCAGACATCTGGCTTATTCATTTACAAAGTGTTACTATTTACTACTTCAGAAGAAAGAAAGGGAAGGAAAATACAAGTCTGCTTCTATCCACTATGAATCTAGGTCAGGTGATTGAACAGCTCTGTCATCTCACTCAAACAAAACTCAATTTAGTTTCCATCAGAGCTGACATAATCTTAACCTTTACCTTAACCATAACCTTGTCGCACCCAAAATATAATCAGGACCATAATGGCTATAGTAAAAATGTATTTTATTTGAGAGTTAAGATTATCAGTGCATTATTTTCCAACTTTAGCTCTGACTATAACTTAAACATGACCCATCTGTACCATCATTCAGAGACTATCCCCCGATTCTCAAAAGCTTGCACAGAGTGCAAGATCGGTGCAGGAGCTCAAGCAGGCAATATGTGCCATGTAATCCAGGAACAGCTTGCAAGGGCATGAATGGTCCTGCACTAATCCTGCATGGACTAAGCCCTGGTATGTAAATCACCCCATTTGCACGAGAAAGCTATGCAAATGAGGTGATTTTTGCAATCCAGGAAGCTTGCAACAGTCCGTGCAAGACTAGTGCTATCTGCAGAAATGTACCAACCGAGTACATTTCTGCAAAATCCAAAATGGAACTAACTGTGACAGCCCCAAATAAAGGCTGCATATCATGTAGTAAGCATGCCAATGGTCAAGTATAAGCTCATTGGCATTGCAAACAAAAAAAATACAACAATCAACTATTATTTTTTTAGCCTTTCTTGGCTGTTTAAGTGTAGGGCAGTGGCGTGCAAACAGGATTGGGGGGAAAATAATAAAATAATCCTAAAATAAGCAGTCTTACTAAAATCACTATTCTGCCATGCAAGTCAATGGCAGATAGAAGACAACCTGGCTAGTGAGTAGTGTGGCTGCTAAGGGGGGAGGCTCAGTGCGAGACATGTAACTATGCATTAGCAGGCAATCCTTTGCAAATAAGGGGAAGGATGGTGAATCACAGTTTTCCCAAGCATGTGAGTCAGGTCCCATCAGTGTAAGAGTAGTAATAGCTTGGTGCAAGCATAGGAGGTAGATGACATCATAGGGGTGTGTGTCAGGCATACTGTAAGTGGATTGGAGCCCTGCGGCTTGGGTTTGCTCCTAGCTTAGCACAGCTAAGTTAGGGGGGTGTGCCTAAACCTGCTCAGCATTCTTTACAAAGCCTAAGCAAGTGTGCACACCACGCACCGGATTTTACAGGAAGAAAAAAAAAGTTAAACCAGGAAATAGCAGCAGTGTGCACATTTGAGCACTCTGTGCGGTGCACACATGGGCTTAAACAGGAAGGCAATGGGAATGGAAAACAGCAGTAGGAAGGTAATCAAGGAGAACTAGCTTAGCTGGCAGGTGAAATGTATCAGAATCAGGCAATTACACAGGCAGCAGACCAGACCAGACCAGAACACTTCTATAAACTATGCAAACACCATCCCCTCTGGTTTTCCCACACTCTACACCACTGGTGTATACAAGCGGAGAAATTTTAACAAACAAACCTACAAAATGAGAAGGGCTGCAGCAGGCAGCATAGAACAACATGTGCAAGAGACTGAGGGTGGTGAGGATGTGAATGCTGCTGATCAACCCACAGTGAGGAGACAGAGGAGAGTGTACAGACCCAGGGTAACCTAACAGGGGCTACATGAGCTGGAGATAGTGGACCGCTATAGGATGGACAGAGACCTCCTACAGCAAATTGTTGAGCTGTGCCAGCCACACCTAACACACCAAACTGACCGAGGGAAACCCAACCCAGTGGATACCAAGGTATTTGTAGGCCTAGGAATACTAGCCACAGGTACCTCCCAAAGCTCAACTGGGGATATCATGGGGATCTCACAGGCATCAGCATCCAGAGTATTCCACCAGTTTCTGGATGCAATGTCAGCACATGCCAGTGAGCACGTATATTTTCTCAACACCTGTGAGGTGTTGGCCAGGAATGTGCATCTCTTCCACCAAATAGCAGAATACCCTGAGGTAGTGGTGCTATAGACTGCATGCACATATGCATCCAAGCACCACCCAGTGATCAGGGTAGGGCCTACATCAACCGCAGGGGCATACTCTCTATCAACTACCAGGTCGTATGTGATGCCGAGGGCATTATAATGAATGCGTGTGCTGGCTGTCCTGGAAGCTATGACGATTCCCACATATGGCATCTGACGCAGCTGTACCAGAGATTTGTCAATGGGGACATCTCCTACGGTCACCTAGTGGGGGATGCTGGTTACACACTGGAGCCGTGGCTGATAACACCCATCAGAAATGCACACACACCTGAATAAGTATGCCATAATGAGGCACATGCACAGACCAGACTTATAATAGAGCATGTGTTTGGGATGCTCAGGTCATGGTTACAGTGTCTGGACACATCTGGTGGAATCTTACAGTACTCAACAGCTACATCTACCCAAATTGTTATGGTATGTGCTATGCTACACAATATGATCCTGTGGAAACTGCTGCAGCAAGAACAGCATGGGGCATAGCCACACAGCCCCCCGCCAATGCCAAGCCTGCACAGGCACAGAGTGACTAAGAGAAGGAACAACCTGATCATGCCCCAGTAGGCAGATGGAGGCGCACCCAGTAGGCCAAGGCTGCGGCAAAGACACAACTCATAGCACATAGACTGACACAGTAGAGAACCAGGGAATGACACCACTCTCTGACTCAGACATACAGTAAAAGGAAAGCTAAACATGACACTACCTGTGCTCAACCATGTATAGGGTGTGTACTATGTGCATCGAACATAGGCAGACCTCTAGCACCATCCACAAGTCAGGCACACCCTCAAGATAAGTCAATCAACCTACCAATTGCCAAATTGAGTAGAATGTGTCATTACCTGTATCTATGGTATGCATGTGAGCATGCAAGGGAAATGGGTGGCTGAATGTTATGGCAGCAGACAGAAGACACCCATAGTGGCACCACAACATCTGTAACACATACTGGAGTCACCATAGTAGCCAGCACTACACAGGGTGACAAAATCCACTGCAGGAAATGTGCTGAGCAACATGTGTGTCCATATGACCCCCACATGCCAGTCAGGATGGTTCACATACCCAACAACAGTCTCAGCCAGCAGGACAGGTGCAGATAAACCCAAACAGAGCCTATGGCATGGCCCCTGAATGATGGCTATGGTTAACCTCCTCCCCAGGCCTGCACAAGGAAGAAGTCATCTAGCAGCTGTATACACGTACCTGTGAAATATCACCCTGTGTGCCCGCATGTGGCATGTCACCCTCTAGATGAATGGGTTATGGCCCATGCACACACACTGCCCTCCCCATAGCCCTACTATGACAAGCCTGCTAAGGTAATCCACTGTGAAATACACCCTTGGGAGATTTGCAGCCCAGTAACCTCTGTGGTGCATTCCATAACTTTGTATTGCTGATAAAATAGTTAGTTACGAGTTCAAATCCCCAACATGATGTTTGTGTGTGTGTGTCTATCTAGGCAGAGAACAATGCTTTTTAGAGTAGTCACACTCCCTACAATTCAAATGCTCATCTTTGGCAAGGCTGCTGATGTCATCCACCTAGTAATACAACTCTAGGTAGGTGGCAGCCTGGTAGCCTCCGTAGCATGTCTAATAACTGCATACCATTGTAATGTGATATATTAATTAGATAGCTGTTCTAATCCCAGACTTGGCAAGTGTGTATGTCTGTGTAAAGAGCAATGCTTTTTAGGGTAGTCAACACTCCCTACAATTCAAATGCTCAACTTAGGCAAAGCTGCTGATGTCATCCACCTAGTAATACAACTCTGGGAATATTGTAGCCCAGTAATTTCCGTAGCATGTCCTGTAACTGCATATGGTTGTAGTGTGATATATTAGTTAGATAGCTGCTCTAATCCTAGACTTGGCAAGTCTGTCTGTGTAAAGAGCAATGCTTTTTAGGGTAGTCACACTCCCTGCAATTCAAATGCTCATCTTTGGCAAGGTTGCTGATGTCATCCACCTAGAAATACACCTATAGGAAACTACAGCTCAGTAATCTCCGTAGCACATCCTGTAACTGCATACTGCTGTAATGTAATAAATTAGTTAGGTAGTTATTTGAATCCCAGACTTGGCAAGTCTATGTACAGGGCAATGGTTTTTAGGATAGTCACACTCCCTAGAATTCAAATGCTAATCTTTGTCAAGGCTGCTGATGTCATCTACCTAGAAATACATCTCTGGGAAATTGTAGCCCAGTAATCTCTGTAGCGCCTCATGTAACTGCATACTGCTGTAGTATAATAAATTGGTTAGGTAGCTGTTTTAATCCCAGACATGGCATGTGTGTGTGTCTGTTTGTGTAGAGAGCAATGCTTTTTAGGGTAGTGACACTCCCTATAATTCAAATGATCATCTTTTGCAAGGCAGATGATGGCATCCACCTAGAAATACACCTCTGGGAAATATGCCACCCAGTAATCTCTGTAGTACATCCTGTAACTGCATACTGCTGTAGTGTGGTATAGAACTTTAGTAAGGTTCTAGTCCCACCTATGGCAGTTCTTGATGTGTTCTGTGTGTTTCAATGTCTGTGTTAGGGAGCAATGCATTTTAGGCTAGTCACATTCAGTACATTTCAAATGCCCTACTTTGGCAATTCTGTTGTTATTCATTGTGACATACACCTTTGGGGGAAAAAAAAACTTCAGTAACCCCTGTGGTGTATCCTATAACAGCCCCAAGCTGTAGTGTGATGTTGACCCCTGTTAGTGGTTCTATACCCACACATGTCAGTGGTGGATGATTTGTGTGTGTTTCAATGTCTGTGTAGGAAGAAATGCATTTTAGGCTAGTCACACTCAGTACATTTCAAATGCCCTACTTTGGCAATCCTGCTGATGTCATTCATTGTGAAATACACCTTTGGGGAAGGAGCTCTCCAGTAATCCACGGGGTGCATCCTATATAAGCTCCATGCTGTATTGTGATAGGGGTTCTATACCCCGACATGTCAGTTGTGAATGTTTTGTGTCACTGTTTGTGTAGGGAGCAATGTATTGTAGCTTAGCCACACTCACTACAACGTTGAATGTCGTACTTTGACAAGCCTGCTGATGTCATCCAATGTGATATACACCTTTAGGAAATAAGTACTCCTGTAATCTCTGTGGTGTGTACTATAACTGTGTAATGCTGTAATACAATAAACTAGCTAGGGAGAGGTTTTACTCCCAAACATGACAGGTGTGTGCATGTAGCTCATATCCTGTGTGGAGTGTGGTGTAAGTGTGATACCTGGGCCCAATGCAGAGTGGGTTTTGCAAATTTCTTATATAGTGGCCCTAGTACATATCACAATGTCCACCATACAAGGATAACAGATGTGAAATAGTCAAGAGGCTGGGGTGCAAATCCATACCCATACATGACATCAAGGCCAGGCAATCACAATTAGCAATCCCAGTATTACCCAGAGCACAGTCTCAACCCATATCCCATATACACACACACACACACACACACACACACACACACACACACACACACACACACACACACACACACACACACATACACACACACACACACACACACACACACACACACCTGCCTAGGCAACAGCCAATATGTGGGGAGTACACTGCATACTGGCCACTGATAGTAACTATGGAGTGACTGCAGTGGGCTACAGAGGGCATGGCACCCTGTCCATCTATCCAATAGGCATGCACATACAGACGGTGCAGACGCTACACCGTGTTCCCCACTGGACATATGAAACACCTGTGGTGCCATCACATGTGACCAACGAAGGACATACCATGTCTGAAAACATGCCCTGTATGGACAAATGCCACTGACACCAGGGAATACCATTAGCATGCTATCAGTGTAGGTGCAGGGTAAACCTGTGGTCCATTACCAGTTCCTGCCACAGGTGGCCAGGACTGGCACATCTGATGATAATCTGTGTATACAACATGGGCCAGACACCCCAGGTACAGTTCCACATGTCACTGTACATGCATGTGGGAGGTGTGCACATCCCAGACACCATCCATATCATGGAATAAGTAACACATACATGGGAAGCAATGCACAGCATTGGACACACACAATAGTCACCCAGGTGACTGGATGGGGGATACAATACCCACCTGTGTGGGCAAATGCAGAAACTACAGCCCTGAGACACAATGCTGACCATTATCATGTGGACTGATGCCAAGGTATACCCATCACCTAGCCTGGTACAGCCATCTGGCACAGTCGGCACCACACACCTGTTCAGAAATGCACCCATGCATGGCAGTACTGGCACCCTGTGTGTTTGTATGTGTGTTGTATGATGCGTATGATCGCATCCACACTCACTAAAACCCCCATTGGCATACTGAAGCATGCTGTCTGACGTCAGACACCTCCCCATAACCTTTGCCCATATAACCTCCGTATGAGCCGTGTAGTGTATGTGATACCTGCACAGTAATGCGTTGTGGCAATCTCACTAGAGATTGGTGGTATTCCTGGCCCTGCCAAGTATGTCAATGTGTGTGCATCCCTGTGAGAATCTGGTTGTGTTGACACTGGCACCTGTACATGCAGACAGGCACGTGTATACCTACTGTATAACTACCATATCCCTGTTGCAGATGTCACTCACTATCACATATACATTATGAGGGCTCCACAACATGTTACCTATGTGGTGCATCCAATAACTGCATAGAAATGTGATAGCACTACATAGTCATCATGGTTTTAATACCCTGTGCTGGTAGGTGTGTGACACAAACATGCTTAGGTTTTACTCTCCCACCCTTCCCTGGCTTGTCTTTTCCTCTGTCTGCATCTCTCACTCCCTCTCTGGTGGATGTGGAGACCTACACCCACTTTGCTTAGGCAGCAGCATGTGTATTTTAAGTAATGTTCATGATCAGCTGATGGCCTCTGCACGAATTGCAGCCCTCCCCTAGCTGATTGCATGTGGAACAGCTGTGGTAACATTCCCATAACCAATTGCATGGAAACACACTCCAATATCTAGGACATCATGTTGGTGTTGGCCCTTTTCATTCACTGTGAGCAGGAACTAGATCTGTTGTTTGGCAAACAACATCTCAGATGGATTGGGGATTTACCCCTATCAACATACACTGTGGAAATAGGGCAACAAATAGGAGGGGGATGTACCTGACCTGACTACAGACTGTAAGTGCTGCTATACTGCATGTGGAGTAATGTTGGTTTAACAGTGTGTATGTTGATATGGCTGTCCTACATGTTTTAATACCTGCCATGTCAGTTCTATGTTTATGAGGAATCCCCATCTGTAGGGTCATCTGCAGACTGGGCCATGTGTTGTGCCCTTGGTTGTATGTTTTACCCACAGAGCATGTATCTGTGAACTGCAGAAGGTAGTGAAAGGATTGCAGTCTGTAAATGGTGAAAGCCCTGACAGTTACTGACTTCATATCCCTCATAGGATATATGTTGCAACAAACCCTGTTGCAACTGTAAATGCATGAGGTTATCACAGCAACATGTCAATATTGACCCTGTGTATTTGCTTCCAGCCACAACTCCGTCAACCTTTATACATATGTCATGCATTAAGAGGTGCATATGTGCTGTACACCATCATTGGTGTCATCATATTTCATAACAAGCCTGTGAGATATCAGACTGCTACACATGTTATGTACAGTAGAGGGTTATATTTCATGGCATAACCCTGGACATTCTATGGTCATTTGACAGTACTGAGGTCTGGGTACCTATGGTGAATGTCGACAGTGTGTGTATTGTTCATATGTACTTTAGCATGTGTACAGACTGCGGTCGATGTCATTGTTATAGGTCCCGTCCTATCTGATGTTACATGCTGCTCCACTGTATGTTACCATATTGGCTTACATGTTTGTAGGGCCATATACACACACATATTCCATACCACATACAGCCAGCAGACCAAACCATGTAGCAGCTCAGTATATGTTGGGTTAGTCTGTGAGTGGCACATATGAGGATGGTGTAGAAAAGATAGTCCATATATTGTAATATTATGCTAGCTTACTGTATGTGCCTGTGACTGTGTTGACATTGGTTATGGTTATGCACTTTCAACCAGGTATATCTTGCCCTGTGCTGTGACATGCCTGAAGAGCCTGCTATATATTCAGGTACATGTGCATTCCCCCATAGGAGATGTAGGCCAGTATTGAGCCAGTCTGCTTTCAGCCTGCACAGTGCATTGTTAAATGACTAGCAGCTTAGTGTACTTACCCAGTGAGATGTCATGTGCAGATACTTGCCAGATGTACTGCTGCCGGGCCTCTCTTAACAGTCATGTATGTCAGACAGTGCAGTGGGATGCTGTACAGATGTATATTAATATCTGGTGGGTAGTATGTGGCCATGACACCCCTGTACCAGTGGTTATTATGTGTCAGGCCAGACAGGGGTGTGTGAATGGATAACCTATGGTGGCATATGTATACCAGTCATTATGTGTTATACCCATCTACATGTCTGTTAACATTCATATTAACAGGCATGGTACACATGGTTTGCACTAAGGAGTTATGTGTATACCACTGGACTGGACAGAGTGTTTCAGAATGTCCACATATATAAGCCAATATCTCTGCTGCAGTCCACAGGGGCATTACATGCTACCAATAGCACTTTGCTATGATGTACTTAAGATGTCTGTCAGTAGCCAATGGCACACATGTGGAAAGCAGATGTGACCTCCCACACACACCATGTCTGTGAAGACAATCCCAATTACAGTAGCAATAGTCTACTAATATACCTGCTATACATACCTGACATTCCCTTGCACTACAAAGTTGTGACTATAGGGGCTGGGGTAGGGCTACACTCCATGTCCAGGACATATGGTAAAAATATATGCACATATAATTATCTAGATATCTATATATATGATTACACATATACATATTGACATATATAGATGGGTATGTTTGTGTACATATATATATATATATATATATATATATATATATATATATATATATATATATATATATATATATATATATATATATATATATATATATATATATATATATATATATATATATATATATATATATATATATATATATATATATATATCTATATATATATATATATATATATATATATATATATTATACACACACCCAGATATATACATATACAGAACAATATATGTCTACACATATACAGATAGTGATACATATGCACATATACGTATGGATATCTACAGATATATTTACAGTAGTAGGTATATCAGAATAGATATGTATGCACATATAGTTATAGATATCTATATCTATATATATATATATATATATATATATATATATATATATATATATATATATATATATATATCAATATAACTAGGCATATCTGTACAATTAGGATGTGCATACATATATAGCTATATATGCATATATCTATAGGTGCATATAAGTATACCTATACGCACACACACACACACACACACACACACACACACGCATATATATATATATATATATATATATATATATATATATATATATATATATATATACATATCTACATACGAAAAGATGTAGACATGGCCATATATATGTACATCTATAAAGATGTGTATACAGACATATGTATGAGTACACATGCGTATGTACATGTAGACATATATACACCTATGATATGTATACAACCATATTCATGTCATGAGTAAACGTCACGGTTGTGTATACCCTCCCACATGTATCTCACCGTATGTATCTGCTATGTGTACATTATTATAAAACAACATATGCGATGCAACAGTCATATTAATAACAAGGACTACACGATCTAGGAAGTAAAGGCAATTGTTCAATCCTACTCAATATGTGTATTGACAGCTATATTGGTAAAACAACAGCTGTCTCCACAGTAGTCATGGCATAGTGTTTAAGTGCTGTGACTTCAGTGTAAAGGGTCCTGATTTCAAGCCCTGCAAGGGCTGTTAATTCTGTTGCTGGGCAGAACAAGGGCTGTCGGATACAGAGTGGTTAAGGCAGTTTTTGTGCAATGTAAGCCACACATGTCAGTATCACGACATTGCTAGGTAGGGGTCTAGTCCCAGTGTTGGCAAATAACAGTGTGCGCCTATGTGGATGGGTCTACATCAGGTTGCAGGGTATACACACCTTAGCCGGCCACCTGTCCATGTGGCACAGGCAATACCCGGTATAGTAACCTGTGAAATGTGTTTGACTGTACCCTAGATATGTCATTGCCATGGTGTCAACACAGTGACATACCCCATTGTGAATATGACTGCAGACCATCCTTGTGCTAACACATGTACACCTACAAACCACATGGATAACATTTTAGAGACCACAACCAAGCAGTGTTACTAATAGCTAGAACGCATTATTGCTGGATGACTACACTACCTGCCAAATATGCCTCACACTCTACTCCCTACAACATGTTACACTGCAGGAATGTGGTACACTGTTGTACAGTCACTGAGTGCATAAGAGCCATATCAGCCTGTCCCTGCATCAATGGTATGGATGACAGGGATGGGGCACAGGTATCATCATATGCACAGGGTGTGGTGCTGGTTTGCCAGAGACTGAGGGTGGGCCATACATTTGACGCTATGTGTGTGGGTGAGGGGTGTACTCTGGGGAGCTGGCTGAGGTGATGTGGTGTGTGTAGGTATGAGGTTGCCCTAGGTGTGTTTGCATAGTGTGTGGGTATACATGCACACAGTTCTGCCATGTGACTTCCCTACACAAATGTTTATGGACAGCTGCAGACCATACCTGGCAGGGTGTGCAGTTCACTGCCTCCGGCCACGGACACGTGGACTGTGCCTGTCAGGGGTTCCGTGGGCATGTCCAGGTACAGGTGTTGATGTGCTACTCTCACCTGCTAATGACATTTGTCCACTGGTGCCTGGTCTCTCCTGTGACTGGCCAGGACCACATGCATGTGGCCTGCTGTGGTGTGGTATAGAGAGCACATGCCCCACACTGCCAGGGCTGCTACTGCCACTATGGGAGCCCCTTGGTGTCCTAACATGCCCACGTTGACTGCCAGCTGTTGGTGTTGCTGGCCCACATCCACATGGGTGTCACCACATCCTCACCACACGTTGAAGCACGGACACGCCACGGCTGATGCAGCCATCATCTCATCATGCCATCTATCTACCTTCTCGGTAGAAGCATGGATGGAACCCAACAGTTCACAAAGGTTGTCACCTACAGATGCAACAGCAGCCCTCTGCAGCCAAAGGCCCTGTCTGGTGTAACGCTCAATACGTGCCAGTGCTGCCATTACATCCTGAAACATGCTTTTGCTGGTTGAAGCTATGCCACCTCTGCCAGGGGCATGATGTCCAGTGACCCTACTATGAGCACCCTGAGACATCGGCCTATGTGGCAGCCTGCCAGACATCTGGCTATGCCTGCTGTGACCGGACAAAGTAGGCATGGTTATCACACTTTCCTGTGCACTGCCACTAAACGCCACCTGCCCCTCTGCTATGGCCACTGCTGATGGGGTGTGTATAGGCACTGTAACTGTGTGTGGGGGTGGGGTGGCTAAAAGGGGGATGTCAAATGTTGGTGCAGTGTCAGCCCCTGACAACCCCACCTGTGCCTCAACGTTATTATCATCATCATCATCAGTGTCTGTATGGACACCTATATCAGATTGCATGCAGGAGGGACCCTGATCCACCTCGTCACCTGTGGGGGAAAACAATAAATTCACTTTAAAACTGGTACAGCATTGCCTAACAGTATACACACACACACACACACACACACACACACACACACACACACACACACACACACACACACACACACACACAGCTCCATAATACCTACATGCCCATGGCATTACAGACAGTCCTACATATATGTCCATGTGTTACCCCATCCTGCATCACACTTGTTAACATACACACATTGATACCACTTATTAACATCACAGTCCTCTAAATGCCCACACAAGCAGCCACAACACAAGGCCTGTTGATACTTTACCTGCCTGACCTGTGTGTAGTGGATTTACATGCCCTCAATGCTGTCATTTGGCATGCATCCTCTGTATGGCCAGAATGATGTGCTTGGCCCCTATATGTGTGAGCTACCATGTTGTATCTATAATAATAATAGCTCCCACTGGTGTGTCATGTGTATGTAATGCTCAGTACATGCCAGATATGCTGCTCTGTCAGCCCATCATGTGTCAGCTGTAATGTTTGGATACACTCCCTGGTGTTGACTATTACTTCCTCAATGCATCTGTAGAGCTGCTTACGTGGGTTGTAGGTGACCTCTCTACTGACTGCAATATTAAGTGTGTACCTGGAGTCTACCTTCCCTCTGGATGCCTGTTCCATGCTACAGGCCATATTATACTATTTGCTGTCCTGTGATTACATGACAAGTATTCCTGGTGTGTAATGTGGCAGTCCATGTCCATGTACTGCACCATCCCAAAGGGGGGTACAGCTGTATGAACACCCATAATCACAAATGTGCATATATGGCCGCACACACAAACATACACATGCGCACAAGCAACATACATGCATCTACCTTCCACCACTTCACCGGAGTGACACTGCTGGCAAACTAACTAACCACCAGGATGCACAATCACACACACACACACACACACACACACACACACACACACACACACACACACACACACACACACACACACACACACACACACACACAGGTGAGGTTGCACAATGACCATACACACAGTCCTTCTATTACCCATCTGCCAAAATGCAGAACTTATGGTACAGAACAGCATGCAGTTCAACTATAGTCAAACCATGCTAGCAACAGTAAACATGTGTGTGATGCATGTGCTGTGACTAGGTAATGCCCCTTTCCCTGGATACCACTGCACCCATGTACACAGTATTGCTGTGCACCTGTTCTGCACCCTGCCATGTACTGTGCACCACAACTCACAGGTGTACAACCCATTGTGGAATGTTTAGTACTGTGTCAGTTATGTCAGCTTTACTTCTCACAGCCGCTATGTGTTTTAGCAACACATACCTGGGATGATCTGCTGACTGTTGTCATTGGTGAATGCCTGATAAGCAGCTGTCAACATCAGTAGATCATGCATGACCACTGGATAAATGCTTACACTGACAACCATCACAGCATACCACAGCTATGGGGGGCGACACATCCTTGATCTGCCATGGGACCACAGCATTGCATATCTTAGCAGTACACAAGCCCGGTATGTAGCATATGTCCTGTGCTTTCACATGTAGTGTCTACAGATTGTGTTAAGTGTGTGGCTGCTGACCGCAATGCATACACAACATGTGGGCATATGTGTGCAAACCCTTAACATGACAGTTTATCACACCTCTTGTTGTGTGTACTACAGCAGTCACTGCTCATGGCAGGGGTATACCAGCGTGGGTCTTCTGCAATTGCCAGTGTATGTTCAGTCAACCCTACACATGTCCCCCTATTCTGTATGATTGCGAGATCTACTTGTGCACATCCCATGGTGTTCACACAATGCCATCACTATTGCAGTGTGGGTAGGGTTACAGCTGCCACAGGTCCTGAACCTAACTATATGCAGATAGGGCCATTCCTACATCCTTAGGATCCCTGCTGCATTAGACTGGTGTTTCATACTGAGACCCCACCCTCCCTCAGCTCCTATGCAGATGCATGAAGGTAAGCTCTACGCATTTGTGTCACCTTGCATTGTCCCATACACTGAACACCACATGTTGCAGCCTAGACCCCAGCTGATAATGTGGCCTACTATAATGCCTTATGCCATAGTGTATCTCTGCAGCAGTTGGCATTGTCCTACAGGTATATACACTGGTGCTGCACTGTATATTGGTGCTGTTCAGAACATGTCACTACTGTAGGCCATGTCTATCAACAGTATGTTACCCCCTGTGGACACATTCCACAATGACAGGATGTTAGTTGTCATGCAGGTGTGTGACATACCCTTTCAATACCCCATCATGGTTGCCCCTGTGAGACCATACATTTCACAGCAACAATACATGCACATGTACAGCATGCATGCAGGGTAGGTGTGTTAGATGTGTGCATGGGATATACCATCACCATTACATGTCCAGTGTGTTGGCATGCATCTAAATAAGACATACTCACCAGCTAGAGGCTGCTGCCTTGTTGTTACCACGGAGGGAACTACATAAGAGGGTGAGAGATGCAATATCAGTGGCCAAACTTGTCACACTGCTACAGGCTGGGTGCAGTACTAACATACATCAATGGTAAATTCCCACAGTACTACCACATCTGTACATCTGTTTATCATTACAATGCAGCAACACAATATATCTATGACATGTCAGATATGCATAATCTACCTGTACCACTGCGGATATTTATACAACAGTGGTCTACTGATGTGCCCTGTGTCCTTACCTGCATGCTCCTCATCTGGTGTGTGGGTGACATCCACCTCCATGAAAGGGTCCAGTGGTTGTTGGTGTTCCAGATGGGCAGGTGCCACGAGGCTGGCCAAGAGCTCCTCCACATGTGTCAGGGGGGATGGATGGCATGGCCACCCCCTGTGGCGTGCTGATCCCCCTGGACTGTAGCAGCACGCTGACAGCCATTGTGAAGCAGGTCGCTACAATGATGCTGGACCTGCTCATAACTGCGGTTATGCAGGCCAACATCATTGACCCTGTGGACTAGATTGTTCCACAGGGCGGTCCACTCCTGCTGGTCATGGGCTGTCCTTCCAAAGAGAATCTGGTAGTGCTGTACCAGGTGGTTGATTCATAGATTCATAGATTCATAGGTTGGTACTAGGCTATCAGCCCTAGGGCCTATACAAGCCTAGCCATAACAATTCCCTGGCTATTTCTTCCCACATTATTTACTTTCCTGTAAATGATGACCTAAATTTCATCTGCTGAATACACAGATAACCTGCTGTGTGACATCTTGCCTGAAAAATATACAAATGGAAATAGGCCTGAGCAACTCATACGGCAAGGTTACCACAGTTAATAATACACATCCCTGTCACCCCCCTACCATATCAGCTTCCACAGACTGTACACACAACTCATTAGGCATGGTTACAGCTTAACTACTGTTTGAACAGGTTGTGTATTGTACCACACATTCTGCAATGTAATTGTAGATATGTCCCTTGTGTGGACACTATTATTGCTGGACTATTACAGACTATTCACTTGCAAGCCATTGTCAGGGTCACTATGTTTACATATATGCCAGTAGTATGACTGCTCTGAGATTGCTGCACATCTGACAGTCTGTGTTATTGGGGAGATCTATGCATGCTGTCGGACATGTACCAGGATTGTGTAAACTAATACTACCAACATATGTTCTATAACAGTGAGACAATAACATGTATATGTTCTATTGGCCAGCTGATCCACCTCTCCACATCCACCTGACCATGATACCTGGCCACATCACATGTGTGTAACAACCTGGGGCCTCCTTGTGTACTGTTACAGCAATATCATCAGGTGGAAACACCCAGGGGATGCCACCCCCTCTCAGGGCACACACCAACATGTTCCTGTCCCCTAAGCTCAGGTTTAGGGTCTGTTCCATACTGGGCTCCACAGACACATGAGGGATGTGCTACACCAGTCTGAGGTACCCAGCACACATTCACATGGCTAACATGCTTCTCCTGCTCAGCCTCCAGACCAGGCACCTTCAGGACGTGGACTGCTGTTGTGAGTGGCAGTTGGTGGGAGCCTTGTTCCCATTGTGACCATATTGGGGACCATGGGGTGTCCATATCACAGACCACACAACATCCATGGTGTTTACTCACCACGTGTCACATACCACCCCTGTAGACTGTCCTCTATATCTACCAATCCTGACCACCTCCACATGTGTATCTGCCATACTTCCCCTTATTCTCATTGCATACTTCACAGACGGGGGCAATGTGGTGCTAAGAAGGGGATAACATGTGACATACCCGTCCATGGTGCACACACTGCCAGCTGTAGATATCTGTGTGTATTGCTACGTGTGCTGCTGCCTTGCACATAGCACACGTCACTGTAGTAGTGGTATAGGGGACATGTCTTTACATACATATATGCTTGTGTGTGTATTTGCACATATGTAGACGTGCATATAGGTCTATATCTTTATATGTGTAGATATATGTGATTTCATATATATGTGCACATATATATGTCTACACATGGGTATATGTATATTTCTTGACATACATGCTGATATACATTTATCCTTATATATTATATATGTGGCATATGTACACATATGCATACCTATATGTGGGGTACATTCAGACATCAGCTCCACAATCTCACAACACCTTCCTGCACAGCTGCACTGTTCCGCCTTGCTACAACACAGACAGGTGCCACATATGGACACAGCCTGACATTAGTCGGGTATATGTGGGACCTGTTTGCAGGTAATCCTATTACACACCTATGGCATTCTGGCATGCTACATTACAGATTCACCTGAGTATCCTGCCAATGGTGGTCTGTGGCTCCAACATGTCCATCATAATGGCATTGCTTCCACCAGCAGCTATTGGCCATGTCATATACATACTTCCCATTACACAATACACACTATGATGGCTTACATCATGTCTGTGCTGTGCTGACCTGCACAGTTAACAGCTATGGCCCACTACCCACAGGGACAAACACTATTGTCCATAGCAGTTGTTCAGTTGAACATCATCACAACAACACCTGATGGCACATATAACTCATTTCACATCATCTATCCCATTATGAAGGACCAGGTACTACATTCTAATACATATACATATACTTCACATACCTGTTGTGGGAATGATGTATTTATGAATGGCAGCTGCCTAAATGCCTGCATTTTCAGCTGTTAGTTTGCTGAGCTGTATTTTTGTTCCACTTTGCTTTTGCGCTTGCTTGTTTGCTTTTTCTCTCTCTCTCCCTCCCTCTCTCTCTCTCTCTCCATCCCTCTCTCTTCTCTCTCTCACTCTCTCCTTTCTCTCCCTCTCTCTCCAGTGAATGGATTGAGCTGCTTTGAGTAGATTTCAGCCTGGCTTTAGTAGGTGATGCACTTGATCAAGTGATGACCTCTGCACCAGTCAGTTTCCTACACTTGCTAACTGCATGCAGCTTGCTGTGTAGTACTTCCAATAACCACTGTCATGGCAACCACCTACCATAAATCCATACATTATGTGGGTGTTGTCCTTTTACCTTTCCTGTGTGATGGACATCCTTCATGTGTGTGGACATCAGTGTTACAGACAGCAGGTAGCAATGCCTCTTCCAGGGGAACCGGCACACTCAGGCCTGCTACATATTTGTAGGAGGTTCCAGAACTACAGACACAGTGTGAGTAGAGTTATGTTATGCTTTGTATAGTACTGGTGTTACAGGGTGTGTGTGTACATACTAGTTTACCTTGGAATGCAGTCTGTCTGCATAGTTCTCAACTGTGGGCCTATCCTCTTGGTGGCCAGAGGTGTGCCTATCATGTTTGTCTTTCCACCACACAGGTCCTGTGTCTGATATTTCACTGGTAGCGTGTGTGTTGAGTGCTATCAATACATGGCTATATCCATTTATGCTTCTAATCCTGATTCCCTGGCTAAGGGTATGTTGCAGACTGTCATGCAACACCAGTGACTTGCTTAGTGTATGGCAACAGTTTTACACATATGGGCCTGTGTTCCAGCCTCTGTCATCCATCTACATACCAAGCTTTGCACATATGATATGCTGTCAGGGGTTGTTCTGTAGTGGACTGTGTGTATATAACACTGCCATTGCTGCCATCAGTCCACTGCTGTTGTATCCCCCACACATATGGTGGGGTTGGGGGCATATATGTGTGGGCTTCACCTACACAATACATGTGTGCCCTTATGCACTCCAGAGAACAGTGTATGTAACAATGGCATATGGCCCTGTATCAGTGAGTCTAGGGGGGATGCACCATAAATGACCTAGGCTGTTACAAAATGTGGGGGTATCAGGGTTGAGCTGCCTTAAAGTATCTGGAAGTACAGTACTGTATACTTCACCTATATTTACATTACTCACATAAATTGGGTTAATGCAGGACTACTGCTTTCTGCCATACAGACTGTTTTGTTTGTCAGTGTGCGTGTGATGGTGTCAGTTATGCCTTGCTATGTAACAGTTACATCCCATTTGGTCAACTGAAGTCTTTATCACCTAGTGATTTTGTACAGAGTGTAGATAGAGGCTGCTGAACTATACACCTGCATTAAATACTGTTGTTTGTTTGGTGTCGTGTGGCCCAGTCTGTGTTTACTATTGTACAATTTGAAGGCCTTGGCCTGGACAGCAACATTTGTGAACCTTTCCAGACTACTGTATTAGTATAACTGTTTCACAGTTGCATTAATCTGTTTATATGGATGTCAGTGTCTGAACAGCTATATGACATGGCATATAGAACTGTAATAGTACACAAATAAAGGTTTTCCATTTCTGCAATCCTGTGTGTGATCCTCTTTCCTATGACCTCTCTGTGGGTATATGTTGCAGGCAATGACTGTCATTTGTATGGGTGGCCCATACAGTGCCCAGTTGTTCAGGTGTAAACTGTAGGCATAGTGGCTGTTCCATATTGTGTGCACCTTCTACATATGTATCTTACTGTACATATCTCTGCATTTGTATGCATAGTCACACACACACACATATATATATATATATATATATATATATATATATATATATATATGCATATCTGTATCTGCATATATGTGTCTGTGTATATGTATCCTGGGGATGTTGATAACTTCAACATTTTACATTTTCTATGGGAGCCAGACTATACTGCATGACATGTTACCAATACAAGCCTGACATCATACAGGTGGGTTGTAGTACTGAAAACATCTTGTGCCCATGTCATGTCAGCATGTCAGGTCCTGGTTATGGGATCTGTAACACTTGGTAGTGTATTGCAGGATGGACATGCTTGGCTGTGAGGGGGTATGCCTATTCGTACAAGATGTATATTGTTTGGGGTGTCTCAACCCCATTAATGGTGCATGTGGACTTATTTGTTTTTGTTAATCTACCATTGCTATTTACAGATGTGTGGCCGTATATATATATATATATATATATATATATATATATATATATATATATATATATATATATATCTGCTTACATATATATATATATATATAACTATGTCCATATATAACTACATAAATATATATATGCGTACATATATGTAACTTGCTGTGTATATGTAGACATATAGGTGTAGACATATATGTAGATGTAGGCATTTGCATGTATATATGTTCATATATATTTCTATAGATGTATATATTTCTATATATGTATATATATATATATATATATATATATATATATATATATATATATATATATATATATATACATATATAGATATGTTGTATCTGTTTAGATATTAATATATTACACACACACACACACACATACATCTAGATGTTGATATACAATCTCTGTACTGTTGCATGACTGGGCTGAATGTTAAGTTTCTGAAAACATCAGATTTATGTATATCTGGAATGACTTAGTGGTAAATTACTTTGTCTATGGTGTGCAGGGTCCTGGGTTCGAGCCTTCCGGAGGATTTTTATTTTGTTGCTGGGCAGAACACAGGCCATTGGATACAGAGTGATTTAGGCACTTTAAAGCAGTTGTAAGTGGGTTTGCATGGGCTTGTGCGGAGGTAAGTACTGCTAACTTGTTACAGTTTCTTACACCCAGTTAGCTTCTAATTTGTTTAACGTGTGTAGGCTTTGCTTACCCCTGCACAAACAGGCTTAAACCCGCTTACTGCTGCTTAAAAGTGATTACTCCCGCTTACCCTATGCTAATTTCTTTAAAAGAAAAGAAAAAGGGGTAGATAGGAAAGTGGTGAAAAAAGGGGGCACAAAGAGGGAAAGACAGTAGGGAAAATAGCCAGGGATGTGCAGGAAGGTTGTAGGGAAGGTCCATAGCTGCCCATTTTTTTCTACAGCAAGAGCTGTGCATATACACTGAACTTGGAGTTAGATTTGGATACTCAAACATCTGGGTGGGGGTGAGGACAACAAAAATTAATTGTGATGCCAATTAGACAGCATTACATCTGTCCAGTGGACACATGTGAAATGGATAGCTATATATGGGGTGAGATTTTTTTGTGGGAACAGATTGCCCTTTTTCTTTTTTTCAGGTGAGAGTGGGATGTTGGGGAGGGGTAGTAGGTATATTTGTGGAGGTAGGTTGGGTAGGTTAACAGACAAGACAAACAAGACACATACTGGGGTGATATATGACACATGTGGGGGGTAACCACCTTGGACACAGAGGTGTGTTTGGAAGTCGCAAGTCCATGAGCACCCAAATGGAAACAGTGGGACTGAGGTCCCCACCCATGGGCAGTCACTACTGCAGCTTCACGGCCCCAAAGGTGGCTTTGCTGGCAATTGGGTAGGAGGGGCAGGCTTACCATCTAATTGTGCCATGCGGCTCTCAAGCTGGCGTAGCTGGTCTTTAATCTCCTTGTCAAGCTCCCTATCCACCACGGCCCGGACTTGATGGCAGGTGACCGGTACCTCTCCTCCCCCACTCCTGGGGGGGCCATCGCCATCCCCTGCTGCGGTTCCACCTGAAGGTGGTTCAGAGCCAATGGAGAAGGATATCCCAGGCTGGGCCCCAGATGTACTGGTGCCCTTTGCCATGGCCAGCTGAGGTGAGACAGGTGGGTCTGCTGGGACTGGCCTTCCCATACAAGCTATGGTGTTGCAGTTTTAAGAAAGATATCGGTTAGTAATAGTCAACAGCATTCAGGATTAGTTATAACAGCATGCATAGGTATTCCCATTAACCCAAGACACCAGATTTACAACAGCTGCAGAGCGAGCAGAACACATGCATATATGGGACAACAGTGGCCATTACAACAGCATGCAGGTTTCATTGATGGCAACAGGCCCCAATATGGGAGTCTTTTAGCATAGCATATGCATAAAACCAAATGTGAATATTTATAAACCAATAGGACATATGTCCCAACAAAAGTCTGGAGTGTACATATACCCATTTAGGTGTGTAATTAGATTATTGTTGCACATATGATGGGGGTGACAGAAACAGGTCAATTAACAACTAATATATCCCTGTAGTTTTCACAACTTTCTTAGTCACTGCAGTGATCTGTCCCTTTCATGTATTATTAAACTACCCAATTGCCTTACTTTGTACAATGGTATGTTTGTAGATTAGTATATACATGGACTGTGTCTTACCTATAGTCTACACCTCTTACCTGTTATAGCTGTTGAGAAAATCATTATTAACACTTCCTGACAATTTCTACACTTACTCCCAGATTCCATGCTTGTTGACAAGTATATAAGTGAACTGTGTTGTACCTACAGTTTACACCTCTTACCTGGTATAGCTGTGGAGAAAATGTTTGTTAACACTACCTGACAAATTCTACACATACTCCCAGAGTCCATGTTGATGTTATACACATACCTAATAATTTGTTATTGCATACACTCTGGTCATGGCTTGACAGGATGCAGGTGTTAATGTGACATATTTTGAGAATTGCTGTCATACACTTTGCGTGAGATGCTATAATGACAGGTTTGTTTTCATATACATTCTCTGACTATGTACAGGTCTGACTATCAGTTATATGTCAGTAAAAGCTGCCTACAGTTTTTGCATCATCACACTGATTTGTCAGGGGAACAGGTTACCGGGCAGCAGAATTGGGCCATTTATATGGACATGCTGGACAAATCAGAACAGCTGAGGGGTAGGACTATGCATACAGTTTACTACCTGAACATTCTGCCACAGTCTGTACAGTTGATGGTTATGATTATGCTTACAGCTTGCTATCTGAACATTCTAGCAAATTCTGTACAGTTGTGGGGTATGATTACGCATACAACTTATTACCACTCCCGGGATGCAAACTCCTGCTGTGTGTGGTAAAAATATTAGAGTTGACATCACAGTACACTGTGCTATCAGGGAACTGGTTTGAAGCATTCCAATATTTTCTGTCTAAGCCTCCCTCAGTTGTACAATATGACTGACCTCTTGGGACTTCCAACATTGTTATACTGAACTTCCTACACATTTTATCTGCATTCAACAATGTGAGTAACACTGCTTAACACAACAGTACTATATATAGAATGCAACACTACAACAACATGTGAAAGCAGAATGTAAACAAGCACTCCAGGGGTTATACTTTTTTCACAAGATATTGCACCTTTATTTACACACAACCTATATGACAGTCTTCCTGCCATATTGTCTAGTTTACAAAGTACATCCCATATACAATGCATTTCTATACTGGTACAACACATTCTAGAACTGTTAAATTTATTTGTTATGACAGTACATGCAAGATTATTACTAACCTGCCTCGCAACACAGCCTTTACAACCAAGCAGCATGGGCTTGCTGGTTCACAGCCCACTCATCTGCAGCTGTCAGGGAAATACAGTAATATTTAGCCATTACCTATCCATAGTATACACAAGCTATGCAATCATTATCTACATAGTAGAATGAGTACTTACTCAGTGCTGGGGCATCAGCCATCTGCCTTGATTCTTGGTTCCACTGCTCCAAGAGATCCCCCCTCCATGGATTCAGGTCAGTATGGTGATGCCTGACCTGCTCACCAGTCCGGGGGATACCAGTGGCATTGGTGAGGTCATGGGCGGGTCTGTCCCAGGCCTCCACTTTATACTGAGAGCCCTGGTACTGGCCCTGCAGTAGTCTCTGTTCATGGTGTTTTACCAGGAGCCATACCATGAATCTGTACTCCTAGATGCCCCAGTGCTGCCGTCGAAATCCAGTTCCTTCCCCAACTCCAGCCATTCTGCCTATAGTAGGGAGCTGCAACCAGTTATGGAAGGTATTCATAGGTTCATAGGTTCATAGGTTCATACTAGGCTATCTGCCCAAGGGCATTTATAAGCCTAGCCCATAGTTATGTGGCTTTCGCCACCCCTTTAGTTTGAATAAAAACTATGCCTATCATTTTTCTGTGCCTCTGTCAAGCAGTGACACTGAAGTAATCCCTGGGGTATATCTGCGATCTCCCATCCATTGGTCAAGATTCCTCTTGAACAAGGCCAGCGAGGTGCTCTGCCTCACATGTACCGGGATTTTGTTCCACAGCATAGGGAGTCTCTGGGTGATGAATCTGTCCCTCCAGCACGTTCTATTTATAACCGTGTCAATGTTTAAGTCTCCGCCCTTGTGGTTCTGAGGATCTAGATTTTTGAGGTGAAGCATATTCATCAAATCTGGGTTTGACATGGCCTTATATGTCCGGCACAGGTCACCTCTGAGCAAGCGGTATGAGACTGAATAAAGCTGGAGTTCTTTCAGTCGGGCAGCATAAGACATATTTTGAGACCCTTTATCCTTTTGGTGAGGAACTTTTGGGGCCTTTGAAGCTGCATCAGGTCTCTGGTCGGGTACATTGCGAGGGGGGCATTGTACTCAATCATAGGGCTAATGAGTGATGAGTACAGGGGACGATGACCTCCCTTGATCTAGATGTGAATCCCTTCATGATCAGGTGGGCGATATAGAAGGTTTTCCTAACTACTTTAGCAACATGAGTGTCAAACGAAAGACTACTGTCAACTTGGGTCCCCAGATCCCTGATGACTTTTCTGTGCTCAGTGGATTGTCACCTATATGGTAGCTAGGGGTAACCTTGTTTTCCCGAAGGGTATGACTATGCATTTTTGGCGTTTAACTTCAGGCCATGGCTCTGGCACCAGTTATCCGTTTCTGTGAGGCCCTTCTGGAGGATATCTGTGTCAGATGTGTTTTCGACTATGGCCAGTTTGCAGTCATCTGCAAACTTTGTCAGCCATAACCCTCCTGTGTTTGCTTGTACTTCAGAAAAGTAGATGCCGAACAAGAGTGGACCCAGGACTGAGCCCTGTGGGACACCACTTGTGACAGGCTTTGAGTCTGACATGGCTCCAGCAACTCTGACCCTGTGGGTTCTGTCGCTTAGCCAGTTTGCAACCCATCTTGTGATGTATGGGTTTACATTCAAGCTGATGAGTTTTTCGATGATACCTGAGTGGGGTATTGTGTCGAAGGCCTTTGCCAGGTCGAGGTAGGCTGTATGGACTGCCTTTCCCTCATCAATGGCCTTGGTGACTGTCTCGAAAAAGTCAACCAAGTTTAAGAGGCAGGATCTGCCTTTGACAAAACCAAACTGGGTTGGATCCAAAGTCTGCAAGTTCCTATGTCTTTATTTATGAGTTCCATTATGATCCTCTCCATGGCTTTGCAGATAAGGCTTGTCAAGCTAATGGGGCGGTAATTTCCAGGGTCTGTGGAGGCACTGGGACCACAGTCGCCGTGCGCCACTCCTTGGGTACGTATCCTGAGGTGAGGCTAAGATTAAACAGCTGTCCTAACTGTGGGTTTAATTCCTCGTTGAGTTCATGAAGCACACAGCCGGGGACACCATCCAGTCCCATGGATGCTGTGTTTTTTGCCTTAGTGAGGGCAGTTCTCACCTGGGCGTTGGAGATGTTTGGGGGGCTACAATCCTCTGGAATAGATATCTCTCCTTTTGGGGGGGAGGGGGGGGAGAAGTTTGCACTGTCATGCCTGTGGAGTTTATATATGCCCGATTTCCCACACTTTTCTGTGATTGGACAGTTTTGAAAAAGGCTAAGCTATGGGCACACCTGCTTACCTAATGTTGGCTTTGCTTAAAATGGTATACCACTGGACAGATTGAGTTAGCCAGCCTACACATTGCTTACACCAACTAAGCTGAGCTGTACAATGCTTAGCATTACTTCATATTTAATTTGCATTATATTTTCCTTTCGGCATTGATTTATTATTCGTTACATGTTATATATGTGTCTGGTATCCGTGATTCATGTGTACGTACACTGTATGGGGTCCTGTGGATGTCAACACTTTATTACAAGAACACCTCACATCTGGTCTTACTGCAGTACTCCAGTTCACATATTTATGTTATGTAGTGGGTTATATACATCATTACACTGTACATAGATTCCTTTCACGTGTTCAGTTTGATTTTCCTATGGTGAGGATTTGTTTGTTGAAACCTCAATATTATGTATTGCTATGATGGCTTAGTGGTTAACTACTGTGATTGTAGCGTACAATGTCCTGGGCTTGAGGCTTCCAGAGGCTGTTTATTTTGTCACTGGGCAGAACACTGGCCATTGGACACAGAGTGATTAAGGCACTTTAAAGCAGTTGTAAGTGGGTTTGTGCAGGTTTGCGTGGAGGTAAACACTGCTAACCACCACTTAATGATGCTTACAGAGAGTTAGCTTCAATATTGCTCCACCTGTATGCGCATTGCTTGCTGCCACACAAATGGACTTAAGCCTGCTTACTAGTGCTTAATTATGCATGCTACTGCTTATTTGTGCTTAAATCTGCTTACTAGTGCCTTATTCATTATGACAGTGACACTTCACATGTGCATTTCCTGCAGTACTCCAGTTCATAAATATATGTTATTTAGTGGGTTTTGCAACAAAAATATCTGTCATAATGTGCTTTGTCATGGAAAATGTAATGTGCTGCAGTGGGACTTGAACCAAGAATGCCTGCTTGTAAGGCAAATGCTCTGCCCACTAGACTATTTCTATGCTGCTTCATTTGCAAATATCTTCCTTGTTATCCTCTTCAGCCTTTTAAGCTGCTTTAACCGTAGCAAAGTGATGGCACACCTGCACACCTACGGTTAGCTTTAATCGGATATTTAAAAAAAAACAAATGGGTTTCTTTATTTTATTTTTATGTACTGTTGCTGTTGTACACATAGGGGGCTGTTGGTGGGGATATGCGGACACTTATGAGCTGTCTCGCTCATTCCTTACCCCTTTCTCCTGTTCTACATTGCAGGTGCATCTTTATTCTGAGAACTGTGCTCTCAGACATGCCCCCTGCACTCGTACATGCTCCATGTAAGCCTAGGAGCTCGGGCAGTGTGCCTTATTATTATGCATAGCGCTCTGCCGTCCTGCTCCTAAATGGGCGCTTCCGTGCAGGACTAATCTAGTCCTGCACAGAAGTTTAGTAAATCCAGAGGTATGTCATGCATAAATGATAATTCTTTTAAATTTATTATACCATGTGAGCTGGGTTCTAATATTTACCTTGGCTGTAAGCGTAATACAGAGATATACAATAATAAATCTAATCTTGACACTGATAATTACAAACTGGAATAGCAATTTGTCTGGCAGTTAGGACACATGATTAAGGCTACAAAGTGTTAACAAGCTACTGCCTTGGGTACAGGGCTTGATTCCCTCAACCTTCATTTGTCTGCTGTGTGACCATGAGCAAGTCACTTAGCCAAACAGTGCTTTTGTACATGTGCGGGTTTGGGTTAGGCTCTTTAATGTTCTCCTGAACTGCATGCCTAGTAACTACCTATGAAAGTAAATAAGGTTATGGTGCTTTTGGAACTTAACTATTGCTATCTCCATTATATTTGTTCCTGTAGAGTCTTAATCCTAACTTTATCATTAATGGTTAGCATACAATTAAACTACCCTCATGCTTAGTCTCCACAATCAGAAGAGACAGGCTTGATAAGAACTTCAGAAAAGTTGCTTAACAAGTTTTAAGCACCCCTAAGTACTGTTAAGCTCTAGTCTTGTGACAAAGTGTAACATCAACCAGCACTGACCACCATAGAACAGTGGCTTCACCTTTAACAACTTTACAAGCAGTTAGACACTCCATGTTGCCCACTCCTAAACAAAAAAGTGTGGCAAAACAAAGTGCCTGACAGTTTTTAAAGCTGTCACCTCATCAGAGGGACATTTCACTGCTTCTTACTGTCTGTGGTGGAGCAAAGTCTTTTATAGCTATTAAAAGCCATAAAACTCTGGTATAGATTGAGAAAAGAAAGCTCAATGTAGTACAAAGAACTATGATTTAGTTTCGCCAATCATAACTTAGTTAATATGCTTCATGGATGCTTCATCCTGGAGTTGAATTTCTTTATATATATGCCTCAACCCCATAGCAATTTTATTATGATTTTTGACCCTTTCATAATCCTCTTTGTCTGATGAAGGTTACTTTTCAAATGAACTTAGCTTTACTGCCAGTAATGTCAGCAATAGCTTATGGTGGATGTTTGCAATACACAGCTAGAGATTCTGCTCAGTAATGTGCAACAAGCATTTCCAATGGTTACTGTATATAAACCAGTGAGCAGGTCAAGGGAAGCATCATTTACACAAGTATAACAGTAAGCAAGACTTAAACACCTACTTAGATCGCATGACTAGCAACAGTAACAGAAATGCAGTGAGGGTAAAAAATTACAGAAACAATCATGTACAACTGATTATAAATTATGATTGCATGCATTTATTCTGCAAAATATTTACGTTAAAGGAAGGTTCTCAGTCAGCAAATATTAGCTATCTACTCTGAGGATCAGACATATATGCAACCTGAAGTCACAAAGAAATGTGCAAAGGGCAGGGTACAGTCATTATCACTTACACAGGGTTGGGGGGGGGGGCAGGAGGGTAAGTCTGACACCATACAAGTGAGTATATGCAAGTAAAACAAAAATGTATTCCATAAGTATCCAATCTGCAGGGCTAGTAACAAGTTTAGCATTCAGCAATACTTCTAGATAAGTAGTGCATGAGTGTGTGTGTGTGTGTGTGTGTGTGTGTGTGTGTGTGTGTGTGTGTGTGTGTGTGTGTGTGTGTGTGTATGAACACAATCAAGCTCTGTGCTAGCACTACACCCTGGCATCTCAGACAAGTGTGAGCCATGCATGGTAGACTAGCCAGTTCTGCATTGTCACCCCCAACCACAAAAACTGCCTCTACCAGGAGTTGCACTACTACTTCCATGACCCTAGCTAGAATTTTTGTTGCTACCTGAATGTGACCGATGTGTACTGGATGAGATCTCATTAAATCTACATCCATGACCACAACCATTTGGTCTACCATATCTGAGTTTGGGATAATGCACTCACTGATGGAGCAGTGGAAGTAGTGTCACTATGGGAGTGGGATCTTGCACAGCTATGCTGGCTAACATCAGATGAGGTAGCAGTTCTACAGCCACATGGAAGCCAACCCTCACCCAGCAGACATTCCATTACAGACACTGCCAGATTCAGTGTGTCATTCATCCTGTCCAAGGAGTCAGTCACATTGTCCAGGCTGTCCCACAAGTCAAAAATCAATGTTTAGTACTCACAGTATCTCTTCTGAGGCCCTTGTGGAACATGTCTGTGTCTCTGAGATGACCCTACATATATGCTATGTGTCACCTACTGACACCAGCAGCAGGAGTTGGGTGACAGCAGGCCTCATCTAAGCACCTCTGTCAACTCACCTGTGTGGCATCTCACCATCCTAATGGCTAGGGTGAGAATCAACCAGTTCTGCAAATGGAGAACCCCACACTACCCCAATGTCTGAGGTATCTGTGATATGGTTATGCATAAGCATACTGACTGTGTCACAAATAATTACAGGAGATATTGGAAGCACAACCTCAGTGTCGAACTGAATCTCTCCACCTGTAGATTGTGCCTTTTCCTTGCAGCCATCATCATCAGAGGGTACCAGCACTCTGACATCATGTGGCAGGAGTGCCACAGCACCAATTGCAGGATATCCTCTGATAACAAGTAAGGAACAAAAATTAAAAAAAAGAAAGAAAGAAAAATGGAATAAACAATAATCAAACCCCTGCTATGTGATGCATATATTACAAATTGAAATATGCTAATGAAATTAAATGAAATAACTTTCAGTTACACACACACATCTTCCTTTTGACCATTAATAAGAATACAGAAGGTGTGCTTACCATGTGCAGGTAGTCCTGCAAAACAATTGCCTTTACAGCTGTAGAATAAGACATCTTATAGAATCTTTACTGTTCACTGGGCTACCTTCCAACCACACATTTTCCCTCATTCTCCTCCCTTTCCTTCTTCGTGTGCTTGATCCCAATCATGTATCTGTCTATATGTATTCATATGCCATACATATACACACACATATATATGTGTGTATATATATCTATATATATATATATATATATATATATATATATATATATATATATGTATATATATATATATATATATATATATATATATATATATATGTGTGTATATATATATATATATATATATATATATATATATATATATATATATGTGTGTGTGTGTATGTGTGTGTGTGTGTGTGCGTGCGCACGTGTGTGTGTGTGTGTGGGTGTGGGTGTATACAATGACAATTCTTTAATTATACAGCATAGCCGGAAGGTCTACACTAGATACACTAGGATTGTCTTCCACATCAGCCCCAGCATTAAGAATTCTGTGTGAACCCTGTGATTAGCTATTTGCCTCTTTGATAATGGACAGGCACTCTTCTGTTTCAGGAAGTGGTGGCTCAGTAGGAGGACCACCTCCAGTAGCCATTGTAGCTGCCTGACATCTGGCCACCTTAATCATATCACTGGCACTTGGTCTAATTTTTGGAATATGTACATCCATTGCCTGCCACTGTGTTAACATCATTCACCACCTGCTCCCAGCTATAGTCATGGGATGACTTGTTTCTCCTGCCTCAAGCTTATAGGAATGACCCATGGCAATGTAGGGCCTGAATGATCACATCATTCTCAGTTGTCAGTGTATAACAGTTTAGGGACACAAATGTCTTGGGTGCCATAACCCTGTATGAGATAAAATATAACAGGAAAAATGTATAAGTAAAATTAAACCCAAAACAATTTATCATCAAAATAAAATACATACAAATGGAAGGCACCAAATGAGTATACACAAGTTTATACAGATTCCCTCTTCCTCAAAAGCAAACGAAGGAAATAATTTGATTGCTAAACACAAAACAATCTATGTATGTATCCATCCATCATACACAAAATGCATGAAAAGGGAAGGCTTCCTTTGAGTATACACGACTTAATGCAGACCCCCCCATCCCACCCCAACCCCACTCCCACTAATGCAAAAGAAAGAAAGACGATGATAATAAATCCGTACCAGGGCAAACATTTCAGTCACTCTGTAATATACTGCAGTACTACCAAAAATAATGTAGACCTGTCAAAGAAAATGGTTAACAGTTTTTGGTGTGAGCTTTCACATAATTGTCTGTGCTAATAATGCAAAAACCAGGAGCCTGATAATAACTTATAAAATGGTCTTCTGAACAAAGTTGTCAGCTTTCAAGATTGAAATTTCCATTAAACTGACATCATTATATACAAAAATACAGGCAGGTAAAGAAATAACTGTGGTATACATGCCCATGCCAACAGCTACTGAGAATAATGCAGACAGTAAAGCAATACTTTTATTGTGAAATGCCATCAAGTAAGGTTAAAATACATCTGCTTGTTCATAACAGCAACCTACCTTTGCAGCAAGTCAATTGTGAGAGTATCAGTAAGTTTTCAAAACGAGTAGCTGTATCGAACTTTCTGGGTCCAGTCTTCCCTACTACAAGTTCCTCTCCTACACAATTACCTTTATATAAAACAGTTTCAGCTTTTGTGTGCTGTGAGGGTGCAAATGAGGAGTGAACCCATTAGCATTCAGAAATTCTACAACCTACACAAAGTGCAGGGCTTGTAAACATGGTATAAAGATCTACATGATTGCATATCTCCACACTATCTCACCAAGAATTAGCATTGAAAAGGTTTACCTGCTAAGTGCTTGCAAGTATGAATAATTAATCTGACTGCAGTATCAATCAGGTTTTTGCAGTCAGTCCTCTTCAATGTACACTTACTGAGGGTATGTCAGGGAGAAGAGACTTACAAGAAGGTTTGTGATTACATTGATTGACTTAGGAGCGCAACATTCTTAACAGTTATATGAATGGTTTATGACAACAGATTCTGCCTCTAAGTACACTGTGTCTGCAATTCTAAGGATGCAGATCACTCACTGAAACACCTATCAACTATCAACTGCAAGGCAAATCACATAACTGTCATGTTACAGAAGCATAGATAAGGGAATAAAGTTTACAAAATAAAGAGCAGAAAAGAGCAGTCCACAAACGTTTCAATTCTTAAGAAAAAAAAAGTGAAGCATTTAATTTGGACCACCATCTATAGCACAGACAAGTCTCATGATGGTGAACAATTGTTAGCACTCTGGATTGTGCTCAGGGAAAGTAAATAATGTGGGAAGAAATAGCCAGGGAATTGTTATGGCTATGCTTGTATAGGCCCTAGGGCTGATAGCCTAGTACCAACCTATGAACCAACCTATGAACTATGAACTATGAATAAATTCCACCAATCAGGTAGCTAGCTCTGTAGCATAAGTTAAGTGAGCTTAAGGAAAGAGGGCAGCTTATGCAGGGTTCAAATCAAGTTGACAGTTAGTTTTACAACTGTAATGCCAGTCAATGCTATGTCACACCTTCAGTATATGTAACCCTCATTTTTTCTCATCACAGTATAAGTATGTGCATGTGGCACATACTGGTAAGAATCTCAAGTGTGTCTTGGGAATGACCAGCTCTCCGTGGATTCTAATATAGAGATGGTGCTATTTGTGTGAACATAATGATGTTTAAGTAGCATGTGTTCATGTCAAAACACAACAAAGTTGAGGAAATTTTAGAACTGTACTTACTTTTTTAACTGTTTATTTCACAATGTTTCTTATATCTCAGGAAAACTTTTTTTCCCTTTCTCTTTACCATTTGGACACCATTTGATATTGTGCACTCAGAACTGGAATCAGTCCCTAGCAGTGAACTGCAGTTCACTTCCTTCAGGAAAAAAAGTAAAAAAATTAATGTGCGCTGCCCTCTGTAGTGCAAATACATCTGGGTCTGGTGCCCAATGTCAGTACTCTGGATAGTACTAAGTGCATACATTCTATGTATCACATATGTATCTCTGTGGCACAATGTATACATGTGGTAAATGTAGAGATATGACAGGTGATGCAGGGTTTAAATCTAGTTTACTGAAATGTTTTTATTATAGAATTCAGAATAATTATTGACACACGATGTTGTTTATGAGATGAACCAGCTACTGTCTGTAATACATGCAAAATATCTTACCTACAATCTATGTGGCTGTGTGGTTTATAGATGTGTTTATTATAAACTCACCTCTTCTCATTACTGGTAATAATATGTGCTATGGAGGCTGTAAGATATGACTTTTTTATGGTGTGCTAACACAAAAGTAGTAACATGAGCAATGTTTCACTCACCAGGCTAAACAAGGAGAAAGTTACTGTCAGCTGCATGTCAGATGCCAGGATCTGCCACATAAAGCATGCACTCAGGTCACTCCACAACAAGTACAAATATGACTCTGTCATTGTCTATGTTGGTGTGAATGACCTGACATGTACCTCCCTGGACTACATGAAAAGAGAGATGGAGGAGCTGTTGGATCTTGTATCCCAGGCAGGTATGACCCTAGCCCTGAGTAGCATCCTGCCATCACCCAGAATGATATGACAGTACAAGGACAAAATGATTGACTTCGACAGTTGGCTAAACTTCTGGTGTCATTCTAAGGGAATCCAGTATCTGTCTGCCTGTGATGACATGATCGACAAACCATGATGCTTTGCCAGAGATGGCTTGCACCTGTCACCCTTGGGATTCCGGATACTGGGTAAGGCTCTTGCCACCCCTATAGTGCCTTTTTTAAGCAAGATTCAAATGACAAATTCACCACTGTAACAGACAGAAGCAAGCAAAATCTGAGGTTAATGCTACTTAATGCTAGACGTCCAAACCTCAAAATGCACTCACTTGAGGCACTCCTTAAAATGGAGAACATCGACATCTGTGCAGTGACAGTGACCTGGTTCAAGGCTCCAGAGAGCACATCTGCATTACCAGGCTATAATTCATATCACACCTTTTGGCCACCTAACCTGGACTGAAGCACTAGAGGTGTGTCCATATTCATTAAGGATATCCACACCTCCAGGCTAGTTGCTCAGCATAATGCATCCGAGATTATCCAAGTGCAACTAATTCTGGGCAAGACCGCAATCTAAATTGTAGCTTTCTACAGATTCACCACCATGCCCCAGGATTCCCACTCCTCATTACTTGATACACTGGAAAATATTAGGGTACAATCTAACATCCTAATAATGGGCGATTTCATCTACCCCATGATTAACTGGGAAAACTACTCATATACCAACTCTTGTGCACAATGTTTTCTGGAATTCATAAATTCCAATGCCTTGGATCAACTTATCCACACCCCCACCAGGGGCAGCAATATCCTAGACCTCGTTATTACCAACATGGGCAACTGGTGTTCCACACCAGAGGTCAATTCCTCATTGGTCAGATCTGACCACAACCCTGGACATACACATCCCACCCCATCCCCCATTAGGGAAACCGCCGTAACAAATTTCTCCAAAGCCAACTTCACGCTTCTTAAGACAGAAGTGGCAAACTTCATGACACCCATGCTGATGGACAATAGAGGTACAACTGCTGAATCCTATACAATTGCACTTTATAAGCACTTACATGAGTCCATGGATCATGCAATCCCTAACAGAACACATGCAAATGGAGATCAGTTGCATGACTGCCGAATCATACACCAATGCACTGTACAAACACATACACAAATGCATGGATCTCGCCACCAACAGAATCAAAATGCTCTCCTCCAAAAAAAGGAAGCCAATCTGGTGGTCCCTTGCCATAAACAAACTCTACAACAGAAGAAAGAAACTGTTGCAAAAAAGAGTAAAATCCCATGACTGAAGGAACTCCATGGTCAGCCTCAGTAAGAAGCTGAGATCCCTCATAAAATCCTCCAAAGCTAGTTACAAAAACAAAATTGCCACTGATTCTAAAGACAACCACAAAGCATTTTATAGCTATGTCAAGAATCTCAATGGCAACACTCAGATCTGCTCTCAGTTACAGCACAATTGCACTAAATATACAGAACCAACTGATATTGCCAACATCCTGGCAGATAGGTTCAGTGCTAACTTTACCCCTCTCTCATCCCCTAAAGAGCCCATCTCTGTACCGGAAGAATGCAAAGTTCCTGTAATCATGACTGCACAGGTAAAAAACACACTCTCCAAAGCCAAAAACACAGCATCCATGGGACCTGACAACATCCTAGGCTGCGTTCTACATGGACTACAGAATGAACTGGCACCCCACCTAAGTACCATGTTCAATCATAGCCTCATCTTAGGCTTTGTGCCCACTGAATGGTGCACAGCAACAGTTATCCCAATCCACAAAGGAGGAGCCACCACGGACCCTGGGAACTACTGCCCCATTAGCCTGACCAGCCTGGTCTGCAAGGCTATGGAACGTATCATCATGGAACTTAAAAACAATGACATTGGTAATCTCCAAACTCTGGACCCTACACAGTTCGGGTTTGTAAAAGGCAGATCATGTCTTCTAAACCGGATAGACTTCTTTGAAGTGGTCACCAAAGATGTAGATTAGGGTAAGGTGGTTCACACAGCCTATCTAGATCTAGCCAAGGCTTTCGACACCATCCTCCACTCTGGAATTATAGATAAACTCACTAAACTAGGTATAAATCCCTATGTCACAAGATGGGTTGCCACCTGGCTCACTGACAGAACCCACACTGTGAAAGTAGCAGACTCTAAATCCAACGTCAGACCAGTGACAGGTGGACTACCACAGGGTTCAGTCCTAGGTCCTCTCCTGTTTGGTATCTACTTCTCTGAAGTACAGACTAACACAGAAAGTCTTTGGCTAACAAAGTTCACAGATGACTGCAAACTAGGAGCCATAATCAAAACTCCTAACAATGTGGACATCCTACAAAAAAGCCTCAATGAGACAGATGCCTGGTGTCAAAGCCATGGCCTCAAGCTCAATGCCAAAAAGTGCATTGTCATCCCTTTTGGTAAAAACTCTGTACCCATGAACTACCACATAGGCAGTAGTCTACTTAACACTGAAAGTGTGGTAAGAGACCTTGGGACACAGGTGGAAAGTAGTCTCTCCTTTGATAATCATACTGCCACAGTAGTCAGGAGATCTTTCTATGTGGCACACCTCATCACAAAAGGTTTCTCATCCCGGAACAAAGAGGTCATTGTTCCCCTCTACTCATCACTCATTAGACCCATTATAGAGTACAATGCCCCTTTTGGTATGTACCTTACAAGACATCTACAACAACTGGAAATGCCACAGAAATACCTCACAAAGAGTATTGCCAGCTTCAAACAGATGCCCTACACAGACCGTCTCAAAAAACTCCAGCTTTACTCTGTCGCATATCGCCTACTCAGAGGTGATCTCTGCCTAACATACAAAGCTATTTCAAACCCAGAACTGTTGGGCATGCTCCACTTAAAGAAATCCCAATCCCTCAGAGCTGCACGCTCTAGGGACCTAAACCTTGTCACTACAATAAACTGAACATGCTGGAGGGATAGATTCCTTTCCCAGAGACTTCCCATACTCTGGAACAAACTACCTATCTATATCAAATAAAGCTCCTCATTAGCACTTTTCAAGAAAAATCTTGATGATTGGATGGGAGATAGGAAATTCACCCCGGGGATCACTTCTGTGTCTCTGCTTGACAGGGGCACAGGAAAAAAATTTTCTTGGGTGGAAAAAGCCAGGGTATCATTTGGCTAGGCGTATATAGACCCTAGGGCCAATAGCCTAGTACCTACCTATGAACCTATATGCATCATATATGCTGGAGAAAGTATCCATATGTCACTATACAAGCTATTGTAAACTTTGATGTCACGAGTAATTATTTATACTATGGCAAGAATGACTTCCTGTTATTGTCTGTGTGACCCCTTTTAGAGCAATTGAATTACATACATACATACATTGACATACCTCTCCACTGGCGCACAGTCCACAGACTGGCCACATGTTTGCCTGTTATGTTTTGTCTGTTTCCCAGACAGTTGGTGTCCTTGGTAAATCAGTCGTGGACTCTGGGGAATACAGACAGTAAATACATCTATTGGTATTACTGACATCATATTCCTCATAGAAGATATGTTACAACAAACCCAGTAACATCTGCAACTGTCTCAATGTATGACAGCAATATGTCCAATCTACCCCTGTGTTTGTGCTTCTGTCCCCAAATGATGTCAGGCTTTGTCCTGATGTCAATGAGGCACACACATATTTAGTGTCATTATTTCTTGCCTTCATTCCTGCTACCAGCCCAGTGATGTAGTAGACCCACAGACATATCAGGGAAAAGGCCATAGATATGAATCCTGAGCCTGTACATTCTGAGGTGAACTGTAAATGTGAGTGGCCTGTGTATGTCTAGTCATTGTTAACAGACTGTCAGGATTGTGTACACATGTCATGTGCACATGTTATTTCGGCTGTGTATGGAGGGGGTGGATGTAAGTGTTATGGCTCCTTCTTTATCTGACTGTGCATGCTGCTCCAGTTTTTGATGATCTATTGGCTGTATGTATTTGTAGGGGCAGACTGATACATGTGCTGTACCAAGGTCAGAATTCAGAATACACTGAGAATTGGGACTGTATATATAGGGCTAGTGTGTGAGTAGCAAACAATGATGTATTTGTTCACACAGTCCATATACACTACTATTCACTTGACTTACTGGTATGTGACTGTGACTATGGTGATATTGGTTGTGGGTATGCATTTTCACACTGGTGTCTGTTTGTCAGTGCTGTTACATCCCTGTAGTGCCTGATATACTTGCAAATGCATGTGTAATTACACATAGCAGATTCCCTAATTCAGTTACTTGTGCTATTTCACTAAATATATGTTAGACCACACAGGAGGGTATAACTACAGCAACTGTGTTAGCTTATGTACACCAGTACTAAAGATGCATCCAGATTTTCATGGCTTCCACCCACCACTTTGTCAGCCTTGGTCCAGATTCATTGCAGTTAGGGGTTCTGAGCAAACCTATCAACTGGCTGGATTGTTTCAAGATGTCCAGGTTTATTGCTCATATTTCTGGTCTGTTTTACAGACTATTCTCATTTTTCTGGTAAATCACTGTGATGATATGATTTTTGTCAGAAAATGAGAACATACATTTAATTTACCTACCTCACATCCATCAGAATATGTATGCTGAAACAAACTGTGTCACTCTGTCAAGAAAAGTACAGGGGGAAAATGACCTCTTCCTTCATGGATGCTAATGCATTAGTACTGGGATGTGCCACATAGAAGAATTTTCTGACCACAGTGACAATGTGGTGGTCAAAAGAGACATTTCTGTCAACCTGTGTACCCAGATCTCTTATAATGCCTTCTTTGTTCAGGGGACTACAATTGATGCGGTATGTCATGGGAACAGGGTTTTCCCAAAAGGGGATAACAACACATTTTCTGACATTGAGCTTTAGGCCTTGACTCTGACAACAATCATTGGTCTCAGTGAGGCCTTTCAGTAAGATGCCAACATCACTTGGGTAGTTAATAATAGCTCCCAACTTGAAATTGTCTGCAAACATTGTCAGCCAGAGTCCTTTCATGTTGACATGGACTTCAGAGAAATTGATACCAAACATGAGAGGACCCAGGACAGAACTCTGTGGGACTCCACTTATGACTGCTCAACAGTCTGACTTGGAGTCAGCTATTTCCACACCGTGAGTCCTATCTGTGACCCATTTTCTCACCCTCGTAGTGATAGAGGGGTTGATGCCTAACCTACTGAGTTTTTGCATGATGCCTGAGTGGTGAACGTTATCAAAGGCTTTGGCCAGATCAAGTTAGGCTGCATATGTCACCTTGCCTTCATCCACATCTCAGGTGACTGACTCCAAGAAGTTGACCAGGTTGATTGACCAGGTATGACCTACCCTTCACAAAAGTAAACTGTGTGGGATCTTCAGTCTGCAGATTCCCATATCCCTGTTTATTAGGTGCATGATGATGTATTCCATAACTTTGAATAACAAACGTGTTAGGCAGTTGGGGCGGTAGTTCCCAGGGTCTTTAGTTGCACCTCATTTGGGGAGAGGGGTGACTGTAGCAGTGCACAATTCAATAGGGACAAAGCCTGAGGTGAGGCTGTGCTTGAACAGGGCACACAGGTGAGGTGCCAGGTCACTCTGTAGTTCATGTAGAACACAGCCAGGGATAGTGTCAGGTCCCATAGAAGCTGTATTCTTGGGCTTGGACAGTGATGTTTTAACCTGTGCAGCAGTAATACTGAGTACCTGGCAGTGTACTGGTATTGTCATTGGCCCTTTGGGGGGAGAGAGGGGTGAAGTTTGCACTCAATATGTCAGCCAGTATATTGGCAATATTTGTTGGCTCAGTCTATGAGGTTGTCTAGTAGCTCAGAGCAAATCTTGGTATTGCCATGGAGATTTTTTACATAACTGTATGAGGCCTTGCGATTGTCTTTGCTATGTGCTCCAATTCTGTTTTCACAGCTAACTTTGTAGTATTTGATGAGAGATCTCAACTTTTAATTGAGGCTGATAAGGGTTTTCTTCCTCTCTTTGACTTCACCTTATTCCGTATCAGTTCCCTCCCTCTATTATACAGTTTCTTTATGGCCAAAGACCACCAGATTGGCTTCCTTTTTTTGGAGGTGAGGGTCTTGGTTCTATTGGGCATGGCAGTATCCATGCATCTGTGTACGTGTTCATAGTGCATTGCTGTTTGATTCAACAGTCATGCAACTAGTCTCCATTTACATGGCTGCCGTGAGGTTAGCCAATTCTATTTTTAGGAGGCCATAGTTAGCTTTGGAATGGCTTTTCATGGTGGTTACTTGTGCAGACGGTGGATGGGAGGGCTGTGGATTTCCAAAGGTGATTACTTCATGGTCAGATATAACAAGGGAGGATTTGACTATTTGTGTACAGCAACAGTCACCCATGTTAGGAAGGACCAGGTCGATGTGATGGGCAAGTGAATTGGTACATGAGTAGCTTTCTCAGTTAATCATGGGGTAGATGAAGTTAACCAGGATGAGAGTGTTAGATTGGGTACTAATATTCTCCAGGGTGTTAAGGGACATGGAGTGTGAGTCTTAGGACATATTTCGGGACCTAGAGCAGGCAACAACCTGAACCACTGTCATACCCAATATTAGCTACACCTGCAGGATCTCTAATGCAAAATGTTGGTCTACCACTGTGGAGGTGTGTGCATCCTTTATGAATATGGAAATACCACCACCTTTGGAGCTTCTGTTCAAGTTCTACAGCCAAAAGGTGTGGAATGAGTTATAGGCTGGTAGTGCAGGGATGCTTCCTGCTGCCTTTAACCAGGTCTCTGTTACAGCACAGATGTCATTGTTCCCCATTTTAAGGAATACTTCCAGTGAGTGCATTTTCAGATTTAGACTTCTAGGGTGCTGCAGCATGACCCTCAAATTCCATGTGTTTGTAGCTGTTATATATTTATGTATATTTATGTATGTATATATATATATATATATATATATATATATATATATATATATATATGTATTCACCTTTCTATATATATATATGTGTGTGTGTGTGTGTGTGTGTGTGTGTGTGTGTGTGTGTGTGTGTGTGTGTGTGTGTGTGTGTGTGTGTGTGTGTGTGCATATATGTAGATATACATTTAGATGTATATATCTCTCTATATATACATTATGTATAGATTTGTCCATATATATGCATCTCCAAGCATATATACATGTATATGTAGAGAACCTGACTGATTCTACAGACTCCTTTCTCGACTGTTGAATGACTGTACTAACTGATATGTTTGGAAAATCATTACTATATTATAGAGCTCAGATGGTGTAATGGCACATTGCTTTGATTGTAGTTTACAGGGCCCCTGGGTTCAATGCTTGGCAGGATGTATTATTTTCTTGCAAGGTAGAACAGTTGCTGCTGGGGAGGAAGGGATACAATCAATAATTAAAAGAGGTCCCTAGTTTGGGCACATTGACCCACATTTTGACAGCCTTTGGACAGATTTGTTGCAGTAAGGGGTTCAGAGTATGAATCTGATGTCCGACTGCACTACATATATATACATATATCTATACACAGATATATTTTGTTTTAGGTATATACAGATATATATATATATATATATATATATATATATATATATATATATATATATATATATATATATATATATATATATATATAATATGTATATCTCTACATATATTACGTATTGTTTCTATAAATATATATATATATATATATATATATATATATATATATATATATATATATATATGCATCTCCAAACACGTATACATTTATATATATGTACAAATCTTGACTAATTTTAACAAACCTTTTCCCTACTGTTGAATGACTCTACTGAATGATATGTTTAAAAAACAGACATATCTATGGCTCAGATGGCTTAGTGGTAAATTGCTGTGGCTATGGTGTGCAGAGTTCAAGATTTGCTGCTGAGAAGAACAAGGGCTGTTAGATAAAGAGTGATTACGGCACTTTTAAGTGGGTTTACGTAGGTTTGTGTGGCAGAAAGCAATGCTAACTTCCAGTTAACTTGGCTGACAGCCTTAAAAGTGTATAATCTCTGTAGGCATCGCTTAGCACCATGCAAACAGGCTTACTCCCCATTACTACTGCTTACTCCCATTTACCCCAGAGCTAATTTCTTCAAAAGAAAAGAAAAGAAAAAATGGATGATAGGACAGTGGTGAAAAAGGGGGCTTGAAGAGGGAAAAACAATATGAAAGATAGCTATGGATGTGCAGGATGGGTGTAGGGAAGGTCCATAGCTGTCCATTTAGTCTACAGCAACAGCTGTGAATATATACTGAATTTGGAGGTAAATTTGTACACTCAAACCCCTGAGAGGGGGGTGAGGACAACAATAATATGTTTTGAAGCTAATTAGACCAGATTTCATATGTCCAGTGGACACGTGCAAAATGGACAGCTATCTATGTATGGGGTGACATTTTGTTGGGGGAACAGATTGCCCTTTTTTTCCTAAGGTGAAACTGGGATATTGGGGAAGGATAGTAGATATATTTGGGGAGGGAGGTTTGGTAGGAAGACAAATAAGACAGACAAGACACATACATGAGCGGTATATAACACATGTGGGGGGGGATGAGCTCCATCCCCTGAGGCAGTTTCCCCCAAAGGTGGTTCAGGACCAGTGGACAAGGGGGTCCCGGGGTGGGTCCCAGATGTGCTGTGGCCTGGTGTCATGGCCAGATGTGGCAGAACAGGTGAATCTGCTGGGATCGGCCTTCACAGATGTGCTACGGTGTTGCAGTTTTTGAACATATATTGGTTAGTAATGGTAAACACATTCCAGGATTAGTTATAACAGCATGCATGAATATTCCCATTAACCTAAAACAAATTTGCATAGCAAACAGAACACATGCATATATGGAACCACAGTGGGCATTACACTGTCATGCACATTACACTGATAGCAATAGGCCACCGATGATAGTATTGGAATAGGGAACTTTAATTGGAAAACATTTCAACATTTGTAGAACAATAAAACACATGTCCCAATGGTAGGTTTGGGGGGAAAACATACCCATTCATTTATGTGTTTAGATTATTGGTGAAAATAAGGTGTGTGAGAGAGAGAGAGAGAGATGTCAGTTAACAAATGTAGATTCTTGCAGTGATCACAAATTTAATGATCATTGCTCTAATAATTACTCTACAGGTATTATTACAACAACCTATGGCCTTGGGTTGGGCAGTGGTATTTTTGTACATGGTGTATAATTACAGCATTTTTATAGCTACTTTATACCTTCTCTTACTTGGATGACCTGTGGAGGGAATTTCTGATAACACTACCTGACTACACAGACGTGTGTGTGTGTGTGTGTGTGTGTGTGTGTGTGTGTGTGTGTGTGTGTGTGTGTGTGTGTGTGTGTGTGTGTGTGTGTGTGTGTGTGTGTGTGTGTGTGTGTGTGTGTGTGTGTGTGTGTATGTGTGTGTGTGTGTGTGTGTGTGTGTGTGTGTGCGCATGCATGTGTGTGTGTGTGTGTGTGTGTGTGTGCGTGTGTATGTGTGTGTGTGTGTGTGTGTGTGTGCATGTGTGTGTGTGTGTGTGTGTGTGTGTGTGTGTGTGTGTGTGTGTGTGTGTGTGTGTGTGTGTGTGTGTGTGTGTGTGTGTGTGTGTGTGTGTGTGTGTGTGTGTGTGTGTGTGTGTGTGTGTGTGTGTGTGCATTACTGCCATACTCTGTCTTGATTTCTATCGGTCACCCTGGTTGTTGGCAGCAGGGACCAATAGCTGTGACAGCATGACACTTTTGAATATTTCTTTGGGGAGACCGTTTGGTGCATGTACTTATCTTGCTGTCATTTGCAGCCTTGGAGTTGGACTTCGGGTGTTGGACACAGTATTACTACAGCCTTCTTATAGCTACTTTATATTTTTCTTACCTGGAAGACCCATGGAGGGAATTTCTGTTAACACTACCTGACTGTTTCTACACATATTCACAAAATCCTAGGTGAAATTATGCATACAGCTTACTTCCACTCCCAGGATTCAAACCATGGCTGTTTCTGCTAAAAATACAAGTTTATGTTTCATCAGAAAGAGCAATTTAGAATCGCTGTCATGTTATTTAATGTTTTCTGTCTAATTCTCTCTTGGTTGTACAATCTGACCTTGTAATTACGACTTTCTTATACATACATTCCTTTACATACCTTTTGACATAGCACAGTGTGGAAAACAGTGGTTAACACAACATTACTATTCAGATATCAGATCTTGGTGCATGAAACTTTTCATATCAGTTAATCTCATGTCTTACAGAGGCACTAACTTTGTCAGATGAGACTTGATTATTTAATGCTTTCAGAGTTAAAGTTGCTGTGCATAACCTGTACACATTTCAATTCATACAATACCAGAGTAAACACAACCAGTCCAGGGTTATGAATTTTATTGACAGGCAGTTACAGTTTTATTTATGTATAACCTATATGAGACTATTAATGTAATACTGTCTGGTTTATTTAGTACAAACCATACCCATTTTTAATACGACAAGGTGACATTCTACTCCTTTATATTTATTTGGTATGAATACTACAAGCTATATTGTTACTCACCAGCCTCACGATGCAGCCTTTGCAACCTGCTTGCATGTGATTCCTGGTTTACAGCCTGCTCAGCTGTAGCTGTAAAGAAGATAGAGAAACATTTATGCATACTTATCCATCACATACACAGGCTGGACTTGGGTAAACAGTTTTTGACATGAATACTTACACATGCCTGGGACATCATTCCTCGGCTGTGCTTCTTGGACCTACTGATCCAAGAGTCCCTCTTCCCCGCTTCAAGTCAGCATAGTGGTGCTGGACCTGCACAACAGACCAAGGGATGCTAGTGGCACTCATGACATCACGGGTGAAACTTTCCCTGGCCTCCACTTTGTATTGGGAGCCCTGGTACTGGTCCTGCAGCATTCTCAAATCGTGGTTTTTAACATGGAGTCCTACCATGACCTTGGACTCCTGTATGCACCAGCGATGCACCCGAAAGCACATACCCTCTCCAACACAAGCCATACTGCCTACAGTGGGGAGCTACAACTGGTTATGAGCTGTATTTCTGCCTGCGAGTTTTAAATACAGCCAATTTCCCACCCTTTGTCATTATTGGATGGTTTTGAATATGCTGAGGTAAGCTAAGCTATGGGCAAACCTGCTTAGTTAAGGTAGGCAGTGCTTAAAGGGGCAGGTTCAGCACTGCTTACCAATGGGCAAATCTGCTTAGCATTCATATTTCAGCAATGCTTTCACCCTATAATCGTAGCTCTGCAATGCTTAGCATTGCTTAAGTTTTATTTTATAGACTATCAGCTTTATGGGATTGATTCATCATTCCTGACATATTATAATTTTATGTTTACCTTCCCTGACATCCCCCATGTGCTTTCATTACATTTATTCTTGTGTTACTATACTGTATGGGGCACTTATGTTTATAGGGAGGTTTCATATCTTTTCTGGACTGACACCTTATTTTTGGTTCTGCTACACCACTTTGGGTGATAAATATTATTTGATACCACATTTATTGCAACATATAACTTTTACAACTGCTTTCACATGTAACAGTGAAAAGACTTCATTGGCGCTCGAACCATGAATGCCTGCATAAACATTGCAACTCTAACTGCTGCACTATTTCAGATTACTTGCTTAGCTGATATTTTCCTATTTACCTCCTTCAGATATTTAAGCTATGCTAAGCACAGGTGCGTGAAGTGCACACCCACTCAGCTATGCGCAAACTTTGTTGCAGCCCAGAAAAAAAAAATATATGTGATTTTTTTCTCATTTTGCTGGGATGACAGGTTTAGCATTAGCGTGAGTTTACTACTGACAGACAGTTCATTTCAGACTCCACATTGAGGGTAAAGTCATGCTAATGCGAAACCTGTTATTCTATCATCTTTCTAAGTTTGTATGGGCTATATTTAAAATTTGTGTTCCTATTTGTCCCCCCAACATTTATCCATCTGTTGTGCTCTATAAGGTTGAAAGGTATGCATCCTCTCTCATTTTGAATTGCCAAATGCCAATTCTGGAGTGCAGGAGGTGTGTTCATTGTGAGTGCACTGCTTTCAGACACGCCCCCTGCACTCACACAAAGGACATGCCCCCTGCACTCACACACAGAATAGTGTCCGTATTAGAGCATGGCAGCACACCTTCATAAATATGCATGGCGCACTGCTGTGCTGAAAGAGAACAGTCCCTTCCATGCAAGAATAAGCTATTCTTCCATGGAAGCTTGCTGAAGCCAGGGGAATGTATTATACCACATCAATATTCAGTAATACAGCTCTCCTCAAACAGAACAACATCAAGTAAAAAGAAAGCTGGCATCCTTAATGTAACCTGCATCATGACTGCTGCCTCAAAAACAAATAAATAAATTCACAAAAGAACAGGCAAAAGCCCTGGCTGTAATATATATGTTACTGAGTGAGTTGTTATCTCTTCATGAAACTGTGCATGGAGAGTAAGCAGACTCCTTGGCAGAAATCGTTACTACTTATCTGTCACAGTGCCTATGGATAAAGTATACTCTCTGACTACCTGATCTACGGAAGGAGCAGATTGGAACCTCCTTACCTGTTGATGTAAAACTATGCACCACCAAATTCTGAAGACCACTATTAGTACTTGTACAGTAGCAAAGGAGGATCACTCAAAATGCTGTGGACTGTGTTCATGTGGTAAAAAAAATCATCTTGCTCTTCTTCTTCTCCTTACGTTCATACTTTTAGACCTCCTGTTCCAGTAACAATCTCAGTTTCCCAAGTGCCGTTATGCACCCTCTTCCCATTAAGCCAACTTTTCCCACCCTTACCTTCTTGCCCTCCTTCTGGGTACTGCTTTGCTAGCATACACATTTATGGTGGATGCTCATCACTATCTCTATGAGGCAAGCTATACAAGCGCTGACAAAAAGTATTTTCTTATCTGTCCCTGTCTCACTCGCAGTTATCACGTGATACAAGGGACACTTTGCTTCAGTGGTAAAGAATGACAACAACACTCATTTGCCTAATTCCTTAATAAAGACTTACTTTTAAATAACACACACAGCCTGGACTCACTAATTTTCTCATTTTTGTTTTGTTTGTTGCTCAACATTTTGGACGTAGCATTTTTCTAATAGTTTGGTTCCACACTACTCTCTTGTTGAATAAACACTTGCTACAATACATTCAAAGTTGTTTTTTAAGAAGCAGTACAGTCCACCTGCCGCTGGGACAAATGTTGACACAATTTGGAAGCTAGGTGTAATTATATCCATGCACATGTCACTTTCCTCATAATACCAAATAATCACACTGATTGCACTCTAAAAATGAAATATGTTATTTGCAATCCTGATGTTGAAAAAGCACAACTAAAATAATTTTCAAACACGTATGTAGTTGTTTATCCGTCTGGATTTGTTCGCAAAGTGTTACTTTCTGTCAACAAATTATTAGCTGAATTTTAAATAAAGACATCATGCAGTGCAATTTAATATATATGGTCCCTCATTTATAACCGGTTAAGATAAAAATTCTAACAAATAACAACCTACCTTCACTCCAGCTATACACAGCCGATCGACAGACAAGAGGAAGAAATCCTATGTTTACTGCCATCATTTCAGCTTGATCAAAGCATTAACTTCAGTTAAAGTGAGAGTTCCCAATAGCTATAAGCTGCCCAAAGTCTTGGCAGCTGTTAACATCTGATTTTTTTTGTTTTTTTTTGAAATCTTCCACCTCCAAGAGTCATATAGGTAGTCAGGCACTGCCTCACAAAGCTGATGTCATCTCGCATGCCCCTGAACCCTGGCAATGCATGGCAACATCAGCCATAAATTTAAAGTGGTATATATAAAAAAAAAAATGAAAAAATCGGGAATTAAAGGGTTGACTCAGGAATTTTTAGCATCCCATTATTTTCCCTCAAAATGTGTAAATACCAAGGAATTCAGTATGGTTGAGAGGTGTGACCATAAACATCTTCTCTGCAACACACTGACAAGGTCATCATGTCAAAAGAGACTCTCTCCCCATAAAAGTATGACTTCCCCTGTATCAGTTCTGGCTAATGCTGTGCTCTCTAGATAATGTACCTAGTTACTTAGGTTGTGTAATTCAGGCAGTGTTCAAATCCAGCCATTACTCCTTAGAGTCACTTGTATCAGTATGTCTGTGAATGTGCAGGTAGGTAACACTGTTGTCAGCTATTTGCTATGTACATGTATGGATGGGGGATTCTGATAACAATAACCTCTGCTCAGTTATCAAACAGGAATGTTTTATTAAATAATTATGATGTCATGGGATGATATTAAACTTTGTTGGAAACAGGAACAACAGGTCCCACACATGTATGGCAAAGTGCACAGGCCACCTAAAGCATATAAATCAAAACACAAAATGGCCAGCACTGAATTCCACCAAAAGATATAGAAATACCTCACTAAAAGAATCACAGGCCTAAAGCAGATGCCCTACGCTGGCCGCCTAAAAAACTCCATCTATACTCTGTCGCATATCGTCTACTCAGGGGCGATCTCTGCTTAACATACAAGGCCATGTCAAACCCAGAGCTGTTGGACATGCTACACTTAAAGAAATCCCAATCCCTCAGAGCTACACGCTCCAGGGATCTAAACCTTGTCATCACAATAAACAAAACATGCTGGAGGGATAGGTTTCTGACCCAGAGACTCCCCAGACTCTGGAATAGATTGCCCATACATGTCAAGCAGAGTGCCTCTTTGGACCTCTTCAAAAGGAACCTTGACGATTGGATGGGAGAAAGGAAATTCACCCCAGGGATCACGTCAGTCGCCCTGCTAGACAGGGGTCCAGAAAAGTAAATAATGTGGGAAGAAATAGCCAGGGAATTGTTATGGCTAGGCTTGTATAGGCCCTAGGGCTGATAGCCTAGTACCAACCTATGAAACTATGAACCTATGAAGAACTTTTAATAAAAAAGCAAATGGGCATGAATACCCATAAATGAATATGCAAACAAACTGACACCCAAAGGGTGATAAAGCATACTGGGTCAGCATAAAGAATTCATCAGTGCTATATATATATATATATATATATATATATATATATATATATATATACACATACACATCACAATCCACCAATAGGGCACCACACAATTATCCAATCACAATTGTTCATTGAGACCTGGAGAAAATAGGCCACCTAATGTAATTATCCACTTTCTTTCCTTATAATCCAAAAGAGAATGTAAGTTTTCTGAATAAGTATTTGGTTTATATATTCTGTCTATAACTGTGAATCTAAACCTAGCAGAAGGATGTACTATGTGATGTTTATATAGAGCATTTGTATTTCTATGACATTTAATGTCACTCATATGTTCTGATATTCTAAGTTTTAATGGGCGAGAAGTTTGCCTGACATAAAAAGCAGGGCAGGTACAATTTACCAAATAAATCACCCAATCACTACTACAATTTCCAAAAACTCTTATATCATATACTTAGGACAATTAAAGGACATGAATGAGCTTTGTTTCGGGACCATACTGTAAAACCTGCAGTGTCCACATGGACAACTGCCCATTACTGGGCCTCCTAATAATGGAGTTTGCAAACTGTTATATACCATCTTACCCTTTTTTAATGGTTAAACCAGCCCCCCCCAAGTTTTTTTTTCCTTCTATATCCAAACCTGCATCTAGAAGCAAAAACTGAGATAATCTCTCCTCCATATATAAAATATCCCAATGTTTATGTATAATATCTTGTAGGTGTCTGGTATTGCCCCCAAATTCCATAATAAATCTAAGATAAGAGTTAGATCTAGAACTTTTTCTTTATATACAAGAGTCTGTTGTCTATTAATTTCATGGACCTTCTTTCTGGCTAAATCAATATCATATTTTCAATAGCTTCAATCATAGAATCTGTGGGCCATATCACCTGTCTGAATATTGTAACTCTTCACAGTACAGCATATTCTTTTTAGTCTTAAAAATTGAGAGTTAGGGATATTCTTAATTACACAGGGAGGGTGACAACTGGAGACATATAACAAATTATTAAACTGGGGATATTTCCTATAAGCATTAGTACTTAGTTTACCATCTTCTAATACTTTAACCTCTACATCTAAGAAAGTCACACTCTCCCGATGATAATTTAATGTAAATTGAATTCCCCATTTTTTTTTCATTGAGATACTCAATGAACTCAAAATAAATAATGCTCATCTGACCTTCATATTAGCCAACCATCATCTAAATAGCGATGCCAAATATCTATTTCTCCTAAAAATAAATTATGGTTGACGTCATAGATTAAATTATGTTCAACATAGCCCATGAACAAGTCTGCATAAATGGGTGAAAGACGCTCCCATGGCAGTGCCCTTGAGTTGTAAATATCAAACATTGTCAAAATAAAAAAAAACAGTTTTATTAAGTATGTGCCCTGTTAAGAACAAAAGAAATGCATTAAATCAATGTTGATAAAGGGGGACTTGAGAAAGCCAAAACTCCAGTGCTAATAAACCAGCCCAATGTGGAATATTTGTGTAACGTGCACTGACATCTAAGGTGCACAATATCCAACCCTTTTCCAACTGTATGTTATTTATGATATTCAGAAATTGTGTGGTGTCTTGAATCTGCTCTCTGACATGTGTCAACAATGGTTTCAAATATTTTGTCAAATATTCAGATAGGGGTTCCATTAAGGAGCCTCGCCCCGACATTATAGGTCTACCTGGAGGTTTTTCATAGTTTTTATGTATTTTGGGTAGCATATAAAAAATTTGTTTTGCAGGATTCATTACCATGAGATGGTGTTTGTCATGCTTGGATGTAATGCCTTCTTCACAAGCCACAGTTAAAATCTTGTCAACTTCAGCTGTGAAAATATTAGTAGGCTTTAGATCCATACATTGGTAATATTGTTGATCTGAAAGTTGACAAATGGCTTCATTATGATACATGTGCCAATCCCAGATAACCACTGCTCCCCCTTTATCCTCCTGGTTAGTAACTGCATCCTTATTCTTACTCAGACTACATAAAGCCATGCATTCCTCCCTGGTGATATTGTCCTGAAAAATGTTCTATATTTTTAATATTCAAAAAATGCAAGTCTTTCAACACCAAATTTTGAAAAATAGCTACATTTTTAATGGGGGGGGGTACAAAATTAGAAGTCCTAAACCTGAAATTCTTTAGATTTTAAACATATGGCTCAGAATCTGCAAAATATAATTTTAAGTTTAATTTGCGACATAAATTAATGACATCTTGTGCAAAAGAAAATTCTGACACCATGAACTTGGGGACAAAACCCATACCTTTATTCAACAATTTCTGTTCTACTTATGTGAGTTCCAAGGATGAAATTTTGTCAACATTCAGTCATCTATTTGCATGTTAACACTGCCAACATGGCTTCCAAACTTGTTCCTGTTTCCTCTATGTTTCCTTCCTCCCCGCCTGGTCTCCTAAAGGGAAACTAACATTACCCTTTTTGACAGGTGGAAAACTTTGTAAAACTGTTCCTTCACTATCTGTATTGGAAGAAAATTCATCCCCTGGTGTATCTGATGTAGATCTGGCATTTTTCAAAATAGATCTCTTTCTTTTTCTTTTAAAATTAGGCTGGGATGGGCCTGATTTATCATTACTAAACTGAGCAACTCAAGGTTACTGCCATGCGAGCGTCTGTTGCTCCCATTTATGCAGACTTGTTCATGGGCTATGTTGAACATCATTTAATCTATGACATCAACCATAATTTATTCTTAGGGTACAATAGATATTTGGTGTTGCTATTTAAATGATTGTTGGCTAATATGGAGGTCAGTAGAGCATTATTTATTTGAGTTCATTGAGTATCTCAACAAAAACAAATGGGGAATTCAATTTACATTAAATTACCATCTGGAGAGTGTGACTTTCTTAGATGTAGACATTAAAGTATTAGAAGATGGTATAATAAGTAATAATGTTTATAGGAAATATCCCCAGTTTAATAATTTGTTATATGCCTCCAGTTGTCACCCTCCCCATGTTATTAAGAATATCCCTAAGTCTCAATTTTTAAGACTAAAAAAAATATTCTCTACTGCGGAGAGTTACAATATTCAGACAGGTGATATGGCCCGCAGATTCTATGACTGAGGCTATTAAAAATATGATGTTGATTTACCCAGTGAGAAGGTCCATGAAATTAATAGACAGCAGACTCTTGTATATAAAGACAAAAGTTCTAGATTTGACTCTTATCTTAGATTTATTATGGAAGTTGGGGGTAATACCAGACACCTACAAGATATTATACATAAACATTATGATATTTTCTATATGGAGGAGAGATTATCTCAGTTTTTGCCTTCTAGATGCAGGTTAGGATACAGAAGGGGGAAAAAACTTGGGGGGCTGGTTTAACCATTACAAAAAGGGTAAGATGGTACATAACAGTTTGCAAACTCCATTATTAGGAGGCCCAGTAATGGGCAGTTTTCCATGTGGACACTGCAGGTTTTGCAGTATGGTTCCTAAACAAAGTTCATTTACGTCCTTTAATTGTCCTAAAGAATATGATATAAGAGTTTTTGGAAATTGTAGTAGTGATTGGTTGATTGATTTGGTAAATTGTACTTGCCTTGCTTTTTATGTCAGGCAAATTTCTCACCCATTTAAACTTAGAACATCAGAACATATGAGTGACACTAAATGTCACAGAAATACAAATGCTCTATTTAACCATCAGGTATTACATCCTTCTGCTAGGTTTAGATTCACAGTTATAGATAAAATATATAAACCAAATACTTCTTCATAAAACTTACATTCTGTTTTGGATTATAAGGAAAGAATGTGGATAATTACATTAGGTGGCCTATTTTCTCCAGGACTCAATGAACAATTGTGATAGGATAATTGTGTGGTGCACTATTGGATTGTGATGTGTGTGTATATATATATATATATATATATATATATATATATATATATATATATATATATATATATATACAGATATATATATATATATATATATATATATATATATATATATATATATATGCTTTATGCTGAAACCAGTATGCTTTATCACCCTTTGGGTGTCAATTTTTTTGCATATTCATTTATGGGTATTCATGTCCATTTACTTTATTTATTTAATTATGTATTTATTTATTTATTGCATTTGTTTACCGGGATAAGTCCACTGGGCCTAAAAGAGCCCATTTTCAGCGGAGGTCTGGGGAGAAAAGCTCCAACGAGATACAGAAAAAATATAAACATTAATTAGTACAGAAGCAGAAACAGTGTTACAGATAGTAAATATAGTAACATATACAGAATATATACATAAAAGCAGAAATCTAGTTTGTTTGATTACAGCAATATATACAGAAAATATACATTAAAGCAGAATTCAATGAATTCAATCAGATTGGTATAAACAGAGATCAGTATTATTGTACCAGAATCAACAAGTGAAGATAAAAATAAATATGGAGAAAATATCATTAGTCACTAGTAGCAAAAGACATAGGAGTTTAGTAATCATATAAGGAGAGTGAAGAGGTTAGGTTATAGAGCAGGAACATAGCCAGGAAGAGTTGAGATGATTTTTCAGCATTTGTTTGAAGGTGGTGGTACTGCCTGTGTTTCTTATAGAAGGCGGAAGTGAGTTCCATAGTTTGGTGACAGTGAAGGCATAGAGGAGGTGAACAGCAGGTAAGGTGGGCTTATCTACTTTTAGAAGTAGATGATTTTCAGATCTTAGATGCCTGCTGGAATGGTATTTGGCAAGTAGAGTTGAGAGAGCAGGACAGTCTGTGGGTCTGTAGATTATTTTGTGCACAGTAGTTAGTTGGGTTAATGAGAGATGGTGGGGGAGTTCCAGCCACCCTAATTGTTTCAGTGACTTACAATGGTGGGATGAGAATGTGGCCATGGTGGCAAATTTTGCTATTCTGTTGTAACACATAGCAAGTTTGGATTTTGTAGAATTTTGGATATTAGTGAGGAAAGGGGCACCATAAAGGAGAGAGGGTAATAAAAAGGTAGTTGCAATGGTTTGTCTAGTAGAGAGGGTAAGAAAGTGTTGGTGCCTGTAGAGCATACCAAGCTTTTGGTGTGTTTTTTTGATGTTATTGTTTATGTGTAGGTCAAAGTTAAGGTTTTCATCTATAATAATGCCTAGTAATTTAGTGTGTGGGACAACTTCTATAGTGGTATTGTCTTGGGCTTGTATAGTGAAGAGTTTTTTATCAAATGGAGTGGTTTTCCTAGGAGTAAAAATTACTAGTTTAGTTTTTTTTTTTGGATTTAGGGCAAGATGATTGTTAAGCATCCAAGATTCAGTAGATGTGAGGGCATTCTGGGTAATTTTCTGGAGTTCAGAGCTGGAACTTGCAGTGCATATTATTGTAGAGTCATCAGCATACTGGATTACTGAGCATTGTGGGAGAGTAGTGTGAAAGTTGTTAATAAAGAAGCTAAATAAGAGAGGACCAAGTATGGAGCCTTGGGGTACCCCTGTGGATGTACTGAGGAAGGGAGAGTAAGACTGTTGCCATTTGGTGGATTGCTGCCTATTGGAGAGATAGCTGTTGTACCATTGTAGGGTAGGGGGAGAAATGTGGAGGGTGGATAGTTTAGAGAGTAGGATAGTGTGGGAAATGGTATCAAAAGCTTTGGAGAGGTCAAGGAAAAGTGAAGCAATTATTTTACCAGAATCCTGTGCCCGGTTAACTGTATCAAGGAAGGATAGGAGGGTGGTAGTGGTGCTGTGTCCTTGTCTGAAACCATGCTGAGTGGGTGATAAAATTTGATTTTCATGCCTGTGGTTGAGTAGTTGGGCATGGATGCATTTTTCCAGTATTTTAGAGAGGGGTGAGAGAATTGCTATGGGTCAAAAGTTTGTGGTGTCTGTATTAGTGCCACCTTTGTGTAAGGGAAGCAAGAATGCCTTTTCCCAGATGTCTGGGACAAGGGATTCTTTAATTTGTCTGTTAATGAGTATGCTGATGGGATAAGCTATAGAGTTTGCTGCTAGCTGCAGGAAGTGTGGAGGTAGATTGTCAGGGGCCAGAGTACAGGGTTTTAGCTTAAGTAAAAGTTTTTTTATTGTGCTGGTGGGTATGGGGGAGAATTTTAGATTAGGGTTAAGGGTAGACTTGTTTTCTGGGATGATCTGGTCATCAGCTGTCTTGGTGGTGGTGCTGTTAACTGTAGGAAAGGTGGTGGTTAGGTTAGCTATGGTGTCAGTGACGTAGGAATTGAAGAGGGTAGCAAGTTCAGTGGGAGTTTTTTGTGGGTCAGGGGATGGATTGCTTTGAGAGCCTGGGTGTAATAGTTGGCTGATGGAAGACCAGCATTTTTGGGGATTATTTTTATGTTGGCTTTGTAGGTGGAAGTAGTGGTCTTTTTTATCAGTGGTTATTAGACTTTTTGCCTGGTTACAGAGTTGCTTGTAATGTAGTAGAGTTGAGGGGTCTTTGTTTTTCTGCCATGATTTCCAGATTTTATCCCTTGTGGATATTACTTCTTTGGTGGATTTTGAGAGCCAGCATGCATGGTTATGCTTTATTCATTTTTGGCGGGTGGGTGCTTGCCTATTTAGGATGTCTAGAAATGTTGAGTTAAAGAATTCAACAGCCTCATTAAGTGGTAGGGATTTGAGAGGTTTCCAGTTTACTTTAGCTAAGGTTTCATTAAATATGGATGATTGGAACTTAGTAAAATTTCTGGTAGATTTGTATTGGTGTTGGCCTGTGGTTTGGGTAGTTTTGTGTATGATATATGTTGGGTGGTGATCACTAATGGTATTAGGTAGTATGCCTGCACTGATGACATTGAAAGGGTGGGATGCTAATATCCAGTCTATTGTGGAGCCCCAGTTGTAATTTTTGTGAGGTCTAGTGATGTCTTCAATTAGTTGGGAGAAGTTGTAAAGATTTATGTTTTTCGAGGGGTTGTTGTGGCCTATATCTAGCCAGTCGATATTTACATCACCTAGAATGATGGTTTCATTATCTATATTTTGGGAAGTCCAGGCAAGTACGTGTTCTAATATTGGTATGTTGTTTTCTGGGGGAATATAAAGAGCAATTATGCAAATGTTTTTATGGTTGTTAAGTTTTAATATAGAGATTAATATTTCGGCTGGGGAGAAGTTGGGTGTTGGTTTTGAGTAGGGGATTAATGTGTAATTGCTAGGGAAAAGTATTGCTACTCCTCCTCCTCTCTTGTTGGGTCGATCGACTCTCAGGCATGAGTAGCTTGGGGGGAGAAATTCAGTGTCTTTTATATATGATTATATATATATATATTAGACAATGTTCTGTATGCATGCATGACACCCACAAGTGTTATAATGTACACAATTACATTGGGAGAAGCTGCTCAACTCCCTGCAATGCAATTATATGATGTAATGACCTCTCATAGGTGGAATCTTACAGCTTTTTTAAGACTTACACTGTGGTGCATGTGATTCATAAACATGTTATTAGTCTGTGCATTTACACAGCTTGCTGTTCAATTCCAGCAAAAGATAACATTTTATGAATGCACTGATATTACACAATCAAAACTGCTTGAAGTTATTATTACCAGTTTTTACTTTGAAGTAAGAAATATAAAGTCATTTTCATGGTGTGAGTGCTCCTGTGTCACATTGATTCTATAATGACTTGTATAGCATATCTACATGAATATAGTGTGTTTCAATTCTGGGACAATGTTGTTGTACAAAACAAAAGGAACCGTTTCCTTGGCCTGGAAACATTGATATTGCACTGCTCATAGTTGGGTGAAAATTAATATACTTACCTCATTGTCATCATTCTGACAAAATCATATAGTAACAAACAACGCCAACTCCTGTCCCAGGAAAACTAGGCTGAATGCAAGTCTTACAAATTCTTTCCTTAAACGATTCCAAGAAATATCCAAATAAAAAATGAGTGATAATAACGCTTTTATTAACTCAGTAAAAAGAGCATTTTCGCCGTGGTCCTACCACAGCTTTTTCAGCAAATTAAAACAACTTTGAAAAACCCGCCAATTCTTTATATATGCTGTGCATGACGTAATGAAAGACGTACACTCTTTTAAAGGAATATGTTCAAAAACACCATCCTATACACATCGCAATTAATATTCATAACTAGTGTTAAAACACGTTTTAAATTCTAAAACCTACCTATTACCATTCAAATACACTAATCTTTTATTAATTAATAACTCTAGATTCTTAATCAATACTCCTATGTATGAAATACAAAATACAAAATACAAAATACTAAATACTAAATACTAAATACATGCTACCTTCAGTGACAACTTTAACTTGTATATATTTCATGTTATTAAAAATAATTAATTATAGTTGGTTAGTAAAAAATCATTTAAATGTGTTAAAAATTAAATAGTTATAATATTTCATTCCTTATATTTATGTTTTGGTATTTATTAAAATTATCAAAAAATTTTTATAAAAACATTTTATTTCCATTTGTGCCTTAAATAATTTCTCATTTTCAAGACACATGATATATTACAGCTCTCATTTAATCCTGGAAGGCAAAATGAGTTTAAACGCAGCTGCCATTCTAACTCTCGGACCTCTAATTGTATATTAGTTGGTCCTCCCCTCAATGTTTGTTGTACAGAATCAATGGCTAAGAAATTAAAACTATGACCTTCATATTTCTCACAATGTTTAGCTAAGGCGTTTTCATTTTTTCTTTTTCTAATTGCATACAAATGTTCATATATTCTGTCGCGTAGTCTGCGATCAGTTTTTCCTACATAGTATGCACCACAGCAGTTACATGAGGCAAGGTATACAATAGATTTAGAAGTACAATTTAAGTTGCAATTAATGTTGTATCTGTTGTCCCTTATTTTAAACGTACTGCTGTTTTTGACATACTGACAATATTTACAAAAGCCACATTGTTTACATCCTTTAAATTTAATATTGTTAGTATATTGGTTTTCACTTTCAAGAATTGATTTTAAGTTGTCGCCTCTTTTATAAACAAAGTTTGGTCTGTCTCCCAATTTATCTAATAATTCCTCATTATTGAGAATAAAATGCCAATTTTTCAATATTATTGATTGAATTTCAAATGAATCACTACTGTATGTAGAAATAAAACCAATTCTACAAGATGTAGTTCGTTTATAAACATTACCATTTTCTACATTCTCTATTGGAATTATTGTCTCATCTAAATCTATAATATTTGAAACAACGTTGATCCCTGTATATCTCTTTTTAAGTAGAGGTACATAAAGGCCATTCACTCGTTTTTGATCTACTTCGTTCAAGAGTTCAAAAAATAAATCTGTTGGATAATCTCGACTTATAAACATTTTTTCAAGTTTTTTACATTCCTCGTAAAATAGTACATCCCTATTACACATCCTGGCAGCCCTTATTAATTGTCCTTTTATAATCGCCTTTTTCTGCTTAAAAGGATGTGAGCTTTTAAAATGTAATAGGGAATTACAATATGTTTTCTTCCTATATATTGTCGAAATATATTCAAAATCAGATTCATCTTTGGAAAGCCTTACATCTAAGTAGTCTATTTCATTTTTTGAAAAGGTAGATGTAAATTTCAAAAATGACGTTGTACTATTTAAATAGTCTACTAATATCGTAGCTTCTTCTGTTTCTCCTTCTAAAAGGATAAACACATCATCTAGATACCTAGTATATAGTTTAATTTTATCCATTAACCTATTCCCAAATAGGAAAGTTTTTTCCCAAAATGCCATGAACAAATTTGCCACCGATGCTCCACAGGGTGACCCCATAGCTACACCCTGTGTTTGTATGTATACCTTTTCATTGAACATGAAATAATTTGATGACAAAATGATGTCTAATAATTCAGAGACTATTTCAATTTCCTTTTTAGTAGCACCCAATTCTTTAAGCATAAGGGAAACCCATTCGAGTGCTTCAAGATGTGGTATTGAAGTGTAGAGATCAACTACATCAACCGTCAGAAAATTGAGGCAGTTGTCGAATTCCATATTATTCATGCTATTAAGAAAGGACCATGAATCCTTACAAATGTGAGGAACTAATTTCAAATATTTCACCAAAATTGTTTCAACCAATTGGGCACATGGGTAAGTGATAGATAACCGTCCATCAATTATTACACGTAATGGGGGATCATTAAGATTTTTATGAATTTTCGGAATACCGAAAGCCACAGGATTCTTAGACATAGTAATATCAATGTAATTATATGTGTCTAAGTCAATTTTACCCCCAATGAACATATCTCTAAAATAGCTTCTGATCCTTGTTTTTGAGATATTCATTTCATTAATTGAAGATGCTTGGTAAGCAACCCCTGACAAAATGTTTTCCATTTTTTCTATATAAAAGTGGTTGTCAAAAATAACCAAACCCCCTCCCTTATCCGGCTTGACAACTCTTGTTGCAGAAGCACGGAGTTGATTAAGGCATTCCATTTGCTCTTTTGAGGTATTATATTTTGGATACTTTTTTATTCCACCACCTCTTTGTTTTAAACTCCTAATGTCAACCTCACAAGTTTTTTCAAAGGTTGCCAGTGTATTATGTAGGGGGGGGGTTGAATGTACTGGCTAGTTTAAGCTTACCATCATCCACTATGTTAGTATTATGAAAGAAAACATTCAAATTAAGTTTCCTCACGAAACATTTAAGATCTATAATAGTCCTGGGGATATTACATTTCTTGGTTGGAACAAAAGTGTTCCCATGAGCCAATAGTTCCACCAAGCAAGGCTCCAACTCTAAACTTGCAAAGTTGTAAATTTTGAAGTCCCCTTTCGTATTAGACAAAATTCTGGGCCTGTTATTGTAAGCTTCTCCTGTTGTTAAATTTTCAAAATCTACTAATGTTGTTGAAGGCTCCAAGGTTGTTATTTGGTTCAATTCATTAATTCTTGTTGGTGAAATTAATTCCTGGTTCTGTTCCATTTCTTCTGTTGGAACTTGGCATTCCGTGGACCTAAAAAACGGCCATTGTTATAGTTATTTTTGTAATAAGATTGCTTATTGTTCGTGTATTGAGGGGGCCCATTCCTAGTAACATTTTCTTGTATTCTGTTACTCCTTCTTAAGTTAGGTCTTTCTTCTTCTTCAAAGTTATTGTCAAAATTATTGTTGAAATAACCTTCATCCGAAGGGGAGTTCTGGTCTAAACCCACGCTCTCCACATGATTACCACTTTGATTTTTAGGTTCATTTAATTTTAAATAGGCTGTATTATTCTGATACGCTGCCCTATCTCTCATTAATTTCTTATTTTTTGTTATTTTTGATTTTTCAATAAATGAGTCTATGCTCGTAAAAATACGAGCGTAGTCAAACTTATAACGTTCAAAGTCCAGGTCTTTCTTTTGTCCAAACTGGTTACTTCCTTAGTTATTCTATCAATTTGAATATTGTAATGTTTAACCAAGACGTCTAATAATTGTAAACCTTGAGCATCAAATAACAAAGTCAATTCTTTGTTAAAATCTGAATCAAAGAATAAGCCTGTTGGACAAAAAGTGGATCTCAGCCCTTTAGGTATTAGTTTTTCTACTTGACATTGTCTGAAGTATTTAACTTCTAATTGAAGTCTCTTTAATTTTAAAAGATGCGAGTCAAAATTCTTTAAATTGTCAAGAATAGAAGTGTTACTTACTATAGTATTATCATCCACTTTATTTAGTTGTCTTTGTCCAAGGCTAAAATTCATATTGTCCATGTTATTAATCCAATCGTCGACAACGGGAATTCCCGTGACAAATAGTTGCTGTTGATTGTTGCCCAAGGCTGGAAAGTGGTAATCGTACATTTCCCCGGTCAAGGGTGTTTATGTGGTTCAATGACGATGGGTCGATGTTTAGGTATTCGATGAAGTAAGAGGTCAACTTTATAATATAGACCTGTTTTCTTCCAGTACCAGAGCTGCACTCTTGTTTCCTCCTTTAGTTCCTAATAAGTTTGTGAGTTGTATTTTTTTTTTTTTTTTATGGGTTTAATGATCTGATGAAGCTCTTTTAAGGGTGAAAGCACTCACCTATTTGTTTTTCATTAAAGTAGTTTTGACTTCAAACCAAGTTATAAGTGCTTCAGTACTCTGAAGTCTCATCAGAGCTTGTGTACAGTGCATGGTTCTTTTCTTCTATTTTTTAGGATTCTCTGCCAGCAGCTTTGTCACTCACAAGTACCAGTTTTCCCTGTGGTATGTATGTGTATATATGAATATGGGAGATTGTTGTCACATGTAATACACAACCAATACTTGCCAACAATTCCTGCAGATCCTTCAGTGTTGCTATAGGTCTCTTGAGAGCCTCCCTGACCAGTTATCATCTTGTCTTTTCATCAATTTTGGAGGGATATCCAGTTCTTTGCAACACCACTGTTATCCCATATTTTCTCCACTTTTTGATGACTGTCTTTCACTGTGTTCCATGGTATATATAATGCTGTGGAATTTCTTTTGTACCCTTCTCCTGACTGATACTTTTCAACAAGGAGATCCCTTTGATGCTTTGTAAGCTTTCTCTGTGAACCATGGCTTTTGCTGTAGCAGGCAACTGAGTAAATGTCAGAAAAATGCTATTAGGACAGCTGAACTTTATTTGGGGTTCATCAGAGTCTCTTTAATTGATGGCAGGTGTGTACCCAAGAAGACTGAATGCTGTAATTAAATTAAAAGATGCTTCAACAAAGTATTAGCTTAAGGGTGTGCACACTTATGCAACCAGCATATTGTATGTTTTTTATTTTTTTCCCGTAACAGATTTGTTTGTTTTTCAATTGAATTGTACAAGTTGTAGGTCACATTAAAGGTGGGAAAAGTTTTGAAATTATTTATTGTGGTTTCATTTTTTTATATCACAAAAAACTGGCATTTTAACAGGGGTGTGTAAACTTTTTATATCCACTATATGTAACCAGTAAGTATGATTATGCCACAAAATTTAATGAGATGGTCTCTGACCTTTTCATAATGAGTATTGATGTTAGTGGAACTAAAATGGATATTGCAATATTTTACTGGTCTCCTAATATTTCAAAGGAGATGGGTGAGCAATGTTTAAGTCCTATTAGAGAGAGCTTTCTGGATAAGGTGGATTTAATTGCTGGGGATCTAAATGTTGCTAATGTAGACTGGGTAGCTCCTATTATTTCATCTAAGGCATTAAACTATCAGAAAACTGAAAGTCTGATAAATGGTTATACTCAAATAGTGAATAAGGCAACTAGAAGAACTAACTTATTTGATGTTGTTTGGATCTCTAAGAGATTACATCTGGATTGTTCTAACACAGGTCCTGAATTGGGAAGCTCTGGCAACTTAAATGTAAGCTTTAAAGTTGTCTTCACATAGCCTAAGTGGCTTAATCATTATGAAATAGTGAAAAAATGTATCAGTTGGATTTTGAGTCAGTTAAAAGGCTTTTGAAACCTGGGACTGGTGTGCTAGTTTTGAAAATAAAGATATGAGAACTGGGATTGTATATACAATTTTTTAAATAATTTGATAGACAATCCTGTCCTGCTTTTAGTGAAAACACCCTGTAAGGAAGATAGACAATCCCTGGCGGAGTTTGAAGTTTTCTAAACTAAGAAGGAAAATGATAAGTTTGTGGAGAATATATAAAAATTCACCTTCAGTTTTAAATAGGAACTATTAAAATAAATTCAGAAAAATTTACCTCTTGTCGAGTGAAAGAGTAAGAGCTCATTATGAAGTACACTTAACTAATCTGAAAGATAATAACAAAGGTTTATTAAAAAACTTCAGAGACTATATCCTAGATCATTCTTCTAGCATTGTGTTAAAAGATGGATCTCAATCACTAATCAAATGTATTAGTGAACTTGTGTGCAGATAGTTTGTCTCCCAAGGAATTTTGGTAAATCATTTACCCATGATAGCTAAGGGTCTATATTAGAACCACAAAAGACCTATTTAGCGAATATGTGATCAGCGACACCTATTACGCGAACTGTGAATACACTGAATGCCCTAAACCGTGAAATTCAAAATCTCGAACCGTCATAGTTGTCCAACCCCACCACACACTACAGACTACCTACCCAAACAAAATAAATAAACCACATACATACACTAAACAAAACCCTACTTCTAACCCTACACTAAACCTTACATACATTACTATCTATGCTCTTACCTTAACCCGCACCCTAACCCTAATGTCCGTAACTATCGCACACTTACCTTACAGAGCTATACCCAAACAAAATAAATAACCCACACACATACACTTAACAAAACCCTACTTCTAACCCTACACTAAACCTTACATACATTACTATCTATGCACTTACCTTAACCCGCACCCTAACCCTAAGGTCTGTATCTATCACACACTTACCTTACAGAGCTATAAAGCAGAAGTGCCGACCATTTGTTCAAAAAATCATTCAAGGAAGCATTTGTTCCCAAGCAGTAGAAATGAAGCTATGTGTGACAGCTTCTGTTTTGAAAAGTAAATCAGGATATATGGTGCAGACATATCGGCCTATTATTTTGACTTGCATATTAGGTAAGTGCTTTTTAGAAGACACTGAGGCTTTCTTGTAAATAGGTTCTGGATTTTAGCTCAGATATATATCCACATGAATTTAAAAAAGTTTTTAAAACCATTTTTTTTGTTCAAAAGACTTTTTAAAGTTATTTATTTATAATATTTTTGAAATAGAATGTAATTGTGAATAAGAGCATATTTTATTGTGATATTTTATATTTTAGTTTTTTAGGGGTATTCAGATAAAGTGAGATTTCCTCTCTTTACTTTTAGGTGGCACTCTGCATTGCATTTAAATTGTAGGAATTTTATAATAGCCTTGCAACTCTCGGGCATTATATCTCTTTAAGAAAGACATCTCTTTGTAATCATGTGATTAAAATGAGTTTAAAAATGTGAATGAGATTTGCCTTTTTTATCTTATGAAGTCTTGGAGATTCCAGGATTTAGGCACTTATCTTTGATTGTGGTTTTATTTTGTACTGTGATTCATTTGTGAATTTATTAAAACTTTGAGAACACTGCCTGTGTTCTCTTTACTGCCTTCCATTGAGAGTTGTTCGTGGTTTTCCTCCTTTGTGCATTTGTGTTGCTCATTTCAAAGTGTAATGGCAGAAAGAGGTGTAACAGGCTCAGAACTGTTTATGGAACCGAGTTTGGAAATGAGAGAAATACGTAACAGTATTGGAACTTTAACATTACTTATAGAGCAGCTCACCCAAAGGGTTAATTCTATTTCTGCATAGCAGCTGATGAACGTTCCACCATAAATAAACAGAGTACATACTGAAGCTGAAAGACTGGCTGAATTCTAACTTTAATTTTAGCACCCAGACAGCCCGAACGATTACTTTAATAGCAATGAGTTGCTTGACAATATGCTGGTGGAATTGGACTATATATTGTTTAAGATTAAAAAGTTACAATTAGACAAATTCCTATTTGTTCGATTGTATTTAGACAAATATTGTCTGTAGAGGTATGTGCATTTGGAGATATCCCATAGGCTTGGAAAAGGATTGTGCACTGCACAAAGAGATGTTAGCTATGTTCAGCAGGCAAGGACTGGAATACATGGAATGTCTTATAAAACATAACAGTAGAGTTGTTGAAAAATTGGTTGATGAAACAAATGAGTTGGACAGTGCTATTCCCTAAAGAAACTAATAAGCCCGTGAAACCATTTCAAAATATCCCTTCAGATTTTCTGCCAATACGGAGATCTGAAAGACTGAAAGAGAGAAACCAGGGGAGCCAATGGACAGAGAGAGAGAGAGACAGACAACACCTCTCGAGAGGCAACCAATGGAGACACTCCAATGTTACACACCCCCTGCAATGGAATCAATCATTTCAGAGGTAATAAACACCTCTGACCAACCAATGAAGTTCAAATACAGGAAGACTAGCTCCCAGTTATCGTAACTAATATTAAGGGAGACTTTAAGATCTATAACTATAGTTCAGTTTTTGTGGAAACTGATTTAGCTCATTCATTTTCTAAGTGTCTATCATTCATGCCTTCTAAAAGGGCTAATATTGCTAATGTAGTTATGGAATTCAAACATTTCACAACAAAGCTTAATTTTAAACTGATGTTTAGTGAACTGACACCTGTTTTTACAGATTTAAAGACGGTGAGTACATTTAATCCTCCTCTCCATCCAGTATTGAAAGTTTATGAGAGGATCTGTGAAATGGATCTCAGGTAAGTTTAAAAAAAGAAGCTTTAAACAAAATGAATTTAATTTAACAAACAAAAAAAAAAAAGAAAGAAAGAAAAAAGAGATGCTGGAGTATTTAAAAGCACAGGATCTTAGGGTTATGAAATCCGACAAGGGGGATGGTCTGTTTATAATGGAAAAAGGTAAATATATTGAAAAACTGAAGGGATTCTTAGCAACGATACCTATTCATTGGTTAATGCTAATGACTTAAATCATGCATACAGGAAGGTAAAGGACCAAATTAATGATAGGTTCATTAAAGGCAAGATATCAATTGATGCATTTAATTATTTAAATGTTACTTCACCAATTATACTGACCATTTTTGTGATCTCAAAGATCCACAAATGTGTGTTGGAACCACCAATGAGACCTTCAGTGGATGGCAGGGGATCACTCACTAGTGCTTGTGTTAAATTTATTGACACTACTTTGAAGCACTTGTTAGTTGATAAAACACAAACTTGTAGGGACATTTAGGATTTCCTGAAAAAAAAACAGTTGAATTCAACAAAAATGACTTGTTGGTTACAGTGGATGTAAAATATTTGAATTCAGTCATCCCTCATACACAGGGAATTGAATGGTTTACTGAGTTTTTATTTGAGAAAAATGTTGAACAAGAAAAAAATGAACTTGTATGAAGACTTGCTTGAAATAACTTTGAAAAATAATTATAGTTACTTTGAGGGTAAAATTTACCTTCAGTTAAACGGAGTCACCATGGGGTCAAATGTAGGCTCACTGTTTGCTAACATTGTTATGGCTAAATGTAAGGAACAGTTTGTGCTTGATGGTACCTATAAATGGGTCTATATCACGTAGTCGAACTCTGATTAGTTAAAATACATGAATATTAAACTCCAAACTATAAAATCTAATAATAATGAACACTGAAAAGTTCAAATGATGCGTTTCTGAAAAGTTATAGTTGGTCTTTCCAAACTTACTGATGTTTAGCGTCATTCTGACGATATAATGAATATTCATGAAGTGATTAAATTAGCAAAACAAACTTTAATCTGAATTATTAGTGAAGTTACTTATGAAGTATTTATGTAATGTAAATAAAGTGAATAAATGTGATTATCTGAATATGGAGAAATAATATGAAATGTCTATGGTTTCTTTCATGCGTTTAGCTCTGAACGAATTGCAAGATGGCTGCCAGTTCACATCCTGCTCCTGGAATAGTAGGTACAGTATGTGAAACCATAATGTCACAAAAGAAAACAGAAATGTTACACATTGATGGATATCTCTATAACCTAGAGAAAAGCGTAAAAAGTAAATGGTACTGGTGTTGTAAATTTAAGATGCTTCATAAATGTAAAGGAAGGGCCATTACTGAAAAGGTTGTTGAAGGAGAATTACTGTTAAAATCTATTGGTCACTACCATCCTTCTGATGTTACAGAGGTACAAAATTATAAAACATGCCACGGGTTAAAGGAAAGTGCTTGTTTAAGTACAGGTACATCAGTTATTTGGTTGATGATTTTGTGAGTAACACATCTGTTGAAAGCATTGTCATTTTACCATCTAGGAGGTCAATGCTTCAACAGGTAAATTGAGTAAGATGAAGAAAAATCCTAAGTTATACATTTGTACCTAGAACAATAAATATAGTAGATACATACAAAAGTAGTTTAAAGCAGGGAACTTTCATACAAAAGCGTAAGGTAGACATTTATAGTAATACTCATGTATTAGTCTTTAGTACAAAGGAAAATTTACAAGAGTTATGCTCTACAAATAAATGGTTTATGGATAGCATATTTTTAACAACTGGAAGCCTTTGCAGGCAACTGTATACCATCAATTGTTTGATATCCTTTCTACATTCTACAAAATGTTTACCACTAGTGTTTTGTTTAATGATAAAGAAGTCATATAAGGCATATAACTACCTTAGGGAATGTGTTTTTGATTTACTGTCATCACTTCAGCTAGAATGTACAGTGAAGTATATTGTGACAGATTTTGAACTGGCCACTATTAAGAGCGTTAGACATAATTTCAATGCAGTGTATAGCAAGGGGTGTTTATTTCATTTTAGTCAAGCTGTGTGGACTGTGGAGGAAAATCCAATCACTTGGATTATCTAGTCTGTATGGTAAAAGTGCTAAATTTCTGTTAGATGTAAAACACTTATAGCACTTTCTTTTTTAAATGAGGAATATGTTGTTTCAACATTTAATTCACTTTTTGAGACTTTTTACCCTGAGGGTAAGGATTTGCTATTTATTTTTCTGATGTTTATATCTTAGGCCATCCCAGAAAGCAGCAAACAAGAACTATTGCTATGAGTAGATTTCCTCCAATATTTCCAATTCAGTTTTGGAACGTGCACTCTTTGAATCAACTATCACTGCCAAGAACCCAAAATGATGTCAAGGGGTGGCATAAGTGTCTTAGATGCTTGCTAGGTAGATGCATTTCTGATATACCATCTGTTATTAGTGTTCTTGTAAGGGAGCAAAACAGAGTTGATGAGACTAGGTTACACATGAGATCAGGCTGCCCTTCGTCACCTAAGAAAAAAAAAAAACATTGAAAGACAACGAAGATTGCAGGTTGTTTTGCAAAATAGGTCAGAGTACACTAGAGTTGAATTTTTTTAATGCAGTTGCTATGCTTTTGAAAGTGTAGTTATATCATGTGGATGTAAAAATGCACCACGTCTTGTATAAACTTAATTTTGTATTTCTGTGTTTTAATTTACTTTCAAACATATTACACTTTAGTAGGGATTTATTGTGTAATTAAAGACATTTATTCAGTGATACAGGTGAACTTATATTTCATTTTAATATGTTGATTACTATGGTCACGTCACACATTAGTTGCAGTATCGTCTGTTTCACCGGTGTAGTCTGTTTGTTTTTTATTTTCATTATTTCAGGAAGTACGGGTGCAGAGCTGGCCAACCATTGTGATTTAGACTTCCAAAATTTTAAATTTTCAATGTTCGTTATTGTTAGATTTTGTAGTTTGAAGTTCGATATTCACGTATTCAAACTAATCAGAGTTCGACTACATGATATAGACCCCCTATAAATAATCATTTCGATTCTGTAATGGATACCTGGATGATTTATTTTAAAAATGGAAAGATAGTGAAGAAATTTGAACAGATTTATACAGTATATTAATCAAAGTATGAATTTCTTGTTATTAACATTCCAGGTAGAAAAAGATAGGATTCCCTTTTTGGATATCCTGTTGGAGAATGATATTTTGGAGGGTGTCTATATTTCAAAAATATATTGGAAGCCTGTGTACTCGAATACCAGCCTTCATTTTACAAGTTCACATCCTCTGCAATAAAAAAGAGCTATAGTAAGATGACAATATGTAAGGGCAGCAAGGATGGTAATGAAGGATAGTGATTTCATTATGGAATGTAGGAAGATGGACATTATGTTCTTGAATAGGGAATATCCAGAAAGTATTACCAGGAAATTAAGGGAAGGAGTAATAAGGAAGAGGAAAAGTAAACATTTCCCTCCCATTTTGACCTTAGAACATCAAGCGTGCAATAGAAACAATGACCCTCCTGCCCAGCCAACTTGACACTACAAGAGTTCATTTATTACTACCTTTAATGTGGGCAGTGGCATTATTAAGTGAGTCTTAGAGAAGAATTGAGCTATCATGGAGGATGACAAAGAAGTTTATATGAAAGTTGGGGGATAAACAGTGGTAGTCTACAAAAAGGGACGTAGTTTAAAGAATATTTTAGAAAAGGCCCCCATGAAATATAACCCTTACGTCCTGATTAAGGGAATGAGGAAGTGTGGTCACTGCCAGTATTGTAAATGGGTGAAGCTGAGTGAACAATGTTTGATTAATGGAAAACAGTTTTTATATTAAGGGGAAGTTTAACTGCTAACTAAAGGAGATGTGTATGTATGTATCACTGTGTCAGGGATGCCAATGTTTTTATATTGGAAAGACAGAACACACATTGATTGAATGAATATATGAACATCTTTATGAAATTAATTAGAAAAATAGTTATACATTGGCAAAACATCTTTTAATATTTATGGATAATGAGTTTAGATTTACTGTTGTGGATCAAGTTATGCCTGGCAAATGGGGGGGGGGGGGGCATGGACATTTCTGCTTGAAATCAGAGAACTGTTGTGGCTACTAACTTTGGATGCTTTTAGACTCCCAAACCTGAATAAGAACTGTTCTACAGCTTGCTTGTTGAAAAAGAGGGCTTTAGAGAGTTAGATTTAAAAAAACGTTTTTAAAAATATTTTTTGGTTCAAAAGACTTTTATTTATAATATTTTTGAAATAGACTGTAATTGTGAATAGAAGTATGATTTTATTGTGATATTTTAAATGTTAGCTTTTTAGAGGTATTCAGGTAAAGTGAGCTTTCTTCTCTTCAATTTTAGGGGGCACTATATGTTGCATTTAAATGGTAGGAATTTTATAATAGCCTTGCTACACTCAGGCATTATATTTCTTTAAGAAAGCTGGCACTTTGTAACTGTGTGATTAAAAATGGGTTTAAACATGTGAATGGGATTTGCCTTTTTTATCTGATGAGGTCTTGGGGATTCCAGGACAAAAGCACTTATCTTCGATTGTGATTCATTTGTGGATTTACTAAAACTTTGAGAACACTGCCTGCATGCTCTTTATTGCCTTCCACTGAGAGTTCACCAATAGTCCAAGAAACCAAATAACCAATACTTCACTAGGAACCCTGACCAGTCCAAAAACAATCCACCAGGGAGACTCCACAAACACGTTTATTAAGAACCAACACGATATCCGATAATTGACAAGTTTACCTAGGTTTCGTCTATATTAAAAAGACTTCTTCAGAACTAAAGTCATTCCTATAAAATCACCTCCCTATATACCCCTCCCGGGTTAATTAATTCATAAATTATTATAGAAATATGCACTTCCAAACTCTATATATACTACAGCATGTATCAGTATATATATATATATATATATATATATATATATATATATATATATATATATATATATACATATCAGTGTTTTTAAAAAGAAGTATTTTTAATATAGACGAAACCTAGGTAAACTTGTCAGTTATCGGATATCGTGTTGGTTCTTAATAAACGTGTTTGTGGAGTCTCCCTGGTGGATTGTTTTTCCACTGAGAGTTGTTCGTAGTTTTCCTCCTTCATTTGTCAACTAATTAACTGCTTGCAATTGTTTACACATTTGTCTTTCACCATCTCTTTTACAAAGAAAGAAAATAAATAAATAATGAGACTTCTGACCAATCAAAAAAAAGTAGCTGGTTCCTCTGGGCATGTGCAATCACAGCTTGAATATGCAGTAAATCTTCCCATCAAGAAAATACCACAGCAGGCACTCACACTACACCTCCTTACATACAGAGAAGTTCTATAAATCATTTTTTTAGAAAATCACCATTAAAGACACCCTTTCATAGGAAGTGGTTGTAACTTTGAAGAAGTTTTCTACCTTACTTCTCAACCTCTTAGCAGAGGTAATCTAGACAAATTTAAAAATAACAGGGGGGATAAAGGCTCAAAAATAGGGACATGTTATTAATATCAACCTTATAAACTTAGAAAATTGCTAGAGTGACATATTTTGCTTTAGCATGCATTTTCTGAAGGGTATGAAGTTTGAAACTCAATTATCTGTCATTGTTTACTGACTTCAATCCTCAATGATTTGCCAGGAAACTACAAATTTTATTAGGAACAGACTAGAAATATGAGTCGAAAATGTGGATATTCTGCAAAAGTCTGAACAGTTGGGAGGAATGTTTTCTACTTATAATTATGCCTTGTTTAATTATGTATTTTTTAAAGTGGTCGAATTTCCTTAAACTTGAACTTTAAGGTTAGAGCTATGGTTATATTTAATGTTTGTTATATGGTTCAAATTAAAATCAAGGTCTATTATGGCCAAACAATAACCATCCTCTGCAGAATAAATTTGTCATATTATGAGGAGAAGTGGATTAGGCATAAGTACATGTTCATGGATAACATTAGAACATAAGATATCAGTAAAGGCTTTTCTACCCTAAACTCTATCCATTCGTTTCAAGGACATGGTTAGGCATTGGTTACACTTACAGTCAAGATTTCATTTGAATTTTTTTCTTAATCTATCTGCTGCCATACCTCTAATGTTAACATTAAAGAAAAACTTTAGTATCAGAATTAGTGTTAGGGTTGTAGTTACTGTTAGGTTTAGGTCAAGCCTATGTGGTTATGGTTATGGACAGTAACAAATAAGGCCTAAGAAAACAAAACAAATAAAAAAATGTATTTATTTATTTATTTCTAGTTTGATTACCGGGGAAGTCCACTGGGTCCAGAGAGCTCATTTTCAGTGGAGGCTCGGGGAGAAAAGCTCCATGAAACAGATTACAGTAAAGATAGTAGTCAAATAAAATTAAAGTACCAGTAAAAATACATATCAAATAATACAAAGCGTGAGCAATATTGACAACAGTGGAAAAATATCGCACAGATACATTTTAACAAATTCACACAGTTAAAGTCAAAAGTCAAAAGCTATTTACAATATTTACAGAGTGTGAGAGATCGTATGGGAATTAGCTATAGAAGGTTATAGCCAGTTATAAGGTACTTAGGAACTCAGGAGGATACCCTCCCAGGGGCTTTTGTTAAAGGGTTCTAGGTAGGGAGAATGCAGTTACATTTCCATTTGGAGGAAAGGTAAGTGTAAAGCTGAGATTGAAGTTATTTGTGTTTGACATTGTCCTTAGTGTGGAAGGGAGAGAGTTCCATTTTTTACCTAAGGAGAAGGAGAGAAGAAGTTGTCCAGCAGGACGTTTAGCTTTGTGGACAGTAATTAAGTTTTGGTGTTCAGATCTGAGAGTTCTATTTGGGGTGTATAGGGGAAGGATGTTAATTAGAGTGGGGCATTTGGTTGGATTGAATATTAGTCCATGTGCTGCAGTGAGCTGGAGGAAGTCCAGGTAATTTGTGAATTCTAACCAGCTTAGGGATTGGAGGGTAACACAATGATGAATGCAATGTTTGGCTTTGGTGGCAAATTTAGAAATTTTGTTATAACAGCTTTCAAGTTTGGAAGTGAAAGAAGAGGGTAGGTTAGTTATTAGTGGAGTGCCATACAGAAGTGAGGGAAGGAGGTAAAAGAAGGCCAGAGTATAGAGATGAAGTGGTTGCTCCTGTATAGCATACCTAGTTTTTTTTTGGTGGGTTTTCTTTATATTTTGCTGAATATGGATGTCGAACTTGAGGTGTTCGTCTATAGTTACACTGAGAAGTTTGGCAAAGGGAACCACTTTGATCTGAAAATTTCTTTGGCTAAGGACTTGGAAGGAATATTTATGAAAAGAGAAAGATTTTAAGGGTATGAATAGTAGTATTTTAGATTTGTTAGCATTGAGAAAAAGGTGATTTTGGTACATCCAGATTTCAGTAGTTGAGAAGGCAGTCTGAGTTTTAGATAGGAGTTCAGGGAGGTTAGAGTCAGAGTAGACAAGAGTAGAGTGATCTGCATATTGGATGACTTTGGCATTAGGGTTAGCAGAGTGAAAGTTATTGATAAAGATATTAAACAGCATCGGTCCAAGGATGGACCCCTGTGGTACTCTGGTAGGGGTGGGTAAGAAAGGTGAGGTGCCTTTTTTTCCATTTCACAGCCTGAGATCTATCTGACAGATAGCTTGAGAATCAGGAAAGAATGTTTTGGGGGAGATTTAGGTTTGAGAGGTGACTTAGAAGGTGCTTATGGGAACAGTATCAAATGCTTTAGAGAGATCTAGGAGCACTGTGGATACTAAGTTCCCAGAATCTCAGGTTTGATTGATAGTTTCTAAGAATGAGAGTAGAGCTATTATGGTGCTATGTCTTGGTCGGAAGCCATGTTGGGTAGGGGTAAGAATTGTTTTTTAGTCAGAAAAGGCATGTTAGAGGTGGATGCATTTTTGTAGGATTTTGGAAATTGGAGAGAGAAGAGCTTGAAGGCGGAAGTTTGAAATATTAGTGTTTTTGCCTCCCTTGTGGAGAGAAATGCCAGATTAAGGGACATAGGATTCCTTTATGGATTCATTAATTAGGATACTAATTGTGAGAGCTATACCATCGGCAGCAGACTTGAGAAAGGAAGAGGGGATGTTGTTAGGTGCATTGTAGCAGGGTTTAAGTTTGGATAGAAGTCTTTTTATGTAGTTAGTGGAGACAGGTTTAAGCTCAAACATAGGGGGGGATTTATTTGTGGACTTAGATGAAGTGGAATGTAGGAGAGATGAGTCGTTGATGGGAAAAGTTTTAATTAGGTCAGATATTGACTCTGTAAAGAAAGAGTTGAATAGTGAGGCTAATTCGAGTTCAGATTTAATTGGGTCTGGGCAGAGGTTATTTTTGGAGCCTGGGTTGAGGAGTGAGTTTATGGAGTTCCAGAAAAAAGCCTAGGGTTTTGAGGATGGTTGGACTGCAGCTTAGTGTAGTAGGATTTTTTATCTTTGAAGATTTGTTTTTTTTTTCTAAGTTATGTACCTGTGTATATTGGAGAACGGTTTCAGGAAGTTTATTCTTCTGGTAAAGCTTCCAGGATTTGTCTCTTTGATGCATAATTTGCTTTGTTTCTTTGGTTAGGCAAGGGGCAGTTATAGATTTTATTCTTTTTTTCCTTGGTGGAGCTAGGGAATTTAGAGCATCTATGAAAACTGAATTCAAGTGGTCTATGGCTTTATCGAGTGGAAGGGTTTTTAGAGTGTTCCAATTCATTTGTTTGAGATACAGAAAGTTTCGGGGTCAAATTTACTAAGGTTGCGGGTCAGAATATATTGATGGTGTGGATAGGAGGTGGTTGCACGGTAAATAAAAGCTGGGAGGTGGTCATTAATAGAGTCAGGGATGGTGCCAGAGTTGATAATTTTATTTGGCTGGGTGTCTAAGATCCAGTCAAGAGTGGATCTTGGGAGATTTGTTTTATTGGGTCTGGTGATGGAGTGGGTTACTTGAGTAAAGTTAAAGAGGTTAATGGACAGGGAGGGTATGGGACTGTTGATTTTATTCCAGTCGATGTTTACATCACCTAGTATGTAAGTGTCAAGGTTAATTTCAGCTGAGGCCCATTGGAGTAGGACTTCAAGGGTTGAAACATTATTTCCAGGTGGGATATAAAGGGCGATGGTACAGAGGCTTTTGTGATTATTCATTTTTAATAGACTGACTGTTAGTTATACATTGGCAAATTTAGGAATGGGGTTTAGTAGGAGAATTAAGGTAAGTAGATTGGAATAGATTAATGCAACACCTCCGCTTTTTTCTTTGGGTAATCACATCTAAGAGTGTGAAATCCAGAGGGTAGGATTTCAGAGTCAGAGATGTTGGGTTTGAGCCAAGTTCCAGAGATGGCTACAATGTCAGGTTGGTTATGACTTAGACATCCTTGAAACTGATGTGCTTTGTTGTTGAGACTCTGGACATTGAGTGTGAAATATTTAAGAGTATTGTAGGGGGATGAAAGGTTAGAGGAAGGGGGTGGGTAATTGTTATTTGTGGGTGGGTTAGGTCCGGGGTTGGGGTGAATGTCTTCAGCTAAGATGAGGTTATTGAAGGAAGTTATTTTAGTGTGTTTTGGTTTGGATTTAGGGTATTCTGGATGGTCTAGTATTTAAGAGTAAGTGTCTTAGCAGTAGTGGACATAATTTTAGGATTAAAAAGCTGCAGAGGGTTGAGCTGAAACAGAGCGGAGGAGATGGAAAAGAAATGATTATTTGTGTGAGGGAGGAGATAGTTTTGTGTGGGAGTATGGTAAGGAGTAGAGAGTGGAAGCTGATTGGAGGTACAGAAGCTGGCATAGTATAAAGTTGTTAGGAGTAGTAGGAGGGAGATGGGGGTTCAGAGTGTTAGGAACAGTAAGGAAAGCATGGTTAGAAAAAGGTAGTTTAATATGTGAGGATTTGTAGTTTGAGAGAAGAGTTGTGGGGTTAAAGGGGGTAGTGAAAGAGAGATGTATTTAATTAGTGATGTATTTAATTGCTGTGGGTGAAAGGAGGAGGGCTAAAGGGGGAAAGCTTTTACTGGATGGTTGTCTTGAGTCGGTGAGGAGTGGTTGCAATAAAAATAAGAATAGTGGGGGCGGGTGGAAATTGGGGGCAGGGTAGGGGAGCAGAGTGAGCCCACAGGGCTAATGGAGCGGGTAGACCAAAGGAGAAGGAAGAAAGCCACCGAAGAGTTATCAGTGAAGCTGAGAACTAGCTCAGAGTTAAGTAGGCACTGGCATTAGGCATTGTGTGTGTGAAATTAGAAGGATGCGGAGGGGTGACAGGGGATAGGATCTGAAAACAGGGCAGTAGCAGTTTAATAGAATATAGTAAGTATTAATAGGGAAAAAACAGGGCAGTGGTAAATTAATACAACAGTTACAGTACTTTTTGCTTGTATTAAAAGATAGGTAGTGGTTAAACAATGCCACCTGGTGGCCTAACTGAGTAAGTACAATGGTAAGCTATGAGCACTCAAGAGGAGGGGGAAAGAGACTAGGAGAGTAATGGGAGATAAAATCTATGGTAGACTGCTAGCAAATGCACGCAGGGTTAATATACAACAGTGGTAGGCATAGGATATATTTTTATTTTACAATAGGGTACATACACGTTTAAAGTTAGTTAATGAGGAGGCAGAGTGGTTACAGAAGCACTGCAAAATCCTGTTAGGATGAACTTTACAAAAATAGTAATAAGAATCACAAACAAAAACAATACCAGGTAGTACTTACATGCGAGCACACTACTGGGGATTCCTATGAAGCAAGGCAGAAAAGCTAAGTCAAAAGATGGTGCCTTTCTACATCAGGTTTATTGATGCCTCTGTAATTAAGAAGAAGTGGGAGGGATGTGTGCAGGTTCAATGTGAGGGAAGGGGGTAGACACAGAGTAATACAAGGTTATGAGTCAGAAAAACTGGACTAGGCCAGCTACTTAAAAGAAAACAGGAACACCAAACTAAGTCAGTTCCAGGTCAGTATAGTACAGTATCTTCCTAATAACTACAAATCTTATTCTACTAATCTGGTAGAGTGTGGTGAAAAAGACCATCACTTCTACAGGGAAAACAATTGAAGTATGGTCTGCAGGTACACAGCTAAACTTTTTCCAAGTGAAAGGAGTTTTAAGTAATTGACCTAGGAGAACAATAAGAAGAGAAAAATGGGGGGGGTGGGACCAGTAGTGTGAATGCATACAGTGAAAGAGGAAAGAGTCTTCAGTTTACAGGACAGATTAAATACAACTCTAACATACACTAGCGTAGCTGAAAGCACTTTAGTGTTCCACCAACGCAGGGTCTCACAGTGCAGGGCAATGAGACAGCCTTGGGTTGATTGGAGGTTGGCCAAGACACATGATGAAACTTTTGCTGAGGGGAACTAGTGTAGCTGAAAGTACTTTAGTGTTCCACCGATGCAGGTTCTCACAGTGCAGGGCAATGAGACAGCCTTGGGTTGATTGGAGGTTGGCCAAGATACAGGAGGAACTTTTGCTGACGGGAACTAGTGTAGCTGAAAGCACTTTAGTGTTCCACAGATGCAGGGTCTCACAGTGCAGGGCAATGAGACAGCCTTGGGTTGATTGGAGGTTGGCCAAGACACAGGATGAAACTTTTGCTAAGGGGAATGCGAGCACACTACTGGAGATGCTTATGAAGCAAGGCAGAAAAGCTCAGTCAAAAGATGATGCCTTTCTAAATAATAACACTAACCATCAAACAAGCAGCATCCCTGTGCTTAAAGTAAGGAATTTGAATACAGTTAGGAAATTATTTCTTTTAGCATTTTAGTTACAGTAAGGACTTAATCAAAGTATAGCAATAATTCTTATTCAAGCACTTAAAAACTGTAACTCAGGTGTTAACCCTTACAAAAATTGCAGCCATAAGGATTAGTATTAGCCTGGATACTGGACTAGACTCAGGTTTTGTTAAGAATTTCTGATATAACATATCTGGCCCATATGTATAATGCAAAGTCTAGTTTTAAATCATAATTTGGCAGACATGATCATGTTTTTATTTTTACACATTTATTTATAGCCAAGTTGTAAAGCTGGTGGGAGCATTCTGTTGTAGTTTGTGCAACATGTGTGAATATATTAGCAATATTGATTCTATTTTGCATTCTATAACTAGAAAAGAATTTAGGTTGAATTGCTGTGCTGATTGTTCCAGTTGTAATTTAGTATATTTGGCTATTTGTAAGAAGTGCTTATTGTATTGTGTTGGGAAGATGAATCATTCTTTAAGCGGTTATATTCATGATCATATTTATGTCATCATGAGAGTGGATGACAGGAATGCCCTTGCGAAATATATTGTTATGTGTGGCCTCTTGCATTCTTTTGTGTTTATGGTTTTACAATTGATACGAGAAGATCTTAGGATGGGTGACTTATGCAATAAAATGGAGGATTTAGAGCAACGGTGGATAATCAGGCTACAGGCTGATAAAACGCTAGGGTTAAATTAAGCTATTTCTTTAAGACCCCACTTGAAGCTTTGTGGGTTAGTTAAGTGATACTGTGTTACCTTTTAGGTGTTTTTAATTTTGACATCATGTGATTCCCTGTTTTTACTGTGATTGGCTATGATTTACTTATTGTATTGTGAAGATGTCTTTGGTTTTATATTGATCTGAAGAAGCACCTATTTTTGACATGAAAGTGCTTATCACCAATAAATTATTGTCCTTGCATTTAGTTTGTGTACAGTCTCTGTTTGTTTTTCTTTTTTTGTTATTTATTTATTTATAGTTTGGCAATGAATTACATCTTACAATGTGATAGATAGATAGATAGATAGATAGATAGATAGATAGATAGATAGATAGATAGATAGATAGATAGATAGATCCTCATACCCTTCTGATCATCAGACTTTCAGCTGGCCCATTCCTTCTTCATGGAATGAAAATAAAGGAACATGCTAGCTGGGAGTTGTACCACCATCCACGTGAGGGATTTAGATCTTCCCTTTACATTTTAACAACCTGTGTGCATACCCGACATGGAGTGCAGTTGGCTCTCACTATGTATATACCAGCCTTTACTGCATATTTAATCGTTATTATTTTGTTATTTATTTAACATTTATTTGCCAGGATAGTCCAACTGGACAAGTGTCCATTTTCAGCTGAGTCCTGGGGAGAAAAACTCCATAACTTTACACAAAGAAGAAAAATTTACAAGAGAGACATTACAGAGTAGTAGCATACAGATGGTAGACTTTACAGCTGTTAGTATACAATAAGAAGATATTCCCTCTTTTGGTTAAAAATACAAGTGAACAGAATATACAGTGAGAGTAGATAAAAACCTGGAAGAGCATTGCAAGATATTTCACAATTGAATAAGAGTATATAAATGTTTAAGTTTACCATATATACATTCAAGCAAATATACATGCAAGAGTATACTTACACATATATGCATACACACACACACACACACACACACACACACACACATACAAACACACACTATATATAGACACACACACACACACACACACACACACACACACACACACACACACACACACACACACACACACACACACACACACAAACATACATGCACTCATATATAGGTTATTGGTCACACATGCATAGGTATAGTTAGATGGTGGTGTTTGTGTTGTCCAGGACAGATGAGGTGTAGAAATAGTAAGCGAATGAGACTTCAGAGGGTCAATTGCAGGTGCATAGATGGTTGATGAAGAGGTATATTTTAAGTAGGCTTTTGAAGGAGGGTGTGGAGTTTTGTAGTTTGAGGTCAGGGGGAAGGTTTTTCCATATTTTTGCTATTTCATGGGCATATAGTGATTCCCCAGAGTTGTTTTTGCATGTGATGGTCTCAATTAAGGCTTTGTTGGAGGACCAAAGTTGTCTATTTGAATTGTAGAAGTTCAGCATGCCAGTCAGGTCAGGGGTTTTCTCAGGATAGTACAGAATTAGACGAGCTAGGCTGAGTTGATGGTACCTTAATAGGTTTGGAAATTCAAGCCAGTGCACGGCTTGTAGGGAAATGCAGTGGTGGGATTGTGATTTGGCATCGGTAACAAATCTAGCAATTTTGTTGTAACAGATGGAAAGTTTAAGGCCAGTTTTGTAAAGATTGGTTGGAATTGGTGATGCATAAAGTAGAGTAGATAGGAGGTGGGTCCTGGCTATTGCAATTTGAAATTCTGTGGTTAGATAACTTTTGCAGCGATAGAGGGAACCTAGCTTTTTGTGGACTTTAGTGATGATTGTTGACATGTGCTTTGTGAATTTGAGTTTCTGGTCAATGGTAACTCCTAGGAGTTTAGCCTAAGGGACAGGGGTGATTTGGGTTTTGCTGGTGGAGAATATAGAGAACGTAAAGTTGCACATTTTAGTAGAGTGGAATAGCATTAGTTGTGTTTTCTTGGGATTTAGTATTTGTTGTGAGTTGTTAAGTCAGTTCTCTAGTTCAGAGAAGGCTTCTTGCACTTTTTGTTGGAGAAGTTGGATGTTGGGTGCAGAGCATATGAGAGTTGTGTCATCAGAGTATTGGACTATGTCAGCTTTAGAGGTAGCTGAGTGGAGTTGGTTTGTGAAGATATTAAAAAGAAGGGGTCCTAGGATTAGGTCTTAGGATATAACCTTTTTCCACTTTGTGGGCAATTTGTCCTCATGACACTCAGTCTCCACTTAGGATTTTCATCTTGGTTAGTCTACTCAGAAATGTACCCACCCTCCCTTCCCCTAAAGTGAGGCAATCAGGCTATAATACGTCATTACCCTAATGTGAGACAATCAGGCTATAATACATCATTACCCTAATGTGAGACAATCAGGCTATAATACATCATTACCCTATCATGAGACAATCAGGCTATAATGCATCATTACCCTATCATGAGACAATCAAGCTATAATACATCATTACCCTAATGTGAGACAATCAAGCTATAATACATCATTACCCTATCATGAGACAATCAAGCTATAATACATCATTACCCTATCATGAGACAATCAGGCTATAATACATCATTACCCTAATGTGAGACAATCAAGCTATAATACATCATTACCCTATCATGAGACAATCAAGCTATAATACATCATTACCCTATCATGAGACAATAAAGCTATAATACATCATTACCCTATCATGAGACAATCAAGCTATAATACATCATTACCCTATCATGAGACAATCAAGCTATAATACATCATTACCCTATCATGAGACAATCAAGCTATAATACATCATTACCCTATCATGAGACAATCAAGCTATAATGCATCATTATCCTAACGTGAGATAATCAGGTAAAGCATCATTATTCTCCTCTGTTGCACCAGCACCAGCAATTACAGCAGCTGCTAAACAAGCATAAGTCGAGTCATAGTCAAGGCTTTATCTCTCTACTCTAATATGGTTTGTGAATTACAGTCATAGTTAAGCTGGCAGTCTTAACTGATTGAAACATTAGCAGTAGGACTAACCTTAATAGCTAATATCTGATTTAGGTTGTGTTAATGACTAAGACAGGGTTAGACTTATGGTTACGGCGAGAGTTCAGAATGCATGTTAACTCTGTCATGAAAATAACCTTATCCATTCCTTTCGAGATAGGTCACAGTGGTGGATTATTTTAGACTTAGAGTTGTGGTCAGAGATAAATGTAAGATACTTTGCAAGTATAGCTGTAACCATACTAACTCACACCACAAGAGTTAATTTGAAGGTTTGCAGAAGGCTTAAGATTATAGTTGCAAGGTCTATGGTTTCAATTAAAGCCAACTTTGGAATGTAAGACACTGACAACCCTAACTGTAGCCTGACAATAACCATTAAATCCAAGATGGAGGTTTTGAATATTGGTAAAGGTTATTTGAGGGTGTTATTTATGTGGACATTTAAGATTAGAGCATATCCCATAATCAGCATTTATGTATGTATTTATTTGCCTTTCTGGACTGAGGAGTGCTCTATTCAAAAACAAAACTAGTAAAACAATACAGATATGTTTTTAAAGCATGTAATGCAGCTGATATGTAAATACATTCATTCAATGGATGGCTGAAATTCAGTTACACAGTAAATTCTGTTTACGAGCTTTACTATTATAAAGACTATATATGTGATTATCCCATAGTGCCCTGTCATGACGGGATAAACCATGTACATTCATCTGCTTACATTAAGTAAGAGCTTTCTTCATAGGAGAAATCCACTACTCTGAGGTACAGGTCAAACACAAAACAAACCCTCAAAAATTTTATGCAGCCATAAGTAAAATACTACAGCCAGGGAAAAGAACTACCCTCCCCTCAATAGTGACACCTCCTTTGGCAACATCCCAACACAATTTAATGAATACTTTACCAACTCCATTCAAAATCTGATTAATATTAACTCTTCTACAACTCAAACCTCCAAACACCAATATTTGACCAAAATAGATACTTCCTACAACCAGTCCCAACCAATACACTACATAAATGTCTGACAAAACTAAAGCCCACTGCTCTTGCTGCTGATAGATTCCCAGGTGAATTCCTCAAGATTCCTGCCAAAGCAATCTCTTACCCCGTATCCATACTAATAAACATGTCATCAGCTGAACAACATATATTATGCCTCTGGAAAAGCTTTCACATAATACCAGTGCACAAAAGCAGAAATTCTATTGACTTAACTAACTGCTGTCCTATTGGCATAGCATTTCCCTTTCAAAAATCCTTGAGAAATGTGTTCACTCTCAAATACTAAATTAGCTACTAACTAATAATCTTGTGGCTAAAACACAACACGGATTCCGCCCCAAATCCTAGCACCACTACTGCCCTCATCAATTTCTCCTATACTATAAATCAACAATGAAACAAAGGTAATCTTGTTTCTTCCATATTCTTTCACCTCTCCAAAGCCTTTGACATGGTTTCCTATTCCAAACTACTAACTGCACTCTCAGAACTCAGACTCTATATCTTCACACTATCATGGTTCAAAGATTATCTCTCAAACCATCAACAAACCATAAAATGGAAAAACACCTTATCCCCCTTCTCCCTGTAAACCTAGGTACTCCACAGAAATCCATCCATGGACCCCTTCTCTTCACCATATTCACCAACAAACTGCACAAGGCTGCCCTCCATGCCAAACTGGTCCAGAATGTCGATGATTCTACCCTAATATGCTCTGCCCCATCCCTACAACAATTACAACAAATCATCCAAGCATCCTTTTCAGCAATAGAAAAATGGCTTTCTGACACACAACTAATACTTAACCCTAAAATTCACAGCTAATGTTATTCCATCCATCTATGGCTACTTACCCAATTCCATTATTTAGAATAACATCCTCCAACAATACCCCCATCACACCTATTGTCCAAACTAAACTACTCGGAGTAATTATAGATCACAATATAAAATTAAAAAAACATGTAGCTCAAACCATCACAAAGGTTCATAAAAAGCTACGCACCCACTATAGATGCAAACATTCTAACCTCTGAAAGTAAAGTCAAAATTTCAAGAACCCATCTACTCTCCACACTACTGTATGCCTCCCCAGTGCTGACCAGTCTAAACAAAGGTGACCTAAATAAACTAGCTGCTAAAACAAAATAGCAAAATTCACCACTGACTCACCATACAGATCCCATCACGGCCTTCCCTTACAAAATATATCCTAACTTGAATTACCAAACCTACTAACTTTCCACCAACTTGAAACAGCCCACCAAATCCTCTATCAGCCCAAAAAAACCTAGCCCTACAGGTACTACTACACCCCTATACCAGCAATTGTCCACTAAGAAGTACCAGCAAGTCACAAGTTGACATTACTAAAAGCACATATAACTCTGGGGGCTCCCTCAATGCTACCACTGTCACAAAAACATGAAATACACTTCCTCTAGAAATCCAGTCACAAGAAAATACACATGATTTTAAGATCTTTCTTAAGTTGCATTTATCCAACTCATGGACTTGCTCCTGTACTTGCCCTGGGTAAAAAACTACCAACCCTCTTACACACACTTTCTCTCTCTCATCTAACCTATATCTTTCATTCCCCCGGATTTGCTATCCTGCAGTGCAGGACTAGCTTAGTCCTGCACGGAAGCGGCCATTTAGGTGCATGATCGCAGTGCGCCATGCATATTAATGAAGGCGCGCTGCCTGAGCTTTTCATCTTACATGGAGCATGTATGAGTGTAGGGGGCGTGTCTGAGAGCAGAGTATACATGCCCCTGTAATTAAGAACAGCAGACAAGTCCAAAATAATGAGCGAGACTGCTCATAGGTATATGCATACCCCCAGCAACATCCCTCCACCTGTGCAAAAGCAATAGTTAAAACAACAAATATAAAGATTTTTTTTATGAAACAGATGAAATTTAACCATAGGTGCATGGGTTTGCCCATCGCTCAGCTACAGTTAATGCAGCTTAAATGGCACAAGAGGATAAAAAGCAAGATATATGCAAATTAAGCAGTACACCAATAGTGTAGTGGGCAGAGCATTCACTTTACAAGCAGTCATTCCTGGTTTGAGTCCCACTGCAGTATATTCAATTTTCCATATCAAATCACTTTATGACCAATATTTTTAGTTGAATAACTTATGAAATAACATATTATTTGTGAACTGGAGTACTGCATTAAATGCAGATGTGAGGTATCAGTGTCATAATGTTACAATGTCCACAGATAATCACATGTGCCTCATACAGTATATGTACACAGAAATCAGGGATACAAATGTAAGGTAAAATGTGTAATGAATGATAACTCCATACAGCTTCCAAATCCCCCACCTTGCCAAGAACCATTAGACATTACTGTCTAAATTAGTGCAGTGGTAAGTGGGAGTAAGCACTAGTAAGCAAGTGTAAGCATAATTAAGCAGTAGTAAGCAGGAATAAGCATATATAAGCACTATTAAGTGGGTTGAAGCCAGTTTCCACTGGGGTAAGCAATGTGCACACAGGTTAAGCAATATTGAAGCTAACTCTCTGTAGGCATATGCAACCGGAGGTTAGCAATGCTTACCATCATGCAAATCCATGTAAACCAGCTTACAAGTGCTTAAAAGTGCCTTAATCACTCTGTATGCAACAGCCAGTGTTCTGGTCAGAACCAAAACAAACATCTTTTGCAGGTATTGAATCCAGGACTCTGTACACTATCGTCATAGTAGTTAACCACTAAGCCATCACAGCAGTATGTAAGCGTGAGGTATCACCAAACAAATCCTCACTATAGTAAAATCAAACTGAACATGTGAAAGGAATCTATATATACTAGTCTTATGTTCTATAACCTGCTACATAACATAAATATGTGAACTGGAGTACTGCATTAAGCCCAGATGTGAGGTATAATTGTAATAAAGTGTTGAAGTCCCCTAATAAACACAAGGACCCCATACAGTGTACGTACACATGAATCATGGATACCAGAATTATATATAACATGTAATGAATAATAAATCAATGCCAAAAACCAAATATAATGCAAAGTAAATATTAAGCAATGCTAAGTATTGCACAGGCCAGCTTAGTAGGTGTAAGCAATGTGTAGGCCAGCTAACTCAATTTGCCCATTGGTATACCCCTTTAAACAATGCCAACCTTAGGTAAGCAGGTTTGCCCATAGCTTAGCCTTTTCAAAACCATCCAATCATGGCAAAGTGTGGGAAATCAGCCCTATTTAAACCCAACAGGTGGGAATATATCTCATAACTGGTTGTAGCTTCCCCTTGCAGGCACCATGTCTGGAATGGGAGAGGGAGTGTGTTTTCGGGCACAGCACTGGGGCATCCAGGAGTCCAGAGTCATGGCAGGATTCCTTGTCAAAGACCTTGAACAGAGACTGCTGCAGGGCCAGTACCAGGGTTCTCAATAGAAAGCGGAAGCCTGGGACAATCTCGCCCGTGATCTCACCAGTGCCACTGGCATACCCTGAACTGGTGAGCAGGTCAGGCATCACTATGCCAACCTGAAGCGGCAAAAGGGGGATCTCTTGGATAAGTGGATCCAGGAGGCTAGGATGACAGGGGAGGTCCCAGTAGTGAGTAAGTATCACTCCACTACCTGTTTAATAATTTCCAGATCATGTATATTATGGATAGGTATGGCTAAATATTCCTCTTATGTCCTTCACAGCAGCAAGTGAGCGGGCTGTGAACCAAAAGGCACATGGTTGTCGCTTGGAGAGGTTGTGACTCGAGGCAGTTTGGTACTACTCTTGCATGTACTGTCATAGGAAATAAATCTAACAGTATTAGAAAGTTAATTGCCTGTATAAAACCTGTATTGTTTAAGGCAAGTACTGCATACACCAGAGAATGTGGCAGAAAGAGTCCCATATAGGTTATATGTAAATAAAAGCATAATTGCCTGACAATGAAGGTCTAACTGCTGTACTGCATGTGTTCACTCTGGTATCATATGGTAATGTAGATTTGCAATCACTTACTAGTACTGTTGTATTAAGCACTGTTACCCACACTATGCAGCATAAATAAAAAAATGTGTAGGAATGTCTGTATATGACTGGTGTAATTCCCAGAGGTAAGCTAGTACAACTGAGAGAGTCATAGACAGAAAACAGTGAAAAGACAGACAAAAAAATCCAAATAGCACATGCAACTGAGATGTGAACTGTTGCATTTTTAGCACACACAACCATGGTTCGAATCCTGGGAGTGATAGTAGCCTGCATACAGAATCATACCTCACAACTGTACAGATATGTCCAGGATGTCCAGTAAATGGGACCACATCTGCTGCCTGGCTGCCTGTCACTGTGTCCCTCTGGGAAATCAATGGAATGATCCCAGATGTATAGGCTGCAAAGAAGAAATACAACTGATTGTCACACATCTATAAGAGCAAACTTGTCATTCTAGCAACTCCCAAACTGTTATGAGAGTAATAAGCCAAGTATGTCCCATCTACATCCCCATGTTGTTAAGCTGTGACCAGACTGTGTACAGTAACTGAGTGAGATGTAAGTGAATAATACTAATGTGAAATCTGGTACTATGTGTGGCAACATTCAGGAAGTGCTAACAAATATTGCTGCCACAGGTCTGTCAGATACGAACACTGTGCCCAGAAATAAAAGAGTGAAACCATGTACTGCTACTGTTTACTTTGGTATTGTATGGCATTGTTATTGTTGCAGTTGCTCTGAATAATAAGGTATTACTCAGCACTGTCACCCACACTGTGCAACATAATATAGCTGTCTAGGAAATCCTGTATAAGAGTGTTGTAAGTCACTAAAGGTTGAAGAGGGCAATAGTCTACATATGTCCCGGTTCACCTGCATGTGGTCAAGACATGGCCAGAGTCTGTGCAAAAAGAGATGGACAGGTATGTGCATAACATCAACCTGGATTCTGGGAGTATGTGTAGAAATAATTAGTTAGTGTTAACAAACAATTCCTACACAGGTATATCAGGTAAGAGATGTATACTGCAGGTAAAACCAGTTCATGTATATAGTTGTCTCCAACCATATCACTGTCCAAACTAAGGCAATAGGGTAGTGTAGTAATACTTGTAAGGTACAGATAACAGCACTGACTAGGAAAGTAATGGGAACTACAGGAATATACTAGTTGTTAATTGACATCTTTCTCTCCCCCTCACCATATCTCTAACAATACACTAAATACCCAACTCAATTGGTACGTGATGACTTCACTGTAATGCTAGGACATATGTCCTATTGTTTGATAATTATTTAAATCTGTTTCTATGCATGTGCTATGTTGAAATACGCCAGCATTGGTAGCATGGTGCCATCAATGCACCTGCATGCTGTTGCTATTACCACTGTGGTCCCATATATGCATGTGTTCTGTTTGCTATGCAACTGTTCCTTATCTGGTGTCTGGGTTAATGGGAATATCTATGCATGCTATTATATGTAATCCTGGAATGTGTTGACTATTAGTAACCAACATATGTTGATAAAACATAAACACCCTAGCACGTATGGGAATATAGGTCCCAACGGACCCAACAATACCACCTCAGCTGGCCGTGGCACTGGGCACCAGCACATCTGGGGCCCAACCCAGGACCTCCTCGTCCACTGGTTCTGCACCACCTTTGGGTGGAACCATCTCAGGGGATGGGGCTTGCCCCCGTGGGCATGGACAGGAACCTTTCACCCACCACCAGGTCTAGGTCGTGGTGCGTAGCTAGCTCCACAGGGAGGTCGGAGATCTGCTACGCAAGTTCGAGGGCCACGTGTCATGACTAGAGGGTAGGCCTGGCTCTCCAACTCAGCCCCCAGCCAGCCACCTTCAGGGCTCTGAAGGTGCAGTGGTGACTGCCCATGGGTGGGGACCTCAGTCCCACTGTTTCCACTAGGGGGCTCATGGGCTTCCGATTTCCCAACACCCATCCCCATCAAGGTGTTTACCCCCCACATGTGTCATATACCGCCCCTCCTGTATGCATCTTGTCAGTCTTGTCTGTTAACCTACCCAACCTACCTCCCCAAATATACCTACTATCCCTTCCCAACATCCCACACTCACCTGAAATAAAAAAGGGTGATCTGTTCCCCCAAAAAAATCATGCCCCATAAACAACTGTCCATTTCGCACACAAGTCTACTGGACACATGTAATCTGGTCTAATTGGCATCACAATATATTATTGCTGTCCTCACCCCTCTCTCAGGGGTTTGAGGGTCCAAATCTACCTACAAATTCAGTGTATATGAACAGCTGTTGCTGTAGAAGAAATGGTCAGCTATGGCCCTTCCCTACACCCTTCCTGCATATCCCTAGCTATTTTCCCTACTGTCTTTCCCTCTTTGTGCCCCTTTTTCACCACTTTCCTATCAACCCTTTTTTCTTTTAAAGAAATTAGCATGGGGGTAAGCAGGAGTAAGCACTTTTAAGCAGCAGTAAGCGGGTTTAAGCCTGTTTGCACGGGGTAAGCAATGTCTACACAGGTTAAGCAATTGAGAAGCTAAATCAGTATAAGAAACTGTAACCAGAAGTTAGCAATGCTTACCTCCATGCAAACCTGCGCAAACCCGCTTACAACTGCTTAAAAGTGCTTTAATCTCTCTGTATCCAACAGCCTTTGTTCTGCCCAGCAAAAACTAAATGGCCTCTACAAGGCTCAAACCCAGGACCCTGCACACCATAGCCAAAATAATTTACCACTAAGCCATGTCAAATACACAAAACCCTGATGTTTTCACAAATGTATCATCCAGCACAGTCATTCAACAGTACAGGAAATGTATTTAAACATGTAGATGTATGTGTGTCTGTATATATATTTATAACCAAATAGATATAACATGTGCATACATCTATAGATATATATGTCTATATCTATATCTCTCTATATATACAGCAATATATATATATATGTATATATATATATATATATATATATATATATATATATATATGTAAGCATAAATATATATCTATATATGTACATACAGACATATATCTATAGATATATAAGAGAAAATAACAAAAACATATATGTCCACATGCACCGTTAATGGGGGTGAGGGGGCCCAAACAACATACGTCTTGTACATATAGATATCCCCCCCCCACAGCCAAACACATCTGCCCTGCAATACAATATCAACTGTTGCAAATCCCATAACCAGGACCTGACACAACATGGGCACAAGATGTTAACAGTACTCCATCCCACCTGTATGATGTCAGGCTGGTATAATTAACATATCATGCAGTACAGTCTGGCTACCATAGGGAAGCAATCAGCATTCCTAAGATATATATACACAGACACATATATGCAGATACATACATATATATATATATATATATATATATATATATATATATATATATATATATATGTGTGTGTGTGTGTGTGTGTGTGTGTAACTACACATACACACACAAAGATATGTATAGGAAAATACATACGTAGAAGGTGCACACAATACAGAATACCCACTATGCCTACAGTTGCCACCTTACCAAATGGACACTGTATGAGCCACCCATACAAATTACAATTGTTGCCTGCAACATATACCCACAGAGAGGTCAAAAGATATAACACCACACACAGGTTTGCATACATGGGAAAGCTTTATTTGTGTACTATTACAGTTGTATATGCCATGTCATATAGTTGTTTAGACTCTGACAGACATATAAACAGACTAATGCAACTGTGAGACAGTTATATTAATACTGTATTCTGGTAAGGTTTACTTATGTTGCTGTCCAGGCTGAGGCCTTCAAGTAGTACAATAGTAAAGACAGACTGGGCCACAGGATAACAATCAATCAACAGTAAGTAATGCAGATGTATAGTCCAGCAGCCTCTACCTACACTCTGTACACAATTTCTAGGGGGGTAAGGACTTCAGGTGACACAATGGGATGTATCTGTTACATAACAAGGCATAACTGACACCATCACAATCATACTAACAAACAGAACAGTCTGTATAGCAGGAAGCAGTAGGCCTGCATTGACCCAAGGTGCATTGTACGGTAATGTACATCCAGATACCTTAAGGCAGCTTACCCCTGATACCACACATGTTGTAACAGCCTAAGTTTGTTATGGTGCATCCCTCCCACCATAGACTGACATACAGGGCCATATACCACTGTTACATACACTGGCCTCTGGAGTGCATAAAGGCATGCATGTATTGTGTAGATGAAGGCTGCACATGTATGGACTCAACCCCACAATATGTGTGGAGGCCACAACAGCAGTGGACTGATGGCAGGAATGGCAGCATGACATACTCACAGCCCACTACATAACAACCCGTGACAGCATGTGATATGGACAAAACCTGGTATGTAGGTGGAGGACAGAGGCTGGATCACAGGCCCATATGTGAAATACTGTTGCCATACACTAAGCAAGTCACTAGTGTTACAGGATAGGCTGCAACATACCCTTAGTCAGGTATATGTAGTTAGAAACACAAATGGATGTAGACATGTACTGATAGCACTCAACACACAAACTGCTAGTAATATATCTGACACAAGATCTGTGTGGTGGACAGACAAAACATAACAGACACACATCTGGCCATCAAGTAGATAGGCCAACAGTTGAGAGCTATGCAGACAAATGTCATTCCATGTTAAACTAGTATGTGCACACAAACCCTGTAATACCAGTGCTATACAATGCAGACAACACTACTCACACTCTTGTCTGTATTTCTGGAACCTCATACAAATATGTAACTGGCCTGAGTTTGCAAGTTCTCTTGTAAGAAGTTTTGCTACCTGCTGTCTGTAACACTGCTGCCCACACACAGGAAGGATGTCCACCATATAGGAAAGGTAAAGGGACCACGCCCACATGATGTAAAGATTTATAGTAGTGGGTTTCCATGACAGTGATAATTGGAAGTACTACACAGAATGCTGCATGCAGGTAGCAAGTGGAGTACACAGACTGGTGCAAAGGCCATCACCTGATCATACATCACCTACAAAAGCCATGCTGCAATCTATCCAAAGCAGCTCAATCCATTTACTAGAGAGAGACCAAGATAGAAAGAGAAAGAGAGAGAGAGAGTGAAAGGCAAAAAAAAAAAAAAGAAAACAACAGAAAAGAAAAAAAACATCCATCCAGCAAACTATCCAGAAGAGACATCATTCCCACAAGAGGTATGTGAAGTATATATGCATGTAATTGACTGTAGTACTTGGTCCATAATAATGGGATAGATGATGTGGAATGATTTATATGTGCCAACAGGTGTGTTGTAATGATGTTCAGCTGAACAACTGATAAATACAATAGGGTCTGTCCCTGTGGGTAGTGAGCCATACCCGTCAACTATAGAGAGCAGCACTGACTGATAAGATGTAAGACATAAGACTGTGTGTTGTGTAATGGGAAGCATGTATATTACTGTGGCCAATAGCTGGTGGCCAAAGTAATGCCATAATGATGGACACGTGGGTTCCACAGCCCACCACTTGCAGGATACTCAGGTTAACCTGTATTGTAGCATGCTGGAATGCCATAGGTGTGTAATAGGGTTACCTGCAATCTGGCCCTACATATACCCCCCTAATGTCAGGCTGTGTCCATATGTGGCACCTGTCTGTATTATAGCAAGGCAGAACAGTGCAGCTATGCAGGAAGGTGTTGTGAGATTGTGGACCTGATGTCTGAATAAACCCCATATATAGGTATGCAAATGTGTACATATATATATATATATATATATATATATATATATCTATATATATATATATATATATATATATATATATATATATATATATTTGTCCACAAATACAGATACCCATGTGTAAATATATATATATATATATATATATATATATATATATATATATATATATATATAAACACATATATACATCATCATATATATCTACACATATATAGATATATACCTATATGAACATGTCTATATATATACAAACACACAAACATATATGTATGTAAAGACATGTCCACTATATTACCACCACAGTGTTGCATGCTATGTGTGAGGGAACAGCACACATAACAATACAGACAGATATCTACAGCTGTCAGTGTGTGCAACATGGATGGGGATGCTCAGGTGAAGGCCACCCTCTCCAAAGCAAAAAACACTGCTTCCATGGGACCAGATGGCATCCTGGGTTGTGTCCTACATGAACTCCAAGAAGAACTAATCCCTCAAGTAAAACTGCTGTACAATCTCAGCCTAACTACAGGATATGTGCCCAAAGAATGGTGTACAGCAACAGTGGTCCCACTCCACAAAGGTGGCACCTCTGCAGACCCTGGAAAATATCGCCCCATAAGCCTGACTAGCCTAGTCTGCAAGGCTATGGAGAGGATCATCATGGAACTCATAAACAAAGACATTGGGGACCTACAGACACTAGATCCTACCCAATTTGGCTTCGTCAAGGGCAGATCTTGCCTTTTGAACCTGGTCGACTTCCTTGAAACCGTCACCAAGGCCATAGATGAAGAGAAGGTAGTCCACACAGCCTATCTGGACCTCGCAAAGGCATTTGACACAATACCCCACTCGGGCATCATAGATAAGCTATCCAGCCTAAATATAAACCCTATGTCACAAGATGGGTTGCAAACTGGCTCAAAGACAGAACCCACAGAGTCAGAGTTGCTGGAACCATGTCAGACTCGAAACCGGTCACAAGTGGCATCCCACAAGGTTCTGTCCTGGGACCTCTCTTGTTCAGTATTTACTTTTCTGAGGTACAGGCCAATGTGGGAGGACTATGGCTCACCAAGTTCGCAGGTGACTGCAAACTGGGTGCCATAATCGACTCTCCAGCTGACACAAACATCCTTCAAAAAGGTCTCGCAGAGACGGATAACTGGTGCCAGAGCCATGGTCTAAAGCTAAATGCCAAAAAGTGTATAGTCATACCCTTTGGCAAAACAATGTGCCCACAAATTACTACATAGGTGGTAACCCATTAAGTACAGAGAAAGTAATTAGGGATCTGGGGACCCAAGTTGATAGCAATCTCTCCTTTGACAACCACATTGCCAAAGTGGTTAGAAAGACCTTCTACATAGCCCACCTCATCATGAAAGGATTCACATCTAGATCAAGACAGGTAATTGTGCCCCTTTATTCATCCCTCATCAGGCCCATCATAGAATACAGTGCCCCCTTTGGGATGTACCTTACCCGACACCTGCAGCAATTAGAAAGACCCCAAAAGTACCTCACCAGGAGGATCAAGGGACTCAAACAGATGCCATATGCTGCTCGGTTAAAAAAACTCCAGCTCTACTCAGTTTCATACTGCCTACTTCGAGGCGATCTATGCCTGACATATAAAGCTATGTCCAACCCAGAATTAATGGACATGCTCCACCTCAGTAAATCTAAATCCCTTAGAGCCACGCTCAAGGGACTTGAACCTCAGCACAGAAATAAATAGAACATGCTGGAGGGACAGATTCATAACCCAGAGGCTCCCTTCGCTCTGGAATAGAATTCCAATTCATGTTAGGCAGAGCACCTCACTGACTCTCTTCAAGAAGAATATTGATGAGTGGATGGGGGATCGTAGGTTTGTCCCGGGGATTACTTCTGTGTCACTATTAGACAGAGGCACAGTAAACTAAACTTTAAAAAGGGCACAGTATACTCAAATCAAGGGGTGGCGTATGCCAAACACAATCGGGCTAGGCTTATAAATGCTCCAGGGCAGATAGCCTAGTATGAACCTATGAACCTATGAACCTATGTCACATGTGAACCCCTTGTTGGGACCACATTGCCCTTGTCTGTGAAGTATGGAATGGGAATATGGAGAAGTTTGGCAGGTATAGTTGTAGAGGTGGTCAGGGTTGGTAGATATAGAAGACAGCCTACAGGGGTGGTATATGACACATGTAGTAGGTAAACACCCTGGACGGTGTGTGTGGTCTATAATGTGGAAGCTCCATGGGCCCCAATATGGACACAATGGGAACAAGCCTCCCACCCACTGCTACTCACAACAGCAGTCCATGTCCCGAAGATGCCTGGCCTGGAGGCTGAGCAGGAGGAGCATGTGGACCCTGTGAATGAGTACTGGGTGCCTCAAGGTGATGTAGCACATCCCACATGTGTCTGTGGAGCCCGCTATGGAACAGACCCTGGACCTGACCTTGGGGGACAAGATCATGTCTGTGTGTGCCCCCCGGGGGGGGACAACATCCTCTGAGTTGGTTCCACCTGAAGGTATTGCTGGACCAGTATATGAGGAGGCCCCAGGGTGGGTCCCACATGTGATGTGGCCTGGTAACATGGGCAGATGAGTATGGAGAGGTGGTTCTGCTGGCCAGTAGTCCATAAACATACTATTGTGTCACTGTTATAGAACATATGTGGGTACACAATCCTGGAACATGTCCAACAGCATACATAGATATCCCCAATAACACAGAATGTCAGATTTGCAGCAATCACATAGTAAACATACCACAGGCATATATGAAACCATAGTGGCCCTGACAATGGCATGCAGGTGAATAGTCTGTAACAGGCCAGCAATGATGGTGTCCACACAGGGAACATGGCTATAAACACATCGCACAAAGTGTGGTACAATACAATATCTGTCCCACTGGTAGGTAAGCTGTAGCCATACCTATTGAATTGTGTGTACAGTTTGTTGTCACTGATATGGTGGGGAGGTGACAGTGATATGTATTAAGAACTGTGGTAACCTTGCTGTATGACTTGCTCACACCTGTTTCCATCTTTGTGTCTTTCAGGCAAGATGTCACATGGAAGGCTCCCGACTTACTCAGCTGCTGAGAATGAAATTGTGGTAAACCACTTAATCCAGCACTACCCTGTCTTGTTTGGCTGGGCTGCCTATGAGCAGCAGGAGCAGACTGCCCTGTGGAATGACCTAGTCCACAGGGTCAATGATGTCGGACTGCACAACCGCAGTTATGAGCAGGTCTGACATCATTGCTTTGACCTGCTTTGCAATGCCCATTGATATGCTGCTGCAGTCCAGGGGGGATCACCTCACAACAGGGGGGGGCATGCCATCTATCCCCCCGACACGTGTTGAGGAGCTCCTCGCCAGCCTTGTGGCACCTGCCCATCCGCATAGCCAACAACTGCCAGGCACCATTGTGGAGGTGGGTGCTACACACATACCAGCTGAGGAGGGTGCAGGTAAGGCCACAGGGCACATCAGTAGACCACTGTAGCATATGCATCTGCATCTGTACAGATAGATCCTGCATATCTGACATGTCATAGATCTAGTTTATTGCTGCATAGTAGTGATAAACAGATGTGCATAGGTGGCAGTATTGTGGACATGTACTGTTGATGTATTGTAATGCTACACCTACCCTGTAGCAATGCCACAGATGTGGCCACTGACTTTGCAACTCTCACCCTCTTATGTAGGTCCCTCTGGTATACCACCAAGGCAGCGGCCTGTAGCAGGTGAGTATGGTTTATCTTGATGCTTGCCAATACACCGGGCATGTAATGGCTATGGTATATTCCATGCACACATCTAAAACACCTACCCAGAATGCATGATGATCATGTGCACTTATTATTGCTGTTAAATGCACGGCATCACAGTGGCGACTATGATGGGGTATTGGAAGGGTATGTCAGACACCTGCAAGATAACTAACATCCTGTCATTGCGGAATTTGTCCATAGGGAGTAACATAATGGTGGGAGACATGGCCTACAGTAGGGACATGTGTGAAACATCACCCGTATACAGTGCAACAACAGTGTATACACCAGTAGTACTATGCAACTGTTACAGAGTTACACTATGACATAATGTATTACTGTGGTCCACCTTATCAGCTGGGACTAGGCTGTAACATGTGGTGTGCAGTGTATGAGACACTGCAAACTGACACACATGTGTAGGCCTTACTTGTCAAGCATCTACAAAAAAGATGAAGGTGGGGAGGGGGTGTCAGCATGGCACACCAGTGCACTGCAGCAGGGATCCTAAGGATGCTAAGAATGGCTGTATCTGCACACAGTCAGGTTCAGGAACTGTGGCAGACATAACCCTACCCCCACAGCAATAGTGACGGCAGTGTGTGTGAACACCAAGGGATGTGCACATAAGTAGACCTTGCAATCATGCAGATTTGGGGGACGTGTAGGGCAGACTGAACATACACTGGCAAATGCAGATGGCCCATGCTAGTATACCCCTGCCAGGAGTAGTGACTGCTGTAGTACACATAACAACAGGTGGAACAAACCGTCATAATAAGGGTCTGCACACATATGCACACACGAAGTGTATGCATCGTGGTCAGCATCCGCACACCTAACTCATTCTGTAGACACTGCATGTGAATGTACAGGACATATGTCACATATCAGGCTCATAGGTTCATAGGTTCATAGGTAGGTAATAAGCTATCTGCCCGAAGGCATTTATAAGCCTAGCCAGAATGTGTTGGCTTTCGCTGCCCCCTTAGATTAGTTCCCTGTGCCTCTGTCCAGCAGTGCCACTGAAGTGATCCCCAGGGTAAACTTTCTGTTTCCCATCCACTCATCAAGGTTTCTCTTGAAGAGTTTTAGCGAGGAGCTCTGCCTAATGTAGATTGGAATCTTGTTCCAAAGCATGGGAAGTCTCTGGGAAGGAATTTATCCCTCCAGCATGTCCTATTTATTGTTGTGGTGAGGTTTAGAGCCCTAGAGCATGTGGCTAGAGGAGATAAGGTTTTCTTTAGGTGAAGCATGTCCATCGATTCTGGTTTGGACATGGCCTTATATGTCAGGCAGAGATCACTTCTGAGTAGGTGGTATGCAACCGAGTACAGCTGGAGTTTCTTCACTAGAGCTGCATAGGTCATCTGTTTGAGGCCAGTGATCCTCTTGGTGAGGTACTTCTGTGGTCATTCCAGCTGTTGCAGGTGTCTTGTCAGGTAAATCCTAAATGGGGCGTTGTACTCTATGATGGGTCTGATGAGTGATAAGTAGAGGGGCACAATGACCTCTTTTGATCTGGATGCAAACCCTTTTGTGATTAGGTTGGCCACATAGAAGGATTTTCTAACCACTTTGGCAATGTGATTATCAAAGAAGAGATTACTATCTACTTGGGTCCCCAGATCCGTTATTACATTTTCCATATTTAGGGGACTACCACCTACATGGTAGTTTGTGGATACTTTGTTTTTTCCAAAGGGGATGACTATGCACTTTTTGGCGTTTAGCTTGAGGCCATGATTTTGACAACAGGTATCCATCTCAGTGAGACTCTTTTGGAGGATGTCTGTGTCAGCCGGAGTGTCAATTATAGCCCCTAGTTTGCAGTCGTCTGTGAACTTGGTCAGCCATAGTCCTCCTGTGCTTGTCTGCACCACTGATAAGTATATGCCAAACAGGAGGGGTCCTAGGACTGAGCCCAGGAGAACACCACTTGTAACCAGTTTAGAGTCAGACCTAGCTCCAGCAACTTATATATGCAGTGATGTGGTCCCATCACAGATCAAGGAAGGGTGCATCATATCAGTAAGGGTGTGTACACTCCCCATAGCCACAGTATGTTCTGACAGGGCTGTGAACATTAGAGCTGAAATAATTGACACAGTACTACACATTCAGCAATGGGTTGTACACCTGTGAGGTTTGGTGCACAGTTCATGGCAGGGTGTAGAACAGGTGCCCAGCAATACTGTTTACATGGGTGCAGTGGTATCGTGGGAAAGCGGCATCACCTACTAACACAGCACATGCATCACACACATGTATACTGTTGCTTTGGGTCTATAATGAATTAGCGAATGCTTAGAAAAGTGAACACTAATTCATTGACCCCTTTTAAGTGAAAGCTTACAATCTCGAACACCCGGAACAGCAATTTTTTTTCACAGGGCAAAAACTCACTGGGCCGGTTTTGGGAGTTTGCCATTTCCTCCACTGTGGTGCAATCTCGGAGTTGACATATTTAAGTGGGGGGATGTGCACCCCCCACATTATATAATGCTTTAAGTTTCTTTTTTTTTTTTGTGGAAAAAAATCGCTGTTCCGGGTGTTCAAGATTTTAAGCTTTTGCTTAAAAGGAGTCGATGAATTAGCGTTAGCTTTTCTAAGCATTCGCTAATTTAATATAGACTCATTGCTTTCATGGATTGACTATAGGTGCACTGCATGCTGTTGTGTACCAGATGTTATGCATGTTGACAGAAGGGTAATAGGAGGACTGTGTGTACTATCATTGCGCACCCTCACCTGTATGTGTGTGTGTGTGTGTGTGTGTGTGTGTGTGTGTGTGTGTGTCTCGGTGGGTGGTTATTTTGTCTGTAGGGTCACTTTGGTGAAGTGGAGGGAGGGTGATACATGTAGGATGCATGTGTGCATGTGTGTGTGTTTGTGTGGATGTCCATGTATGCACATGCGTGATTGTGGGGTTGTTCATACAGCAATACTTCCCTTTGGGATCGTGCAGTACATGGACATGGACTGACACATGACACACCAGGAATACTTGTCATGTATGTAATCACAGAACAGCTGATAGTATAATAAGGTCTGTAGCATGGAACATGCAATGGGAGGGAAGGTAGACACCAGGTACACCCTTAATATTGCATTCACCAGAGAGGTGAATGACAACCCACGTATGCAGCACTACAGATGCATTGGGGAATTACTAGACAACACCAGAGAGTGTATCCATATATTACAGTTGTCACATGATCGGTTGATTGAGCAGCATATCTGGCATGTACTGAGCAATACGTACACATGACACTCAAGTGCGTGATATTATGGAGTGAACATAGTAGCCTCTCACATATAGGGGCCATGCTCACAATGTCCGGGCATACACAGGCTGAACACTAAATGACAGCAGTAAGGCCATGTAAAACCACTCCACTCAGGTCAGGGTTGTAATGGAGTAACAGGTCTTGTATTGTGATCACTTGTCTAGGCATTTAGAGCAATGATACATTAATGAGTGGTATTAATGAATGTATGTTACCAAGTGTGATGCAGGATGGAGAACGCATGGGAATAAATGTGGGACTGTCTGTAAAGTCACAGACTAGGTATTAAGGTGTGTGTGTGTGTGTGTGTGTGTGTGTGTGTGTGTGTGTGTGTGTGTGTGTGTGTGTGTGTGTGTGTGTGTGTGTGTGTGTGTGTGTGTGTGTGTGTGTGTGTGTGTGTGTGTGTGTGTGTGTGTGTGTGTGTGTGTGTGTATGTGTGTGTGTATACTGTTATGCAATGCTGCACAGGTCTTAAAGTGCATTTCTTGTTTTCCCCCACAGGTGGCGTGGTGGGTCAGTATCCCTACTGTATGCAATCTGATGTTGGTGTCCATACAGATACCAAAGATGATGATAGTACTGTTGAGGCACAGGTGGGGTTGTTAGGGGCCGAAACAACACCATCATTTGACATCCCCCTTTTAGCCACCCCAACCCCACATACAGTTTCAGTGCCTATACATACCTCATCACCAGTGGCCATAGCGGAGGGACAGCTGGCATTTGGTGGCAGTGCATAGGAGAGTGCTAACCATGCCTACTGTGTCTGGTCACAGTAGGCATAGCCAGATGTCTGGCAGGGCACCACATAGGCAGATGTCCCACGGTGCTCATTGTATGGCCGCTGGTCATCATGCCCCTGGCAGACATGCCACAACTGGTACCACGAGGCGCATGTTTCAGGCTGTCATGGCAGCGTAGGCATGTATGGAATGTTTCACCAGACAGGGCCTGAGGCTGCAGAGGGCTGCTCAAACATCTGTAAGCAACAACTTCCGTAAACTGTCTGGTGCCATCCATGCTTATACCGAGCTCATGGATAGATGGTCTGGTGAGATGATGGCACTCATCGACCATGGTTTGTCCATGCATGAACAAATGGTGGGAGTGCAGCGTTGGCCACATGGATGTAGGCCAGCAACACCAACAGCTGGCAGTCAACATGAATGTGCTAGGACATCAAGGGGCTCCCGTAGTGGCAGTACCAGTCCTGGCACTACGGGAAGGGGGCGCTGTCCACACCACACCACAGCAAGCCACGAGCACATGGTCCTGTCCAGTTCCAGGAGGGACCTGGTTCCAATGGACATCTGTCATTATCAGGGGAGAGTAGCACATGGTGGCCTTTACCTGGATGTGCCCATGGAACCCCTCTCTGGCGCAGTCCATGTGTCCATGGCCAGAGTTAGTGAACTTCACACCCTGCCAGGTATGGTCTGCAGCTATCCATTAACACCTGTGTAGGGCAGCCACATGGCAAAACTGTATCCATGCATACCCACAAACTGTACAAACACACCTAGGGTGACCCCATACCTACACACACCACATCACCATGCCCAGTTAACCTCATTACACTGCTAACCCACACACATGGTGTCAAATGTATGGCCCACCCTTGGCCTCTGGCAAACCAACAACACATCCTGTGCATATGATGATACCTGTGCCACATCCCTGTCATCCATAACATCGATGCAGGGACAGGATAATATAGTTCTGATGCACACAGTGACTGTACTACAGTGTACCAAAGTACTGCACTGCAACATGTTGTCAGGAGTAAAGTTTAATGCATACATGTTAGGTAGTATGGCCATCCAGCAATGATGCATTTTAGCTGTTAGTAACACTGGTTGAATGTGGTCTCCATAATGTTATCCATTTGTGTTGTAGGTGTACATGTGTCAGCACAAGGATGGTTTGCAGTCATATTCCACAATGGGGTAGGGCACTGTGGTGACACCTTTGCTGTGACATATCTGGGGTACAGTTGAACACATGTCTCAGGTTTGTATAACAGTTATTGTCTGTGCCACATGGACAGGTGACTTGCTGGGATAAGTATAATCTGCAACCTGATGTAGACCCATCCACATACACGCACACTCTTACTTGGCAACACTGGGACTAGACCAATACTTAGGTATGTAGTGCTACTGAAGTGTGTGGCTTTCTTTGCACACACCATGCAGCGTTTAGGGTGAGGTGTGTTCCAGGTTACATGTTACATGCAGAACATCCCCAGACATGTACAGTATGCTAATGGGGGATGTAATGGGTTTATATTGACAATACATAGTGTGACATACCTTCATATACACATTAACAGACACATAACAGGAAGACACACATCCAAGAGACCTGAGCCTATCTCTGCTAACTAACTTGAGCATGTGTCCAATGTGTTACATGTAGGCTGAACACAGCACATGCATAACTGGTCTGGATTGTGGCATCAGTTACCTGTATGGTTGATGGTGACAGTGGTAACCATAAAGTGGTACATGGGACATATACCGGGTGTACCTTGGTGTAATGACAGTGTACACAGCACCCACATCCCACAGTGGATATTGTACTCCCTGAAACCCATGATGACACTCTGACATACCCACCATCACACATTGCTCATGACTGCAACACAACCCATTGTATATTCCAACAGTGGTACTACAGGGATATGCATCTAATGCACATGCCACATGCATAGTAGGGTGTTGCATTGTCATGCTTCACCTATGTGCAGCAACAAAACTATCTGTAACGCTGTGTGGCAATGGGTAGTGTAATAGGAGTATGTGGCCTCAGAATGCTGTACCCTACAGATATACGGACATGCACACATACACACTCTTGCCAGAACTAAATGGGTATCCCATGCCTATCAACCCATTTGTACAACACTGTTGTGCTGATACTGCAAGGCTTGTGTAGCCGGTATGGAGAGGAGCGTAACAGGGTACATGTAATGTCCCATACAGCAGCCACAACTGACTATGTCAATGGGTGTTGTGGTGGTTTTGAAGGCCCTCATGGAATTCCCAAGTACAGGTGTGCTAACACAGATGCTGCTATACTCAGTAATGCACACGTACACATGTTTCAGAACTAGGGTGCATCACTGCAGGTGGTCATAACTGTGTATCTAGCTATTGTCCATGGATAGATGAGTTGCGTAGGGGATGTGTGTACAGTGGTATCCTGCCACCTGCCATGTAGCAGCAGGCAATCTATTGACAGACACCACTGTGGTGACCCTCAGAGTGGGAGTGACATGCATCAGCAAATCCTCTGGGTGCCTGCTGCACATGGCCACTGAGGTGATCAAGTTGACAAGTATGCAACATGTATTACAACACACAGTTAGTGTCTGTGATGGAGACCTGTAAAACCAAAGCACATTTGTGTCACACACCTACCAGTACAGGGTTTCATACCCCAGACTGACTATGTATTGCTAACACATGTCTATGCATTTATTGCATGCTCCACATAGCTACATGTTGGAGAGCTGTCCAAATGTATATGTGATGGTGAGAGATATCTGCAACAGTGATATGGCAGCAATACGGTAGGTGTAGTGCATGTGCCTGTCCACATGAACAGTTGTCAGTGTCAATGCAGCCACACTCCCTCAGGGACTCACACACATTGACACACTTGGCATGGTCAGGAATACACTTCCTAACTAGTTAGTTTGCCACAATACAGTACTGTGCAGGTAGCAATGTGCCACAGGGGTTATCTGAACTTTGTATGGGCAAAGGGTATGTGAAGGTGTCTGACATCAGAGAGCATGCATCAGTATGTCAATGGGGACTCTAGTGAGTGTGAATGTGGTCAAAATCATCATACACCACACACACAGACACAGGGTGCCAGTACTGACATGCATGCGTGCATTGCTTCACGGGTGTGCAGCAGTTGACTGTTGCAGAAGGGTATACAAGGCTACGTGAAGGATATACCTTGGCATCAGGCCATATGTAAATGGTCTGCAGTGTGGCTCAGGGGTGTAGTGTTTGGATTGGCCCACACAGGTGGGTATTGTATTCACCATCCTGTCACCTGGGTAACTATTGTGGTTGGCCATTGCTGTGCAATGCTTGCCATGAATGTGTTCTTTTGTCCATGACATGGACACTGTCTAGGATGTGCACACGTCCCACATGCATGTACAGTGACATGTGGAACTGTACCTGGGGTGTCTGGCCCATGTTGTGTACACAGATTGTTATCATCAGATGTGCCTGTCCTGGCCTCATGTGCTGAGAACTGGTAATGGACAGCAGGTTGACGCTGCATCTACATTGATAGCATTATACAGTTATTCCCTGGTGTCAGTGGCATCTGTCCATACAGGGCATGTGTTTAAGGCATGGTATGTCCTTTGTGGGTCACATTTGATGGCACCACAGGTGTTACAGGCGTCCAGTGTGGAAACATAGTGAAGGCACACTATCTGCATGTACGTGCCTATTGTACTGATGGACAGGGTGCCATGCCCTCTGTAGTCCACTGCAATCACACAATGGTTACTATCTGTGGGCAATATGCAGGGTACTACCAACATAGCGGTTGTTGCCTAGGCAAGTGTGTTTGTGTAGGAGACATGGGTTGAGAGTGTTCTCTGTGTAAGTCAAGGATTGCTAACTTTGTTTGCCAGGCCTTGATGTCACATGTAGGGGTATGGATTGTCACCCCAGCCTCTTAACTATTTAACATCTGTTATCCTTGTAAGGTGGACATTGTGACATATAATAGGGCCATCATATAAGAAATCTGCAAAACCCACTCCACAATGAGTCCAGTTGTTACACACTCACAGCCACCTCCACACAGGATACAAATGACAAACACAGACACTTGCCATGTCTGGTACTAGAACTCCTAAGTAGCTTATTACACTACAGCATTACACATTTATAGAACACACCACGGACATTACTGCAGCATTTCTTTCCCAAAGGTGTATTTCACTGGATATGACATCAGCAGGCTTGCCAAAGAAGGTCATTGGATTTTGTAGTGACTGTGAATGGCTGCAAAAGCATTACACCCTATACAGACAAAGAAATACACAAACATCCACACTTGCCATGTGTGGGAATAGAAACCCTTCCAAAGTACTAAATCACACTACAGCATTATGCTGTGATAGGATGCACCATAGAGATTACTGGGTTAATCTTTTTCCCAATGGTGAATTTCACAGTGAGTGACATCAGCAGGCTTGCCAAAGTAGGGCATTTGAATTATAGTGAGTGTGACTAGCTTAAAAAGCATTGTTCCCTACACAGGCAAAGAAACACACACATAAACATCCACACTTGCCATATGTGGGAATAGAACCCCTACCAAAGTACTATAGCACACTACAGCATTACACTGTTATAGGATGCACCAGATAAATTACTGAGCTGTTTTTTTTCCCAAAGGTGTATTTCACAGTGAATGACATCAGCAGGCTTGCCAAAGCAGGACATTTGAGTTCTATTGAGTGGGACTAGCCTAAAAACATTTCCCACTACACAGACTTGCAATGTCTGGGATTATAACTCCTACCTAACTAGTTTCTCACACTATAGCATTATGCAGTTACAGGACACGCCACATAGATTACGAGACTACTCTTTTCCCAAAGGTGTATTTCACAGTGAATGACATCAGCAGCCTTGCCAAAGTAGGGCATTTGAATTGCAGTGAGTGTGACTAGCCTAAAACACATTGCTCCCAACACAGACAAAGAAACACACACACAAATATCCACACTTGCCATGTGTGGGAATAGAACCTCTACCAAAGTGCTATACCACACTACAGCATTACGCTGTTTTAGGATGCACCACAGAGATTACCGGGATGCTTTTTTCCCAAAGGTGTATTTCACAGTGAATGACATCAGCAGCCTTGCTGAAGTAGGGCATTTGAATTGTAATGAGTGTGACCAGCCTAAAAAGCCTTGCTCCCTATACACACAAAGAGTTGCCATGTCTGGGATTAGAACTCCTACCTAGCTAGTTTATCACACAACAACATTACAGTTATAGGACACACCACAGAGATTACTGGGCTACTTCTTTCCCAAAGGTGTATTTCAAAGTGGATGACATCAGCAGGCTTCTCATAGTAGGGCTATCGGAACGGGCAGTGTTTGTGCAGGGGCCATAACCCATTCATCTAGAGGTAGACACACCACACGTAGGTTTATATTCCACAGGTACTTCTATACAACTGCTAGATGACTACTGCCTTGTACAGTCATGTTGCACAGCTAGCACTTGCACCATAGGGTCTGTAATGCTGATGGATACCAGTGGCTAATTTCTACAGTGAGTTACATTTACACATCATGTGGTTGTAGCCATTTGGCAGTGTGCTGGGTGGGACAGGCTTCATGATGGAAGGCTCTTTGTCACTGTCACTCTCTTCCACACATCTGTGTATGTCTACTTTTGGCATATTATAGTGTGTTGTCATTGGATATATGTCTGTATTCCTATCCAATGTGTGTGCAAAGCATGACTGGTGCATACTGAGGGGTGTATGCACTAACATCTGCAACTGTAAGATATGTATGGTCCACTGTTGTTGGCAGACATGGGCTTCATTTGTTTAAGTGCGTGAGCATGCCCAGTATGACCTTTCAATATGTTGTTGTCTGATATTGCCTTCATTTCTCTAAGTGTGTGAGCATGCCCAATATGCCCTTCTGTATTAAATGTGTGGATCCATTCCAGGAAGTTTGTACTCCAGTGCAGACCTTTGTGTTCTACACCTACAGATAGCAAACTGTTTCTGCAGGATATCTGTAGATCATTTGGCAATATGGGATCAACATGTGCAAGAGATAGTGTGTACTGCAGGTAATTGTGTCTCTGCTGCTTCTGCTACATGGTACTGGTGTTAGCAGACATATTCAGACATGTGTGCTGTTATACACTGTGATGTTTTATGTCCTCAAATACTGTCAGGTGGACATTCTTGCTCACAGTGATGTTCTGGGGAACACAGGGTGAATGCAGCTGTGTCCAGTATTGTGGGCAAATGCCTACATATTCATGGAATTCTGGAGGGGGAGCTGCAGACACTTGCTGATGGGTCTGTGTATCCAGTTCAGCACCTTGGTACAGTGCTGGCAGAGGATCCCATACATGTACATCCATCAACATGACAGAATGGCCATATCTTGCTGTGGCAATACCTCACAGCTGTACAGATTCACACAGGTTACTCAGAGGCAGGGGTCATAAGTCAGGACATTACCCCTATTGTGGTGTATGGGCAGGTTTGTAGCCACCCATTTTTATGTTTGCAGCCAGGGATAGTATGTGCACACAGCTGTGTCAGACCTTGCATATTCCATGCTGCCCATGCTCCCACCCCCATCTATTATTCTATCCTCTTCCATATATTATGCATACATTCTCTGATACCTTCCTTAATGTTATCATTTCATCACGGCTGTGTTTGGTGTTGGTCCACAGTTCATGCAGTGGGACATGATGGACATGTTACTGTGGTTTGTCTACATGGCCTTGCATTATGTGGAGTGTGTTATGTTGTTATTTGGGTGTCCATGACATAACATAGATTGGCAGTACGGGTGAGACACAGGCCTTTGGCAGGGACCTGTAGGCCATTTGGTGGTGATGCATGCCAGCTGTAACAGGCCATTGCATTCTGTCAGTCCTACAGTCCCAGACTGCCATACAGTATATTCCCCTGGGGTGACAGGGTAGGTGTGCTAGGTGTTCATGCCAATACTTTCTATCAGTATTGATCAGGTGGTGTGGATGCCAGCAGGGTGCTACTTACAGCTAGGAACACACCTGTGTGGGACACCTGCACTGCATGCTGCCGTCTTTTGCTATTGCCATACACAGGTGGGGGTCATATTGTACTCATTCCCAACAGCAGGGTTACGAACAGTGAGGTACCTGTGGGTGGTGTTTGGGTGAGCTGGGTGCATGTGTGCTATGGACACTACTTGCATATGACTCACAGATATGCATGGAGCATTCCAGTTACGCTGGCTTGTGCAGAGACATTAGCTGTTTCCCAATACATCAGTCCTATCTCCATTGTGATCTGCAAGTGTTCGGCCAGATGACATCGGTATTCCCTACTACAAGTCCAGATAATGTGATGCATACCTGTATGTACAATTCCAAAGGTGTGTCCATTATATGGCTACACATTATAAACTTTATGTCTGGGGTACTTTTCCCTGTGTACTGCTTGTATATCTAGCCCAACAGTCATGCCATGTCCATCTTTCAGATGTTGACACATATTACCACCATACATTTACAATGGCTTACTGCTAGCATGTGTTATACTGGGGGGAATTGTCTTTGGCACTACAGTTGTGAGGACTTGGCCCTGTCATCGGCAGTAGTGGGCAATGGCCACCAGGTCATACCTCAATATGCATACATACTGACCACTCACACACATACCTGCATATTGTACTAATGCTGCAATCTATCCTGCTACCTTGGCCACCTCTGGTCATCTGTGCTCCTCTGGTATTATACCTACACATACATGTTAGTACATGTCTACATCGGATTGAGAGGGGCACACCTGACTGTTACTACATGTCTATATAGGATTTGGGGGGCACACCTGACTGTTTCTACATTTCTACATAGGATTAGGGGGGCACACCTGACTGTTTCTACATGTCTACACAGGATTGGGGACACATCTAACTGTTTCTACATTTCTACATAGGCTTGGGGGGGGGCACACCAGACACTTGTACACATTTACTATGACTGTACTGGTATGTCAGGTACTCCATTTCTTTCTGTTTTCTAACCTATCATGTTGACTAGAGGCATATCAGTGTACTACAGGTCTTAGGCTTGACTGACCTACATATTAGTTTCTGACTTCCTACCCTTCAGAACTAACATCCCACTGCCTGACCTGATGTAGTCTGTCTGTGTAGCCCTGGGGGGTTGTTACCCATATGCATCATTCAGAGGCCTTAGCACAGCCTTTGTTTGTGTTTGTCTACACCTGTCCTGGTGGCTGAGACTGTTGTTGGGAATGTGAACCTCCCTGACTGGCATGTATGTGTCATATGGACACACACGTGGCCCAGCACATTTCCTGCAGTGGGTTCTGTCACCATGTGTAGTACTGGCTACTATGGTGACACCAGTATTTGTTACAAATCTCATGCTGCCACTATAGGTGTCTGCTATCTGCTGGCATCCCATTCAGCCACCCGAGTCACTTGTATGCTCACATCCATACCATAGATACAGGTAACAACACATACTACTCCATTCGGCAATTGGTAAGGAGAGTGACTTACCTTGTGGGTGTGTCAGTATTGAGGATTGTGCTAGAGGGCTGCCTATGTCGGATGCACATAGTACACTCCCTATACATGGTTGAGCACAGGTAGTGTCATGTTTGGCATCCCTTTTACTGTATATGCGAGTCAGAGAGAGGTGGTATTCCCTGTGTCCCTCCTGTGTCAATGTATGTGCTATGCATTGCCTCTTTTCCAAAGCCAGGGCATACTGGGCACTGCTCCTTCTGCCTACTGGGGTAGGCTCAAGTTGTTCCTCCTCTGAGTCACTCTGTGCCTGTGCAGGCCTTGGCAATGGTGGGGGGCTATGTGGCCCTGCCCCATGCTGTTCCTGCTGCAGGTTTTCCACAGGATCATATTGTGTAGTATGGCACATATGATGACAATTTGAGTACATGTAGCTGGGGAGTACTGCAAGGCTCCACTGGATGTGTCCAGGCACCAGAACTGTAACTTGAGCATCCCAAACACATGCCCTATTACAACTTCGGTCTGTTTGTGTGCCTCATTATGGAGTTCTTGTTCGGGTGTGTGTGCATTTCTGATGGGTGTCATCAGCCACAGCTCCAGTATGTAACCAGCATCCCCCACTAGGTGACCATAAGGGATGTCCCCACTGGCAAATCTCTGGTACAGATGCATCAGAAGCCAGATGTGGGAATCGTGATAGCTTCCAGGGCAGCCAACACACAAATTCATTATAATGCCCTGGGCATCGCACATGACCTGGTAGTTGATGGAGGGGAAGCTTTTGTGGTTGATGTAGACCTTACCCCGCTCACCAGGTGGTGCTTTGATGCATATGTGCATACAGTCTATAGCACCCACTACCTCTGGATATTCTGCCATTTGGTGGAAGAGATTCATATTGCTGGCCAATGCCTCATGGGTGCTGGGGAAATATATGTGCTCACCAGCATGTGCTGACATGGCATCCAGGAACTGGTGGAGTACCCTGGATACTGATGCCTGTGAGATCCCCATGATATCCCCAGTTGGCCTTTGGAAGGTACCTGTAACTAGTATTCTTAGGCCTACACATACCTTGGTATCCACTGGGATGGGTTCCCCTCTATTAGTTCTGTGTGTGAGGCATGGCCAGCACAGCTCAACAATTTGCTGTAGGAGGTCCCTGTCCACCCTATAGTGCTCCACTGTCTCCAGCTCATGTAGCCCCTGATAGGTTACCCTGGGTCTGTACACTCTTCTCCATCTCCTCACTGTGGGTTGGTTGACAGCATTCTCACCCTCACCACCCTCAGCCTCGTCCACATGTTGTCGTATGATAGCTATTGCATCCCCTATCATTTTGTTGCTTTTGTTTGTTAAAAATTCCCTGATTGTATACACCGGTGGTATAGAGTATGTGGGAAAAAACAGGGGGAAAGGTGTTTGCATAATTTATAGCAGTGTTCTGGTCTGGGCTGGTCTGCTGCTTGTGTAATTGGCTGATTCTGATACATTTTACCTGCCAGCTATGCTAATTCTCCTTGATTACCTTCCTACTGCTGTTTTCCTTTCCCATTGCCTTCCTGTTTAAGCCTGGGGGCGCGCCGTGCAAACACAGTGCTCAAATGTGCACAGAGCTGCTATTTTCTGGTTTACTTTTTTTTTTCCTTTAAAACCCGGTGCCGCACACACCCACTTAGACAATGTAAAGAGTGCTAGGCAGCCTCAGACACACACCCTTGCTTAGCTCTGCTAAGCTAAGGGCTGACCCCAAGCCACAGGGCTCCAATCCGCATACAGTATGCCTGACACACCTATGATGTCAGCTAACTCCTAGGCTTGCACCAAGCTATTCCTGCTCTTACACTGTTGGGTGCTGACTAGCATGCAGGGGAAATCTGGGATTCAGTATCATTCCCCTCATTTGCATAGGATTGCCTACTGATGCATAGTTACAGGTCCCACACTGAGCCTCCCCCCTTAGTAACCACTATTCACTGGCTATGTTGTTTTCTGCCTGCCATTGAGTATAATGGCAAAATAGTGATTTTGGATAGAATGCTTATTTTAGGCTTTTTTTTTTAATTTTTCACCCGATCCCAGTTGCGCGCTGCTGCCCTACGCTTAAACAGCCTAGATCGACTAAAAAAAATTAAAAGTTGATTTTTTTTTATTTTTGCAACTGTTTTCCATGCTAATGGCCATAAATTTGGCCATTGGCATTCTTTCTACTTAATATCCACCCTTTATTTGCAGCTGTCATGGCTCCGATTTGTAGTTTGCAGAAATGTACTCGGTTACTGGCCGAGTACATTTCTGCAGATTACACTAGTCCTGCACGGCAGGCTTCCAGCTTCCTGGATCACAAATTCACCTCATTTGCATGGATTTCACCTGCAAATGGGGTAATTTGCATACAGGGGCTGAGTCCATGCAGGACTAGTGCAGGAGCGCTCGTGCATGTCCTTACAGCTTATTCCTTGATCGCACGGCAGACATATTAGCTGATGGAGCCCCTGCACTAGTCCTGCAAACTGTGCAGGGCTTGCTGAATCTGGTGGAGTATCTCTAGATGCTAAAAGCAGACAGAATGCACATTAGCATTACTAGTGCTGCATACTCTTACAGTTTACTGTGCATCATTTTGTGCCTGCTGATGCAGCCATCATATATATTCGCCACTAGACACAGAGACTTGACTATATTAACCAAAAGTATAAACTAATCAAGAAGCTTGACATTATTTTTACTAAATGCATTATCTTAACGGGTCTATATTATAAGATTGATGGTTGAAAACATCGAACAACATATGGTCGACACCATATGGTCGATGGCTTTAAACGTCGACCTTATAAAAAGACAGAATAAAAAAAAGAAAAAAGTACCCTAATGGGTTTAAGCAGGGGGGCAAGCCCCTTTGCACACCCCACACCCCCCGCTACTTAAATATACCAACTCTGAGACCGCACTACATTGCAGTAAACAGAAATCTCCCCTTACGGAGATTTCTGTTTACATGCTCGAGATTCTGAGCGTTTGATATTCTCATGCCTTCAATGTCAGATCCGACGTTGTTGGCTTTCGAGAATATAATATAGACCCATCTTAACTAATTGTATAAATCCACATAACTACAAAATGTTGTGCAAGTGATGCAATATTTGTAATCTCATATTGTCTGTATTACTCAGTTCATCATAATTGTGTACTAATGTATATGCCATCTCTACTTACTGTCTGTTTTTTCCCTGTATTTTATGCTGTATTTATTACTGTTTTTTATTATTGTATGTAATTACTATATCTTTGCAGGCCTCCATTGAGAGCAGGCAGCTCTGCCCAGCTGGATATTTCCCCAGTAAACAAATGTAAAATAAATAAAATAACAATAAAAAGGAAGAAAACTCTCAAAAATGGTGTCATATCATACCATACGACTAGATTGTCCAAGAAGAGTGATTTCTATTGATAATGGATTATATGGCAATGGGAAAATAACACCCAATAAATAAATAAAATAAAGTGAATTGATAGATTTTAAGTTGCTAAATAATTATACTGTAAATTTATAGAAAAGAGTAGTAAATGAAATGGAAGAATTAATAGAAGTACAATTAAAGAAAATAAACCATTATCAGATTTGTAAATAAAATTGCTTAGACATGGTGACTATCAGTGTTCACAGAAAAATAGGTAATGAAATGAAGTACATTTTGTTAAACATAGATCTTACCTTATTGATTTATTTTTCTCAAAACACTTTGATGATTAGTGTGACGGTGATAAACACTATGCGAGATATGCTATCATACATGTTATACAACTATGTGTACAAATGAATAGCTTGATTTGGGACTGCATTTCCATTAGAGCAAAATATAATAAGAGCATTAGGAACTGCATAAGCAGTGTGTACATGTAAGACATTACTTCATCATCGCAGCTGGCATTTCTATTTCTGGGACAGACTAAATGATTGAATACCACAATGTTCCTGCACAGAAAATGTTATACTGTCACATAGGCATATTAGGTCAGAGTTAAAACCAGTGAAATCATTACTAAATGATCAACTCCATACAACAATACCAGCAATTTTAAATGAGACATGACAATTAAAATAAAATATGCAAACACACAACAGATTTTTTATATGAAATGACTTAGAACAGGACTTATAACCCAGACTTGGTTACAAATAAGCAGGTCTTGAGAATTCAGCATTCACTTATACATTTATTATTTACAGAAATTAGATACGCTTTCATAATTATACTGCATTCATGCAAACACACTCAGAGAAAAAATGCCATGCTAAACGAATGCTATGCAAAATCAATATTTTAATACAAGAATGGTGAATAAAGTCTTACTAACTACTGCACTCCTATTCACTTCTCAAAAAGAATCCACTTTTTCTGTTGTCTAAGCATGTTTTGCTTAATAAGTCAGCAAGACAGGCATTATAGCTTCAAACATGTAGATGGAAATAAAAAGGAAACATGCTTTGACAGCTCCAGTTGAATATGGATATTGCAATTTGCCTAGTGAAATGCTTTGTGCCATTTCAAATTACATATAAAAGTACCCAGAATGCTAGGAGCTATGGCTTCAACTTTAATCAAAGAATTTCTATTTATTCATTTTTACAAAGTCTGTGTCTGTACTATCAACTCAGAAGGCACTCTTAAAATTCCAGCAGCAGTCATATATCTAAATCAAAATAGCTAGATGTAACAATGAAACTACCTGAAGGTGATAAAACAACCTTTTAGTTAGAGGGCAAATTTGAATGCATGTTTATTTTATTTTGCCACCATAATCTGAATTATTATAACAATTTTACTTGTCTATACCCAGCAGTACAATTAGCAGTACAGATACTGGTAATTTACACGTCACATTGCAAGGTGCTACTATATGCTGAAACCATATACATTTTATATTCTCTTTCACAGTTTTGTTTCGTATCCATCTTTTTGGCACCATTGTGATGACCAAAACTGACTGGCTAAGTGGTGGATGAATTTTGGGTCATAAAAATGGTAGTGTGAAAAAAAAAAATAGAAAAAAATCTTGCACAAAGTATTGTTTTTTGTCTTATAATCAGTCAACTATGTGCAACAATGTTAACCACTCTGGATTCAACTTTGTGAAGAACAAATCTAACATAGCCTTCAAATATTCTTTCATATTTTGTAAACACATATTTCATTTCATAAAACCCCTTATCATTTTAGCAAAGAAAGAGTAAATAGCCCATGATGTACTATAATGCAAAGCTTTTTGTGATAAAAGCACATTACTGCATTTCAGTTTTTGAAAATTAGTTTTCTCAGGTACTCATTCACCTTACCAGCATTAATAACTTCCAGCTACCCCATATATTACCAAGATCCCATCAATGTATGACAGTGTTTTGAAGAAAGTGAGCACATAATCATTAACAGACAGAACATTTTGATGATATCCCTTCAGTTTCCCCCTACCCATGGTGTGCATGGATTTGTGGATTTGTCAGTAAATTAACTTCCTATGGAAGATAAATCTATTCTGTAAATGGGAAATCAATGTTGGATTTTAAACCAGCTTTCTATACTTCGTTTCACCTCTGAGAAACTACTGCCCATTTCTAATAATGGTGCTAAGATCTTTGCCCTGAGACAGAAATTATTCATTAAATGTTCATTATAATGAAACATTATTAGAGGAGCAAAGGCTCCATAGTTTTACAGAATATTATAGACTAATACAGTTTGTAAGGCAGGATTAATCTACGGACCATAATCACTTTGCCAATGCTCACCTGAACAGGGTACCTTTCATCCCAACGATGAAGAACCAGTTAGAGACAATACAAAAACTGTATATTTCCATGAGGGATTCAGAGATGACATGTCTGGCACTGTTGATAAAGTGATGTGGTATACTGCTGGGGCCAACAGAAGGACTCAGGAATTCGTGGAACTTCAGTGACTGCTTCCGGTGTAAAACTGGAGATAAATTCTGATATAGTTAAAGAAAGAAGTATGATTATTTTTGCTCTTAGTTGCCGATTTTAATTCATGTTCTACTTATCTCCCTTGTGGTAGATGTTGTATAAATACTACAAGCTAATTATCTTGTTTAGGGTAATTTGATATTGTCTGCCTCTCACATTGAGAGTCTAGGTTTACGTACTCATCTCCAGTCTTCAGTCACTGTTAAATATGTTAATATGTTCTCTTGTGTCTGCACAAGTCATCTCTGGGTACTCCACTTTCTTCCTAAAATACATAGGTTGACTGCTTGCTCAAGTGGTCCTTGTATTTAATTTTCACTTGCCCCTGTGACTAGAAAGAAATGTATGCAGAATGACCAATTCATCAGTAAATTAAAAGTTAAAAGCATTCTATGATTCCATTATGCATTCTGGTGTGTGTGTGTGTGTGTGTGTGTGTGTGTGTGTGTGTGTGTGTGTGTGTGTGTGTGTGTGTGTGTGTGTGTATTTTTATGTGTTGTTTGCAGACCTGTGCATTCACGTCTATGCTATGCATTTGTATAAACTATTATGAAGAACTTTTACACAACTGATTGTCTACTTTATACTGTATGAGCAGCAATATCAACTGAACTTGTTCACTGCAGTCTCTTCCTGTCTTAAGTAATTTTACCCTCATGACAATATTATGAACTGGTAATGGCACATTGCACCAGAACTGCTTTTTTAACAAAGAGTCAAAGGATTTCTAGTGTAGAGGAAAGTGCATGAGCACTGCAGAACAGTTGAACAGATATAGAAGAGAGAAAATAGTTAATAGCTTAGTACTAAGCTAACTGCCCTTCCAAGCCATTTTAAGCCTAGCCAATTATCACTTGTGTGACTCAAACCCTGCACCTTGTGTTTGTAAGGCAAACACCTTAGCCATTAAGCCACCCTCCCAACCAAGCAATGAGTGTTTAATGGTCAGTAGAAAGGGTTAGAGTTGTAATACCAGTTTGAAATAGCCTTCAAAAATTAATGTAATCCAATGTTCATCATTTTATATATATATATATATATATATATATATATATATATATATATATATATATAATGGATGGAGAGACCACAGAGGTTCCTGACCAGAAAAATCCAGGGTCTCAAACACCTATCCTACACAGATAGGCTAAAAGCCCTACCCCTCCACTTAGTCTCATACAGACTGCTCAGAGGTGACCTGTGTCTGGCATACAAGGCCATTTCAGACCCAGCCTTGATGGAGTTGCTACATATCCGTAAGACAAACTCCACTTGTGCAATCCATAAACAAGGCCTTAATCTGGACTGTGACATTAATAGAACTTGTTGACAGAATAGATTTGTGTCCCAAAGACTCCCCCATCTGTGGAATAGACTCCCTGTCCTTATCAAACAGAGCACCTCTCTAGCCCTCTTTAAGAGGAACCTGGACAACTGGATGGGAAACAGAAAATATACCCCTGGGATCTCACCTGTGTCGCTGCTGGACAGGGGAAGCAGGTGTTGACTTTGAGGGATCATGGGTAAAATTCTTGACTAGGCTTATATGGGCCTCTGGCCCAATAGCCTAGTATCATCCTATGAACCTATATATATATATATATATATATATATATATATATATATATATATATATATATATGCCACATGTTATTGCTAAGGTGTTTTTTTTTCAGTCTTGGTTGGCTTAGATGCACAAGGATTATTTCTGAAGGAGGTTATTGCCCAACTTCTTCCAATTAAACCAGGAAACATTCTGTAATCAGAGGAGGCACTATATAATTTAAACAATCCTTCAAATAATATAACACATCACAACACATAACAATAAACATAAAACACAGCTTCACATAGGCAAATACTTATGACCAAAGTACACTAACAAACTTCCTGCATCACTCCTTTTTAGTGGTGACATATAATCAAATCCAGGCCTCACTTTTGTCATCAAGAACAAGTTTAACCCATGTCATTAAATCCATCATATCAATACAACACTGTTACAAATCCATCATGTAAATGCAAACAGCATCTTTAACAAAAATGATTAACTACATAGCAGGGAAGCTCTACAAAATCCTGATATATTAGCTATCACAGAAATTTGGATAAAACCCATAGTAACAGATGAATAAATTCTGGCAGTCTGTTACCTCTGTACCTCCCTGGCAGTTTCACGCAGAAATAGGTATACTGTGGGCATGGCTTGCATGACTGACATGACAATTGCTGGGGATGTGGTATGCAAATTAGGCTTAATTGACTAACATGAAGATCATGCAATGACATCATGCATACATTGGCAGGTGATTGTCAGTTTTTCAAATCAACCCTTGAAGTGATGCAATTCTTAAATTCTTGTAGTTACACATTTCCCTTTGCCTTACAGCCATGGTTCTTTGCGAAACAATGTGGAGTGAGGGCACACACACACACACACACACACACACACACACACACACACACACACACACACACACACACACACACACACACACACACACACACACACACACACACACACACACAGGTTAACTGCTTGTCAGCTGAGCGTATTAGAGAGCACTTGTATTGCATATGGAAGAAGGACACCAGGAATTATTTGGATAAATATATAATTGAAAAGGGTGAGGGTCATTCCTTTACCTTTAGGATGATAGAAAGAGTCTGGATGAGTGTACAGAGGGGTGATTTTATAAACTACAGTGAAGAATGTGAATTGTACTAGACTATTACATTGCAGGCTGACAGTCAGGATTAAATGGCAGGGTTTCTTTAAAACCTGCCTTAAAAAGGAGAAGACTTTTTAAGTAATTTTAATAATTCATTGAATAGGGTGTTATGATTACTTCATTTGAAATTTAGCATGATGCTGATTGGAAGTATCATGATGATGTAATTACCATGTTTATCTGCAATAAAAACTTTAAAATAACTATTCAGCTGTGTCTCTGTGCATTCACATTTGTTTTATATAATATTTTTACTAGACTTTGGAATGATTTATATGATTGTTTCATGAGCAAAATCACCTCTCATCACTCGTACAATTATTTTTTTTTTGAGCATCCTATTATATCTATAATACATGGGCTGCCCAAAATTCACAATGAACCTAATTTTCTACCCATGTGGCCAATATTATTTGGGAGGGGGTGGTGGCTGACAGACCCTTTCTCCATTTATGTTGGGAAAATGCTTCAACCTATTTTGAATGGTGCTCAATCGACCTTGAGAGACACAAAGCAAATTTTAGCAAAATTATATATGAATCTACCTGTATGATTTCTGACAATCAAGAAGTGACTTTTTTGACTCTTGATGTATGATCATTGTTTACTGTTATTCCCAATGACTTGAGTATAGACTATATTAAATGATAGCTTAGTCAGAACAGTACTTATTCTACAGTGCATATTAATTTGATATGTTTGCTGACTTAGCTGAACCTTGTGAACAATGTAGTTATTTTTGAGAATTATTATTATCTACCAAAATTGGCCATAGCTATGGGGACAACTTGTGCCCATAGCTACACTAATGTGGTGCTAGCGCAGTGGGAGGTTGAATATGTTTTGAACAATTCTGAATTTATGGAATGCATTTTAGATTATACGAGACTTGTTGATGGTGTGTGTCTTTTATGGTCAGGTTCTAACTCTAAGTTAATAGAATTCATAGTTTATTAATTCATCCACCTCCTTTTTGTATTTTACTATGAAATCATCAAGGAATAAAATTGATTTTTTGGATGTCAATGTCAATAGAACATGTGATGGACACTTCTTGTCCAGTCTTTTTAGGAAAATTTGTAGGAGAAATCATATATTACATCATAGAAGAATGCATCCAAAGTTTCTTTTTGACAATACTATGAAAGGACAAGGCTTTAGAATTTCCAGGTTGAATTGTGATGATTTCAGTTTTGATAGAGTTTTAACTGAGTTTCAAGCAGATTTGAAGTGAAGGCAGCTAGTCAGATAGAGAAATCAGTGGGAATCTCACTCCTTGTGCTTATGAGAGGAGAAAAAAAGCTAAACCTTATTTCTCAGCTCAGGATACTGATAATTCTAATTTGAACATAAGGGCTGCAACATGCAGTATGGGTATTCCATTATTTTCTTCATCAGATGATAGTGAGATTTGTGAAATATTTAAGAGGCATTGGCCAATATTGATGGCCAATGAAGGTATTAAGTGTATAGTTAGCACTAAACTGAGTTTTTGTTTTAAGAATAAAAAGGCTTTCATGTGTTTACCATGTTAATAAGAACAGCTTGCATAGGAATGATACATATTTGAAATCAGGGTGGAATGACACCTTTAGTTGCTGATCTTGTATTTCAATGCACTGACATAAATGATACATTTGTACATCCTTTACAGAATACAACCCCCCAGATTTATGAAGCGTTTAAGAGCTATTTTCGGCAATATGGCCGACGTGCAATCCAGGAACGAGCTCCAGGGAAGTGCACATGAGCTCTTAGGCTAATCCTGCGTGGACCGAGCTCCTGTATGCAAATTACCCTCATTTGCAGGTGAAAACCATGCATATGAGGGTAATCTGCAATCCAGGAACCAGGCAGCTGACAGTGCAGGACGAGTGCAGTCTGCAGAAATGTACTCGGTTAGTAACTGAGTGCATTTCTGCAAACTACAAAACGGAGCTATGACAGCTCCAAATAAAGGCTGCAAATCATTGGTGAAGCATGCCAATGGCAAAGTAGAAGGCCATTGGCATTGCAAAATGTGTAAATAAAAAAAAAAAAACTTTTAAGTTTATTTCGCCGATCTTGCCTGTTTAAGCATAGGGCAGTGGTGCGCAAACGGGATCGGGGGGGGGTAATAAAACAGACCTAAAATAAGCATTCTAACTAAAAGCAATATTCTGCCATGCAAGTCAATGGCAGGCATAAGACAACCTGGCCAGTGAGTAATGGTTGCTAATGGGGGGGAGGCTCGGTGTGGGACATGTAACTATGCATTAGCAGGCAATCCTATGCAAATGAGGGGAAGGATAGTGAATCCCAGATTTCCCCAGGGTGTGAGGCAGGTCCCAAGAGTGTAAGAGTAGAAATAGCTGGGTGCAAGACTAGGATATAGGTGACATCATGGGGGGGGTGTCAGGCATACTGTAAGTGGAATGGAGCTCTGTGGCTCGGGACTGCTCCTAGCTTAGCACAGCTAAGCTAGAGGTGTGTCCAAACTGCCTAGCACTCCTTACAAAGTGTAAGCGGGTGTGCATGCCGCACACTGGGTTTCACAGTAAGAAAAAGAAAGTTAAACCAGAAATAGCAGCTCTGTGTACATTTGAGCACTCTGTGCAGCATGCACACAGGCTTAAACAGGGAGGCAATGGGAAGAGAAAACAGCAGTAGGAAGGAAATCAAGGAGAATTAGCTGAGCTGCCAGGTGAACTGTATCAGAATCAGCTAATTGCACAGGCAGCAGACCAACCCAGACCAGAACACCACTATAAACCAAGAAAACACCTCCCCCCCTGGTTTTTCCACACTCTACACCACCGGTGTATACAAGCAGGGAAATTTTAAAAAACAAACCTACAAAATGAGAAGAGCTGCAGCAGGCAACATAGAACAACATGTGCAAGAGGCTGAGGGTGGTGAGGATGTGAATGCTGACAAACAACCCACAGTGAGGAGACAGAGAAGAGTGTACAGACCCAGGGTAACCTACCAGGGGCTACATGAGCTGGAGATAGTGGAGCACTCCTGCAGCAGATCGTTGAGCTGTGCAGGCCACACCTGACACACCACACTGGCCGAGGGGAACCCATTCAAGTGGATACCAAGGTATGTGTAGGCCTAGGTATACTAGCCACAGGTACCTCCCAAAGCACAACTGGGGATATCATGGGCATCTCACAGGCATCAGCTTCCAGAGTATTCCACCAGTTCCTGGATGCCATGTCAGCACATGCCAGTGAGCACATATATTTCCTCAACGCACTTGAGGTGTTGACCAGCAATATGCATCTCTTCCACCAAATAGGAAACTACCCTGGGGTAGTGGGTGCTATAGACTGCACGCACATGTGTATCAAAGCACCACTCAGTGAGCAGGGTAGGGCCTACATCAACTGCAGGGGCATCCCCTCCATCAATTGCCAGGTCGTATGTGATGCTCAGGGCATTATACTGAATGTGTGTGCTGGCTGCCCTCGAAGCTATGACAATTCACACATATGGCATGTGACACAGCTGTACCACAGATTAGTCGATGTGGAAATCCCCTACGGTCACCTACTGGGAGATGCTAGGTACCCACTGGAGCTGTGGCTGATGACACTCATCAGAAATGCACACATACCTGAACAACAGCACCATAATGAAGCACACGCACAGGCCAGAGATATAATAGAGTGTGTGTTTGGGATGCTCGGGTCATGGTTCAAGTGTCTGGACACATCCAGTGGAGCCCTGCAGTATTCACCAGCTACATGTACCCAAATTGTTATGGTACGTGCTATGCTACACAGTATGATCCTGTGGAAACAGCTGCAGCAGGAACAGCATGGGGCAGAGCCACACAGCCCCCCCCACCACCACCGCCAAGGCCTGTACAGGCACAGAGTGATTCGGAGCAGGAACAACCTGAGCCTGCCCCAGTAGGCAGAAGTGGGTGTGTCCAGTATGCCTTGGCTTTGGCAAAGAGGCAAGGCATAGCATATGCACTGACACAGTAGGGACCCAGGGAATGACACCTCTCTCCGACTTGCACAGGCAATAAAAAGGGATGCCAAACATAACACTACCTGTGCCCAACCATGTATAGGGAGTGTACTATGTGCATCTGACATAGGCAGCCCTCCAGCACCATCCTCAAGTCTGGCGCACCCTCAAGGTAAGTCAATCAACCCATGAATGGAGTAGAATGTTTTTTTACCTGTAGCTATGATATGGATATGAACATGCAAGGGAATTGGGTGGCCAAATGTCAAGGCAGCAGACAGTAGACACCCATACTGGCATCATGACATCTGTAACACATACTGGAGTCACCATAGTAGCCAGTACTACACAGGGTGACAAAACCCACTGCAAGAAATGGCCTGAGTGACATGGATGTCCATAAGAGCCGCACATACCAGTCAGGAAGGTTCACATACCCAACAGTCTCAGCCAGCAGGACAGGTGAAGACTAACACAAACAAATGCTGTACTATGGCCTCTGAATGTGCCCTGTGGGTAACCTCTCCCCCAGGCCTACACAGACAGACCACAGCAGGCCAGGAAGTTGGATGAAAGTTGTGAAATCTAGGAAGTCAGAAACAAATATGCAGGTAAACAAAGCTAGGATCTGTAGTACAGTGGTAATCCTCTAGCCAGCAGGATAGGTAAGACTATAAACTGAAATTGAGTACCTGACATACCAGTACAGTCCTAGCAAATGTGTGCAAGAGTCAGGTGCACCCCCCTATCCAAAGTACACTTATAGTAACAGTCAGGTGTGCCCCCCCCCACTCCTGTGTAGAACAGAAGAAACAGTCAGGTGTCCCACCTGCTATGCAGAAATGTAGCAACAGTCAATGCCAAATGACCGATGGATACCCTGCAGACACAGCATGCTACCTGTCGGTGTACAACACAAAGGTCAGCACCACAGTACAAACTACCTGGAAGTGATCCACACATGCTACACAGATAGCCATACTGGGCAGGCTCGCACACTTAGAGGAATGAAGGCAATGTCAGTCAACAACATACTGAGAGGTCATACTGGGCATGCTCACACATGTAAACACATGAAGGCCATGTCTGCAAACACCAGTGGACCAGACATATCTGGCAGTCGCAGTTCTCAGTGCAGACACATGTCAGTATGCACCACTCCTGCCTTGCACACACAGTGGGTAGGAATACAGACAAATATGTAAGGACAACACACTATAATAAGCAACAGGTACACAAGCATAGATGTGTGGAAGAGGGTGACCGTGACAAGGAGCCATGCAGGCCTGTTCCAACAGGCATACAGCCAAAGAGCCTCCAAAACATGAGGTGCGGATGTAACCCACTGCAGATACTAGCCACCAGTACCAGTCAGCATGATAGACTATGTGGTTCAAGTGCCAGCTGTGCAACAAGACTGTACAAGGAAGTAGCCATTTAGTAGCTGTATACACGTCCCTGTGACATATGACCCTGTGTGTGCCCGCACGTGGCATGTCCCTACATGAATGGGGTATGGCCCATGCACACACTGCCCTCCCTATAGCAGTAGCATGACATGCCTGCTGAGGTCATTCAATGTGAATTTCACCTTTGGGAGAGCTATCGTTCAGTAATACGCATGGCACTTCCCATACCTGTGTATTGCTGTAGTGATAGACTAGTTAGGTAGTAGTACTAACCCTAGACCTGTCAATTGTGTGAGTGTGTGTTTGTGTGCATGCCTGTCTGTCTCTGAATGTGTAGACAGAAATGCTTATTAGCCTTCTCACACTCCTTACAATGCATATGCTATACTTTGGCAAGGCTGCTGATGTCACTCACCTAGAAATACACCTCTAGGAAAATTATAACCCAGTAATTGCTGTAGCGAGTTCTGTAACTGCATACCACTGTAGTGTGCTAAACTAATTAGGTAGGTGTCTGAACCCCAGACCTGGCAACTGTGTGTTTGTGTGTGCATCTGTGTGTGCCTGACTGAGTAGAAAGCAATGCTTTTTAGGCTACTCACACTCAGTACAATACATATACTTTACTTTGGCAAGGCTGCTGATGTCACTCACCTAGAAATGCACCTCTGGGAAAGTTATAAGCCAGTAATTGCCGTAGTACATTCTTTAACTGCATACTGCTGTAGTGGGATACAGTGGTAATCCTCTAGCCAGCAGGATAGGTAAGACTACAGACTGAAATTGAGTACCTGACATACCAGTACAGTCCTAACAAATGTGTGCAAGTGTCAGGTGCACCCGCAATCCAATGTACACTTATAGTAATAGTCAGGTGTGCCACGCCCCCACTACTGTGTAGAACAGTAGAAACAGTCAGGTGTCCCCCCTGCTATGCAGAAATGTAGCAACAGTCAATGCCAAATGACTGATGGATACCCTGCAGACACATCATGCTACCTGTTGGTGTAAAACACAAAGGTCAGCACCACAGTACAAACTACCTGATGTAATCCACATATGCAACACAGATAGCCATACTGGGCAGGCTCACTTAGAGGAATGAAAACAATGTCAGTCAACAACATATTGAGAGGTCATACTGGGCATGCTCACACATGTAAACACATGAAGGCCATGTCTGCAAACACCAGTGGACCAAACATATCTGGCAGTCGCAGTTCTCAGTGCAGACACATGTCAGTATGCACCACTCCTGCCTTACACACACAGTGGGTAGAAATACAGACAAATATGTAAGGACAACACACTATAATAAGCCACAGGTACATGAGCATAGATGTGTGGAAGAGGGTAACTGTGACAGTCGTCGTAGCACATTCTGTAACTGCATACTGCTGTAGTGTGATACACTAATTAGGTAGGTGTTCGAACCCCAGACCTGACAAGTGTGTGTATGTGTGTGTGTGTGTGCACGTGTCTGACTGAGTAGAGAGCGATGCTTTTTAGGCTACTCACACTCACACTCCATACAATACATATACTCTACTTTGGCACGGCTGCTGTCACTGGGTCTACCTGACAACACCGACAATTAAATCACCGACACCACATAACCGAAAGTTCACAAACACGAAACCTCACATGCCCGACACACCACAATCCTGACAATCAGCAAACAAAACAAATCCCCTGTCCAAAAAGCACACACACAACACAAGCACACCAAAATCCTTACAAACCCACACTAAACCTTACATACACAACTATCTATAACCTTAACCCAAACCCTAACCCTAAGGTCCGTCACTATCGCACACTCACCTAACCCACAGCCTAACCATAACTCACTTAACCAGTCCCTAACCCTAAAGACTGTCACTATCACACAATCACCTAACCCGCACCCTAACCCTAAGTCACTTAACCTTCCCCTAACCCTAAAGACTGTCACTATCGCACACTCACCTAACCCGCGCCCTAACCCTAACTCACTTAACCCGCCCCTAACCCTAAAGACTGTCACTATCGCACACTCACCTAACCCACGCCCTAACCCTAACTCACTTAACCCACCCCTATCCCTAGAGTCCGTCAATATTGCACACTTACCTTACTCGCACCCTAACCCTAACGTCTGTCACTACCGCATACCTACACAGCCTTTTCACATATCGGAGTTCTCAGCGTCGGGGTTTTCATCCGTCGGTCATCTCAGTTTTTGATCTTCTGGTGTCGGTGTTCTCATCGGCGGCATTGTCAGCTTTCAGCGTTATCAGATAGACCCCTGTCACTCACCTAGAAATACACCTCTGGGAAAGTGATAGGCCAGTAATTGCCGTAGCGCGTTCTGTAACAGCTATCGCTGTAGTTTTATTTAGAACAGTGGTAGGATTCCATCTTTATCCATGGCAGTTCCAGATGTTTTGTGTTTCACTGTCTGTGTATAGAGCAATGCATTATAGGCTACTCACTCGCAAAATATTACAAATGCCCTACTTTATAATCCTGCTTATGTCATTAATTGTGAAATATACCTTTGGGGAAAATGTACTTCAGTAATGACTGTGGTGCATACTGTAACTGTGTAGTAGTGTAGTAAACTACTTAGGTAGGGGTTCTACTCCTAGACATGATGTGTGTGTGTGTGTGTGTGTGTGTGTGTGTGTGTGTGTGTGTGTGTGTGTGTGTGTGTGTGTGTGTGTGTAAGAGAGTTTCTAACTCATATCCTGGGTAGAGGTGGGTGTGAGTGTGTGACACCTGTGGGCAATGTGGAGGGGTTTTGCTTATTTCATTTATGGTGGCCCTACTATATATCACAATGTCAAACATACAGGGATAACAGATGTAAATAGCTGAAAGGCTGGGGTGCAAAGCCATACCCATACATGTGACATCAAGGTCAGCCAATCACAGGTAGCAACCCCACTGTGTCTTCACATGTGACTCACAACGGACATACCATGCCTGACAACATGCCCTGAATGGACAGATGACACTAACATCAGGGCAATGCTGGCAGCATGCTATCAATGTAGGTGCAGGGTTAACCTGCTTACCATTACCAGTCCCTGCCACAGGTGGGCAAGACTGGCACATCTGATGATAACCTGTGTTCACAGCATGGGCCAGACACCCCAGGTATAGTTCCATATGTCACTGTACATGCATGTGGGAGGTGTGCACATCCTAGATACCATCCAAGTCATGGACTAAGGAACACATACATGGCAAGTGATGCACAGCATTGGCCACATACAATAGTTATCCAGGTGACTGGCTGAGGGATGCAGTACCCACCTGTGTGGGCAAATGCAGAAGCTACAGGCCTGAGCCACAATGCAGACCATTGTCATGTAGCCTGATGCCAAGATATACCCATTGCCTACTCTTGTATAGCTTGCTGGCACTGTTGACCACCACACACATGCAGACATGCACCCATGCATGTCTAAAATGGCACCCAGTGTGTTCGTGTGTGAGTTGTATGGTGCTTATGTCCACATCCACACTCACTACACTCCCTAGGGCACAGTGAAGCATGCTGCCTGATGTCTGGCACCCCCTCATACACACTGGCCATATGGCCTCTGTATGACCCATGTGGTGCATGTGTTCCCTGCAGATTGATGTGTTGTGGCAATACCACTACTGATGAGTTGCACTCCTGGCCCTGCCAAGTGTGTTAATATGTGTGCGTCCCTGTGTGAGTGTGCCTGTGTTGACACTGGTATGTGTTCATGCAGACAGGACCGTGTACTTCACCTACTGTATATCTACTGTATCCCTGTTGCAGATGTCACTCACCACCACATATATGTTCAAGTGCTTCCCCACCAGTGCATCCAATAACTGCATCAAATTGTGATAGCACTGCATAGCTGTTGGGGGTTTGATACCCTGTGCTGGCAGGTGTGTGACACAAACATGCTTCAGTTTTACCCTCCCACCCCTCCCTGACATGTATTCACTTCTGTCTGTCTCTCCCACTCCCTCTCTGGTGGATGTGGAGGCCCACACCTGCATTGCTTAGGCAGCAGCATGTGTATTTTAAGTGATGCTCTTGATCAGCTGATGGCCTCTGTACAAATTCAGCCCTCCCCTAGCTGATTGCATGTGGAACAGCTGTGGTAACATTCCCAGAGCCAATTGCATGGAAACACACTCCAATACCTGGCAACATCATGGTGGTGTTGGCCCTTGTCTGTCACTGTGAGCAGGAACTAGAACTGTTGTTTAGCAAACAGCATCTCAGATGTGTTGGGCATTTACCTCTAACAACATACACTGTGGAAAGAGGGCAACAACATGGGTTCCAAGATGGCTGCCGACTAGACTAGTCCCTACTCTTTGAGCTCCTCACAGCTATTTAACTTTTTGTTTTTTTTACAACTTTGTAGCAATCTTTTTCCTCAGTTTTTTCTACAAAAAGATTTTATAAATCTTTTTCTACGCATTTGGAGTATTTTTTTGTTTGGAACTTTTATCCTGGGATTTATTTTACCTCAGAACATTTTTGTTCTCTCAGCTGCTTTGATTATCTGCTGCTTCAGAATACTCCTGGACCCTGAAATCCTGTCAGTTGCACTTCATCTCTGGGCATGGCTACTAAATCTGACTCCATGGAGACTCAGCCTACAAAGGCCCCATTTTCTTCAATGCTCTCTCCTGAAAAAGATTCCAGTTCAAAAAGATTAAGAACATCTAAGCAATCTACAGAATCGTCCAAAGTAAGTAATAAAGACTTAAATGATTCAAACTTTCATTTAGATGAACTAAAAATAGCATTAAAGCCTATCCAAAGTGCTATCCAAAATTTCTCAGAACAATTTGCTGACTTTAGTAAGACTTTAAAGCAAATAAATGACAGAATGGATATAATTGAAAATAGAAATTCAGCTTTAGAGATAAAAACTGATTCACTGGAAAGTGACCTTAAGTCTAAAGATAAGATTATTTCTGATATACAAGCCAAACTGTTGGATTTGGAAGCCAGAAGTTGTAGAAATAACATCATTATTCATGGTTTGCCAGAATCTTATGACAATAAAAATGTGTTATCTGTGACTAGGAGCATCTTTGAAACTTTGTTAAACTGTGAATCATCCTCTAAAACTATAATTGTAGAAAGAGCACATAGAGCATTACGTGCAAGTCAGGATTCTACTTTACCAAGGATTATTTACACAAAACTATTAAATTTTCAAGACACTTTCCAAATTCTGGAAGCAGCTAAAAGTAAAAAGCAGTTTATATGGAAGTCTCATAAACTGTCATTTGCTCAAGATCTTCCTTCTCAAATAAAACTAAATAGACAAAAACTTTCTCCCTATTGTGCTGACTTGATAAAAAGAGGGATAAGATTTTGTATGTCCTATCCAAATACCTTATCTTTTACAGTCAATGACAAAAGGTTTATGTGCTCTGATCCTAAGGAAGCTAAAGATATATATTTTTAAAACTTTTAAAAAGCTTCCTGATTCTGTGTCTTAACATGTTACTTTTGTATTGAGTTTCAAAAGTGTTTTTTTTTTTAATATTTCATACTTTAGGATGTTCTTGTCTGTTATTATCTAATTTCACTTCATATTAATAGTTGTTTTCAATATATCTTTTCTTTGTTATGACAAAATCTTATGTTAATTATGATATTGTTTGCTTTTCATGTTTCTAGAGTTATATATATATATATTTATTTTTTTGACTCTAATAGCCTTTGTTATGCCAAAATCTCATGTTAATTATAACATTGTTTGCTTTTCAGGTTTCTAGAGTTATATTTTATTTTTTGATTCTAATAGCCTTGCAGTTTGTTTTTTTTTTCACGTATTGCGAATGTAATGTGTTATTACTTTCAAGTTTCTAGTTTTCAGTGTCCTACGCCAGTAGTCCGCTTTTGGAGGGAGAATTTTTCACTTCTCGAGACTATTCAAGATAAAAATCTTCTCTTTGTATCACCAGCTGCATCTTTACATGGTCACACACTTCATATGGACTCTCGGAGACTGTTGGTGACGTCATCACTCGCTGTGGATATCCGTGGGCTTCGCATTTATAGTAGCGCATATCTTCAGCACTTATTCGAGTTCGAGGATGGACTTATAATTTGTTTTTTTACAACTACAATGTGTCTGGGACTAAACGCTGATCATCTTCAGGTTTTATTAGGGCATATTTCCACTGTACCACCAGGAAATATTACTATGATTTTCTCGCTTTATGTGAGTTTCTGCTATCGACTTTTAAGTCGGAATTGGTCTTTATTTCCACAAAATAGGTTAGTCTCTTTTATTTTTAATTATAAAAAGGGACAAATAAGAAAATACATTTTTTTTTTAAGATATGCTTGTCATTGTATCTGTTTAGTTTCACTGCTTTCTTATCTTGAAAGTTCATGCAATTCACTACATGCAGTATGGGGTTTTGAATGTTAGTTACTTTTGACAACCTACCATATAGTTAAACTGTTGTACATCGTATATAGGATTATCTCTTAAAGCTATTGGTATAATATTCATGTTCATGTTTATGCTATTTGAATCTTTTAGAGTTTTAACTTAGTTATGTTTGTTCTTGTTGGGCATTCTAAAAAGCGAGTGTACGAGAGCTGTGTGGCTTACTTCCTGGTATTAGGCTGCTTCTCTATATACTAAATATGCATCATGAACTTATAACTAATGGTGCTTTTGATACAAGCATTTTATGCTTTACTTTCTGAAGCATATAATCCGCTTTTTTTTGTCCTTTTAGTCATTTATCTTTGAATTTATGTTTTTACTGTAGGTTAGGGTATTGTTCACCTGTTTTTTTTTTCCCTTTTTATTCACTAGATGGCGCCAAAATCTATTAAATATATAGTAAACTATTGAGAACTGCTGCTCTATAACAACTACATTGGCAGGTAACATTCATTTATGTGGGGTTGAATATAGAGTGTAAGTCTTCTGGGAGATAGACTATACTGTATCTGGTCCAGGTGTAAATGTTTAACCATAATTTTAGATATTATTGTCACAGTTAGGCACCAGCTCATTATTGAGAAGTTTGTTATATTTTACTGTGGGATTATTAAATATTACATAACGTTATCTTGTTCTGCAATATTTATAGCTATTTTCTTTTTATAACTAAAACAGCATCTTATCCATGATTCAATTTTATTAGTTTCATATAGGTTTATTTATATATATAGTAAGGTTAATATACTTGTCCTTTAATATGCATATACGTTATTTCTTATTTGTTTGTTCTCAGCTTAATATTTCTTATGCAGTGTTATTTTTGTTAATCACAAATTATTATTTTTTTTTTTGGAATATTTGAGGAAATTTAGTTTATTGATATATATTTTTACTTAATAATAGGAGCTTATAGTGTATTATATTAAGTGGGGATTGAGTATGTTGGACATCTTGAAATTAGTTAGTCTTGTACATAGGTTTGGTATTTTAGTATGGGTTTTATTTTTTGTTAGGCTTACAATTAGTGTTTTTTTTGTTACTCAGATACTATTAATATTTAAAATTACAACTTCTAATTTATTCATATCTGGTTTTCCTTTATCAATAGGTGATTGGTGGGTAGGCACTAGGGTTAGGATGAAGGAAATAAATAAATTTGATATTATTCTTTATATTATTTTTCTTTTACAAGGAATATTTTTTGATTTGATTGTATATTCAAACATTGTTCAATACAAGTGGATCTTTTTCATCTCTTGTAGGCACTGGTTTATGTATTGTTGGGACTTTACTCTATGTTTTTTTAACAGCATCAATACTGGTTATTTGCCTTAAGTATGTCAGTTGATATATTAGTGGATTCCTGGAATGTTAGAGGAGTCCAAAATAAAGCAAAAAAGTCATTATTGTTTCATTTGATTTTCAAGTCACAGGCCAATATTTGTTTTATTCAAGAGTCCCATATCCCTCGACTTGATTGGGTTAAAGAGAAAAATAAAAAATGGATCAAGAGGATTGTAGCTGCAGGGGATTCATCTAATTCCAGAGGAGTAGCCATAATCATTAAACAAAAATTCATGGGGATCATAATTGATGAGAAATTTGATAATGAGGGTAGATGGTGTTTGTTTACCGCCTCTATTCATAGTGTTGATAAACCTCTTTTAGTTTTAAATATATATGGGCCATGTAATCTACAACATTTGTTCATTCTAAAAATTTATAATATTCTCACATCATATAAAGACCATTATATTATAGTAGGAGGAGATTGGAACGCAGTGATAAATCCAGAAATTGATCGTTCTCGTTCCACTGCTTCTTATAACTATCAATCTACTCTGGCTCTTAACGATTTAATGATAGAGCATGGTTTGATTGATCCATTACATTCTGTCAAAATCTCAAATAGGAATGATATTTATACCTATTACTCTAAGTGTTATTGTTCATGGTCCAGATTGGATTTTTTTCTAATCTCTGATTCTATCTCAAAATATATTTTGGATTTTACTATTGAACCTAGATTTTTTTCAGACCATTCAAGAACCTTATTAAAACTAAACATAAGTACTAATATTAAAAATAATATCAATTCAAATAAATGGTCTTTAAATAATATTTTACTACTCAATGAAGAAATTTGTAAACAATGCTCTGAAATTTTACAGGAAATGGAAGGTAATCTAGGATCATCGGATATCCCTTATGACATACAATGGGCTGCATGCAAAGCGAGATTAAGAGGATTGCTTATCAGTAAAGTGGCCTACCTCAAAAAACAGTACTTTAAAAAAGAGAAGTCCTTAAAATAAAGAATTCTATCTTTGGAAAATCAGCTTAGACTGAACCATGATTCTAATATAGAAAAGCAAATTCTTAATTGCCAGAAAGACTTAATTATGCTTCATCAAAATAGCCTTTCTTTAGTTGAGCAAAAATTACTAGCTTCATATTCAGAATGGGCCCAGGTTCCTTCCAAGCTATTAGCTAGAATTATTAAAAATAATTTTGACAGACCAAAAATTTCTTCTTTGTTTTACAACAATAAATTGTACAACACAGATGAAGAAATTATTCAGCTCTTTACTTTACTTTATACTGATTTATACTCAAATTCTTCTAATTTTGTTAATGATAATTATATAAAAACCTTTTTAAATTCTTTACATTTCCCTAAATTAAATGATAACCAACAAAGATTGCTTTCTACTCCTATTTCTTTACAAGATATTTTGGATTCAATTGATAATCTTAAGTCTGGTAAATCTCCTGGTCCAGATGGTTTCACTCCAGAATTTTTCAAAACTTTGAAATCAGTGATTCTTCCTTTTCTTTTTAAAGTATATAATTATATAAGAATTAATGATATTTCAGACATTCATTGGAATACATCTAAAACTATCTTAATTCTGAAAAATAATAAAGAAAAATCAGACCCAGTTAATTATAGACCCACATCTTTAATAAATCTTGATATTAAAATTTTATCATCTATTCTGGCTAGTAGATTGAAACGGATTTTACCCTCTATTATTTCTCAAGATCAATCTGGTTTTATGTCCCATAGACATGCTTGGGATAATACATTGTCTTTAGAGTCTATCATTCATCTTATTAAAAAAAGATACAAACCCAATATATGCTCTGATTATTGATGCATCTAATGCTTTTGACAGGGTCTGTTGGAATTTTCTCTTTCAAACTATGCTTTGTTTTAATATTCCTTTATTCTTTATTAACTTCATAAAAGTATTGTATAAAGATATGTTTACCAGACTTTACATCAATGGTCACTTTTCTTCTCCAATAAGGATCACTAGAGGAACGAGGCAAGGTTGTCCATTGTCCCCCTTTCTTTTTAACATTTATTTATAACCTCTGTTGCTGTACATTATTCAGAACACTTTTCATAATGTTCCTAGAATTCTTAACACAAAAATTTATTTCTCAGCCTTTGCTGATGACCTAGTAATTTACTTTCAAACTCCACTATCTGATTTTAGGAAAATAACTAATTCTATTGATTACTTCTCTTCTGTTTCGCACTATCTTTTAAACTCCTCTAAAACTTATATATTTCCTTTAAATCATTTAGTCCATAAGCCATTCCTGTTTTCAGATCACCAAATTCAGTTTACTTTTAGTATAAAGTACTTAGGTATCAGCTTAGAACACAATAATAAATCTTCTTTTCAAAATAACTTAAATAAAGTTTGGAACTCAATATTATCTGATATAAACAGATGGGAACATCTAAATCTTTCACTTTTATCAAAGGCTGCTATAATTAAAATGAATATTTTACCTAGATTCCTTTATCATTTCTTTTCTTCTGATCAGATAGTTCCTAAATCTTTCTTTGAATCTGTAAATAAAGTTTTAGCTAAATTTTTATGGTTCCCCAAATCTGTTAGAATTTCTTATTCCAGATTATCAATTTCTAAGGATAAAGGTGGTTTGGGTCTTCCTAACTTATATCTTTATTATCTGATTGTTACATCTAATAAACTTTTCACTATATCTAATTTCATGAATAATTCTCATATCAATCATTCTTTATGGATAAAAATATGGTATAATTACATCATATCTAAAAATATAAACCCAGAAGCTATTCCTTTTATTTCCTTGGACATCATATCTACTAAAAATCTTTCTATATTCATTAAACAAAAGATTAAAGCTTTTCAAACTTTACTTAAACTTTGTAATCTAGATAAGATGTCTCACTTTATTCAACCAATTCATCTAAACCCAAATATAATGATAGATAATACTCCTTTTAACTTAAATTATCCTCTAATAAAGAATTTAAAAGTTGGGGATGTCTTGAAACATTTTGACTTATCCCTAACTGATTGGCGTAGGATTCTGAAAGTTAATTGAAATTATTCGTCAATTCTTCATCAACTAAGGGAAACAATTAAAAATAGGTTTTCATTTATAGATCCTACAGAATATCAAATGAATAATCTCAACACGATTATCAGAACATTATCTTCATCACATAAAATGTTATCAAATTCATACAAGTTGATAAAGAGTTTAATGATGGATCACAATTGTCTTTTGTCTAGGGTCTGGTTAAATCATAATTCCCAACTTTCTGAGTATCAGAAACTCTTGGCTAACAGATATACAAAGGAATGTACCCCTTTTAAAAAACTATTATACACACAATTAATGATTAACAATGATGCCTACTATACTCCGTACAAATTAAATAAATTTAACTCAAGCAAATCCTCATCATGTCCATGTTTTTATCATCCCCAGGCAGATCTCCTCCATATTTTGTGGTATTGTAGTTTTTCTCATAGATTGTGGACTTCTCTGAAAGTCAAACTACAGATAATGGGGTACCATAAGTCTACATTATCCTGGGAATTTGCCATTCTTCATGTTCCATTAACTAATTTTTCAAAATTAGATACTCATGTGATTATTTTTATTTGCTCACTATTAAAACTGTACATAACCCAAAATTGGCTTGATCGTACCAAACTAAATTGGGTTGCTTTTCAGAAAATGGCTTATTTATATATTGATGCTCAGAAGAACATAGTTAGAAGTCCAAAAAAAATGGCTTTTAAAAAGTTAATGTTAGAAAAAGTTTTAAATGTTATCAATGGTTAGTGCCTTAGATTCTTCATTCATCTTGTGATAATTGCATAATATTCTTTTTCTCAGGTCAGGTTTCTCTCTTTTCATTGTTTTTCAGATAGCCTAACTTGTACATAGTGTATTTTTTCAACGATTGTGGTATTATTAATGTATTTAATTTTTCCTAAAAAGTTGTTTTCTTTAGAGTTGCAATATGCTTATTTAAACCTATTTTTTCTCATGTACAATACTCTTAATGTCTTGTTTTATATACCTAATAAAAAGTTTTTTTTGAGAAAGAGGGCAACACACAGGAGGGGGGTGTGCCTGACTTGTCTACATACTCTAAGTGCTACTATACTGCATATGGAGTAATGTTGGTTTAACAGTGTTTGTCTGGATATGCCTGTAATACATGTCGCAATACCTGCCATGTCAGTTCCATGTAGATGAGGAATCCCCATCAGCAGGGTCATCTGCAGACTGGGCAGTGTTGTGTTTTTGGTTTCATGTGTTAGCCACGATGCATCTATCTGTAGAATGCAGAAGGTAGTGTGAGGATTGCAGTCTGTTGATGGCGAAGGCCGTGATAGTTACTAACTACATATCCCTCATTAGACATATGTTGCAACAAACCACGTTACAATGGTAGATTTAGGAGGGTATCACAGCAACATGTCTATATTGGCCCTGTGTATGTGCTGTCAGCCACACCTCTGTCCACCTTTGTACATATGTCGTGCATGAAGTGGTGCATATGTGCTGTACACCATAAATTGTGTCATCATATCTGATAACAAGCCAGTGATATATCAGATTGTTACACATGTCATGTAGAGTAGGGGTTACATTTCTTGTCATAACCTGGACATTCTGTGGATGTTTGTACAGTACTGAGGTCTGTGTAGTGATGGTGAATGTCGGCAGTGTGTGTATTGTTAATATGTACTATGGCCTGTGTACAGACTGTGGGAGATGTCATTGTTCTAGCTCCCCTTCTATCTGATGATACATGCTGCCCCACTGTATGGCACTGTATTACCGTACATATTTGTACGGCCATACATACACATGTCCCTTACCAAAGACAGCCATCAGACCAAACTGTGTAGCAGCCCAGTATATGTAGGGTCATTCTGTGAGTGGCACATATAAGGACGGTATAGAAAAGGTAGTCCATATACTGTACTATTATGCTAGCGTACCATATGTGGCTGTGGCTGTGTTCACATTGGTTGTGGTTATGTCCTGTCACACAGGTGTATCCTACCCTGTGCTGTGACATGGCTGTCGAGCCTCATATATATGCAGGTACTGTACAATGATATCCTTAGGATGTCTGTCATTAGCCAGTGGCACACATATTATGAGCAGATGTCACCTTCCACACACACACCATGTCTGTGAAGACAATCCCAATGACAATAGCAATAGTCTATTTATATACCTGCTATACATACCTGACATCCCCTTGCACTACAACTTTAGGACTATAGTGGCTGTGGTAGGGCTACACTCCATGTCCAGGACATATGGTGGAAATATATGGACACGTACTTATCCAGATCGCCATATATATATATATATATATATATATATATATATATATATATATATATATATGTATGAGTACACATGTGTAGTACTTCCAATTACCACTGTCATGGCAACCACCCACTACGAATCCCTGCATCATGTGGGCATATTCCCTGTACATTCCCTGTGTGATGGACATCCTTCCTGTGTGTGGGCATCAATGTTACAGACAGCAAGTATCAATACGTCTTACAGGAGAACCTGCACACTCAGAGCAGTCACATACATGTAGGAGGACCAGGACATACAGACAGACTGTGAGTGGAGTGGTGTTATGCTTTGTATAGCACTGGTGTTACAGGGTGTGTGTGTACATGCTAGTTTACCTTGGAATGCAGTCTGTCTGCATAGCTCACTACTGTGGGCCTATCCTCACTGGACAGAGGTGTGCCTATCATGTGTTGTCTGTCAACCACACAGGTCCTGTGTCGGATATTACACTGGCAGTGTGTGTGCTGTGTGCTATCAGTACATGGCTATATCCATTTGTGCCCCTGATATCTTATTCCTGCATAAGGATATGTTGCAACACATCCTGTAACACCAGCGTGTTCCAGGGTGTGTAACAGAAATATTGTGAGTATGGCCCTGTGTTCCTGCCTTTGTCCTCCACATATATGGCAGGCTGTGTCCTGCTGTGATACGGTTAGGGGTTGCTAGGTAATGGCCTATCATTAATTACTGCTAGCATTCCTGCTATCATCCCAGTCATAACGTGGACTCCCACAACATTTGTTGGTCAGGGTCCATACATGTGACAGATACATTGACATTAAAACATGTAATGAATGTCCCCCTAGGGCTTGACTACAGGGTGTAATTTGAGGCTGCTGAACTATATCTGATATTGTTGATTGTTACTTATCTTGCAGGAAAATCCTTTGTCTACTGTTGTACGAAATGAAATGCTTGGGCTGGACACCATAGTATGTTATATATCCACACTGTCTGCATCTACTTTTTTGTGTGGGCCTTGCATCCATCACTGGTTATATACATCAGAATCTATGAGCTGTCACTAATGGCATACATTATTGTTGTATGGTACACAAATAAAGGTATGTGTATATATATATATATATATATATATATATATATATATATATATATATATATATATATATATATATGCCTGCACATGATTGTCAATGTATAGATGTGTGTGCATATCTGTACCATTGTAATGTGTACCCCTTCAACATTGTACATTCCCTGCGGTACAATGGCTTTTCTGCATGATATGTTACAGATATTGCCCTGACATGTACAGGTGACTTGGATTACTGTTGGAGCATTGTAGCTATGTTATGGTGGGCCCTGATGTCAAGTACTGCATGTGCTGGATATTGGATTTCACAGCATATCCGTTAGGGCTGGGGGGGTACATAGCAGTAATTACCAGGTGTCCCTCATTTGTGCCCCCACCCCCATTAACTGTGCTCATGGTCTGTTATGTTGTACGAAGTGGGCGAAGAGTCCATTCCCATTTGGAAATCATATACACATGTCTGTCTGCTTATACACATATATATGTATATCTGCATAATTATATATGTAAAACCCCCATATATAGAGGGATAGAACTGGACATTGATATAGCTCTAGATATGTGTATGTATTTATATATATATATATATATATATATATATATATATATATATATATATATATATATATATATATATATATATATATATGTATATATATATGTGTGTGTGTGTGTGTGTGTGTGTGTGTGTGTGTATGTATATATATATATATATATATATATATATATATATATATATATATATATATATATATATATATGGCTATATACACTGAACATATATATCTATCTATGTACAATAGCTGTTATATGGTTATTTGTGTCATACATACACATATATATATATTTATATATACCTATAGCTGTCTGTCAGTCTACATTTGCAGATGTATATCTGTCCATATGTCCATGCATGTTCAGCTTATATGTGTGGCTTGTACCTCATTCTCTTGGCAATTGACATTGATGACCTTAGGACTGAGGTCAGTCATTCGTGCCGACACGTACGTTTTTCAGACTTATCATCTCCTTCAATATATATGTTCTACTACATATAACTGTGTAACTTGCAATGTTTTAAGTGTATTAGAGCAGGATATGACAGCTATCCCTATTTGTACCCACATTATGGAGCAGTATGTCCGGGATTCATGCATTAAGAGGTTGTGTGTTGTAATATTACTAAATTTCCTGTGCTGTTGATTGATTGTGCTGGATGATATGTATGTGAAATAAGTGGGTATGTACGTCTACCATGGTTTACTGGTAAATCATGTAGTGTATGATGTGCAGGGTCCTGGGTTTGGGCCTTGCAGAGGCTGTATAGTTTGTTGCTGGGTAAAACACCGGCTGTCGGATGCAGAGTCAGTAAGGGACATTTGCGCAGTTGTACGTGGGTGTGCACGGGTTTGCACAGAGCTACGCAATGCTAACCTCCAGTTGCATTTCATTACACTCAGCTAGCATCTACTTAGCTCAATATATGTAGGCAATGCTTACCCCCACGAAAATACACGTACACAAGCTTACAACTGCTTATCCATGCTTACTACTGCTGTTTTGCATTTACACTTGCTTACTAGTGCATTAGTCATTATGACACTTCACGTGTGCATTTAAGGTAGTACTCCTGTGCAAATATAAATTTTATTTAGTAGGTTATACAGCACAATGATTTTAACATACAGATTTCACATGGAAAATACAATGTGATGCAATGGAACTCGAACTGGGAATGTGTGCCAGTTAGGCGGATGCACTGCCCACTACACTATTGCTGTTCTGCTTCATTTGCATATGTCTATCATAATGACATGCCCATGTTCCCTTCCCCCAAACTCCCAGGCTTCATGTATACAGCATCCATCCATTCCCCAGTTGCTAGCCCTGCCATACCGCACCTCCACACATTTCCCTCTCTGCACGTCCCGGTACTCCTCCGGTATACTGTCCCAACCCAAGCATCTGCAGGCTCTTCATCCGTTTAGTCCACGTATGTACCTGCCTTCCCTTGATCCTCCCCTGATACTGGTAGGGACATCGATGTGACCCAAAACTATTGGTTCATCCCAGTGCCGCCACATGCCAACAAGGCGGATGTTATCCTGGACCTCAAGTGCTACCTGAGAAAGTTACAACTAAAATTAGATATACAACAATATGAAGAGGAAGAAGATGAGGAAAGCTCGGAAGAGAACAACAGACCCCTTACCATGAAGAGCCTGTACACTCCTGCACTCTCCAACACACTGAGCCTCTTTGCGAGTACCTGCGAAAGGGATATCAGGAAACTCCTTTCTGATAAGCCCTCAGCAAAGTGGCACAACCTGAACAGGGAAGAAAGACAGGCTTGGAAGGAACTGAGTCAGGACAAATCCCTACGGATCATGAAGGCTGACAAGGGATCCGGGATAGTAGTGATGGAGCAGGAGAGATATATCCAAACACTTGAAGCATCCCTCATGAATAACCAGTTCTACAAAAAGGTCAACATCAACCAGGTACAACAGAACTTTAAACAAATTGACAACCTACTGTTGGAACTGTACCTCAGGGATGAGATCTCTCAAGACGAAAAAGACTTCATGCAGGTTATGGCACCCAGCCTTGGAAAATTTTTCGGAATCCCCAAGGTTCACAAGAACCCTGAAAATCCACCTTTCCGCCATGTGGTATCGAACGAAGGACAAAACAGAAAAGATTTCACAATACGTGGACCACATCCTTAACCCCATTGTACAGAACAGCAAATACTACATCAAGGACTCCTGGGCTTTTCTAAATGACATCTTCAAACTAAGGCTGGATGGAGGGGAATATTTACTGGTCACCCTAGATGTAGAAGCACTCTACACAAACATCCCCACGCCAAAGGACTGACCCTCACCAGACAGTACCTGAACAGGCACTCCAACCTAAGCGGGACTAAGATTAATACTGTATGCAGGTTAACAGAAGCAGTATTAAGAAATAACTTCTTTCAATTCAACGGGAAGATTTACCACCAACAGAAAGGGTAGCCATGGGGTCCAAAATGGCCCCAGCATATGCAAACTTAGTCCTCAGTGCCTGGGAAATGGATAAGGTTGAATCACTACCCGGGTTCAACAACCCCATAATGTACAGGCATTATATTGATGACGTCTTTTTTGTCTGGAAGGGGGACAGACTTTCTCTGAGCAATTTTCTGGAAACCCTTTTCCAGAGTCTGGACTTCCTGACCCTCACGGTAGGACATATCGGAACCACCACTCAATTCCTGGATATCCACCTCACTATAGACCCGGAAAATGGACAGTTTGACTCCAACATCTACCGCAAGCCCACTTTCCGGAATAACTATCTAGAGTTCAGCAGCCAGCATCCCCATTTCATGAAAAAGAATATTGTAAAAGGACAATTCATCCGGTTATCCAGACTCATTTATAGGGATGAGGTTTTCATCAAGGAAGGTTTTTACCTCAGAAACTTGTTCCTAGAAAGAAAATACCCAGAGTATCTAGTGGACAACCTTTTCCAAGAGATCATACAGCACAGACACTCCAGGTACCCACCAATCCTGGAACAGGGATTCACAGCAAGGGCACAGAACGGACCGAACAAAAAGGACTGGGTGTCAAGTTTCCCCCTTCCAATTTCCACCGATATGTTTGGAATTAGAGGGGTCCTCACCAACAATTGGGACATCTTGGGAGGAGAAAAAGGTCTGACAAAGTTACTTGGGACATCCCCAAACTTCTGTTTCAAACGAACCTCTTCTTTTGGTGGTGCGTTCGAGAGGAATAAAAGCCCATCCCCACAGAGCGTATCGACAGAACCTGGAATGTCTGACTGCGGCAAGTGTGTTGCCTGTGTACACATACGAAAAATCAACAATGCCACCTTCCCGCACTGCAACAGAACTGTCGGTGTACATGACCACTATGACTGCAACACAAAAATGTAGTCTACTGTGCTTTCTCTGCGAACACTGTGGGAATTTCTATATCGGCAAAACGAACAGGAAGCTGAGTAGCCGTATTAAAGAACACACTGCAGCAATACACAAACAGGACAGTTTGAATGCCTTGGCTAAACACAGTACTATTTGCCCAAACTTCACAGGATTCAAATTCACAGTGCTGGAAAAAATAACAGAATTTGTAGGGGACATGGACACATTCTTGCAAGTCCGGGAATTAAAATGGCAGATAGAACTGAGAGCTGATGTCTATCCAGGTCTCAACGAGACACTGAACATTAAATGTGCACTTAAATGGTATAGAGATTGAAATGTGATAGGGTTTGAAGAACTGTGCAAGAGGGTTTGAAGAATTGTGCAAGTAGATTTAATGTGTTTATGGATTTACAACTGTGCAAGTGAATATAATGTGTTTCCTCTCTCTCTCTCTCTCTGACTTTTCACTCCCCCATACCCCCTGCACACATGCTCCCACTCTCTCTACTTTTGACTCCCCCATACCCCTACACACATGCTCCCAATCACCAGGCTAGCCCCGCTGACCCCGCCAACTATACCCGCCGGTCTCACATTTTCACGCAGCCATTCAAGGGTGATACCACCCAAACCAGCCCACGGGTGGTACCATCTGCACTGACAGTCTTCTGGGGGACACTGTTATTCATTGGCTCCTTGTCATAGGCGGCCCCCTAACAGCCCCCTCAAGTCCACACCGCATTCCTCCCACTCCCCCATCAGGTGGCATACCCACACATTTCTGTACACACACACTGATGCCAAAGCATAGTAGGACTCTCTACCTGACTCCTCCACCTTCCTCCGTTCCCTTCTTTACTTACCTTTGGAGGCAAACACTCATAAGTTATGTGTTTACATTAGAATCATCACAGCATGACTGTCATCTTTCCTGGTCTCCCCTCCCTTTTTTTTTTTTTTTTTTTTTTTCAAACAATTCCTTTTGCACACAGTCCCTTTTGCACACAATCCCTTTTTGCACACGATCCCTTTTTGCACACAATCCCTTTTTTGCACACGATCCCTTTTTGCACACTATCCCTTTTAGTATGCACACGGCACCACAAGGCTATTACTGTCTGACCAATTTGCCTTATGTAACTGCAATTGTAATGTTAATGAAAATGCACACAGCACCTGCTTGTTCACACTTTTCTATTGGAAAGGAACTGTTGTTAATTTAAATGGCCTGCTAGAGCTAATGTATATAAAGGAAGTGAAAATGATTGCTCATACTTATGAAACATGTCTTTCTGAAGAAGTCTTGATAATAAATAAGACGAAAGCGCTAAAGTTCTACAAGAGTTGTTGGTGTTATTTACTATTTTATTGAATGCTTTTATTGTCACGAAGTTCATTTCTTAGTTAAAGTTTCTTCTCTTCGTTCAATTTTTTTGAGTGCGGTTAATTTTAGAGATATATATATATATATATATATATATATATATATATATATATATATATATATAGTGCTGTATATATATATATATATATATATATATATAAATAAATATATATTTATATATATAAAAAATATATATATATATAAAAAATATATATATATATATATATATATATATATATATATCTAACGACATGTGGATGTATGGGTGTCTGCATATGTATATCTGTATTTGTGGGTATTTATTTATATGTCTATCTATGTATGCATATATTTTTACTACAGAGAGGAGAGGTATATATCTATATAGTTATGGGCATTCATACAAACACATATACTTCTAATTCTTTAGCTACATATCCAGCAATGCTGACTGGTATTGCTGGATACTGTGTTTCGTGTGCATACCGGCCAACCTTGTGTGCCACGTATGCTTTGCGATACCCATAACTGACTTTGTTAGTGTACACAGACCCACATGTGACACCGGCCGTTTATTACGGTGTGCTTAAGGTACTTTCAAGAGGTTGTGAGCAGGTATGCGCAGAGGTTAGCACTGCTGATTCCGATCACAGTGTGTTACATGCAGTTAGCGTCTCCTTTGCTTGATCTGTGTTGGCAGTGCTTCACCCCTCCCATACACACTTGCACATGCTTACTATTGCTTACATATGCTTACTACTACTTATCTGTGCTTACGCTTGCTTATTGCTGACTTATTCATTATGGTACTGACTCTACACATGTGCATTTCATGCAGTACTCCAGTTCACATTTAATTGTTATTTGGTAGGTTCTACAGTAATAAAATGTACATAATTGTTCGTATATAGATTACACATGGTAAATGGTATGTGCTGCAGTGGGACTCGAGCCGGGAATACCTCCTCGTTAGGTGGATGCTCTGACCACTATGCTATTCATTTGCTATATCTTCCTTGTTTTCCTCTTCAACCTTTCATGCTGCTTTACCCATAGCTATGCGATGGGCAGACCCGTGCACCTGTGGTTAGCTGTACTCGGAGTTTTAAATACATTACTACAAGGGTTTCTTTGTGTTTTTTTTCAGTGTACCTTTGCTGTTGAACACATGGGGACTGCTGGTGGGGATATACGGACACTTATGAGTGGTCTCACTCTTTTAGTACACGTTCTTCTGTTGTACTTTGCAGGGGCGTGTTTATTCTGAGAGCTCTGCTCTCAGACACGCCCCCTGCAATCGTCCATGCTCCATGTAGCATTATGTGTTCAGGCAGAGCGCTTTCCTTAATATGCATGGTGCACTGCCTTCCTCCTATTAGACTGGCACTTCTGTGCATGACTAGAGTAGTCTTGCATGGAGGATTAGTGAATCCGGGGGAAAGTTTAAATTTTCACATTATGCAGATTGAGCCGTAATTTTCTCTACTTAGCTAGGTGTAAGCTCTGTTTCTTCTTTTATGTAGGTAAAATGAATAGATTCTTTAGGGACTGTATTAGAGAGCATATTTATTCGATTAATTGGGCTGATGATAAGAAAGCCCTAGATAGACATGCTATTTTATGTGTTTATGTGGGTCAACACATTCATTTGTGTTTATGGTGTTACAACTTTTACATGAAGGTTTAAGGTGAGGAGATTTAAACAGTAAAACTAAGAGGCTGACCATAGGAGGATCTTGAAATTAGAAGCGGATAAGAGTTACGGACTAAATTAAATGGTTCCTTTAAAACCGCATCTTAAGTTGCAAGGCTTAGTTAAATAATATTCTAAGAAACATTCCCCCGGATTCTCAAAAGCTTGCATGGCGTGCATGATTAGTGTAAGAGAAAATGTTGCCAATATGGCGGCTGAGTGATCCACGTACGTGCTCGTTTGACGTGCGCGAGCGCTCTAGCACTGGTGCTGCACTTTCCCAGCCCCCATATGCAAATCTCCCCCATTTGCAGGTGAAAACCTTGAAAATGAGGAAAATCTGCCATTCAGGAAGCAGGAATCAGGGCATGCAGGACTAGCGTAATATGCGGAAATTAAATAGATTAGTAAACAAGTACGGTACTGCAAACTCCAAAACGGAGCTATGACAGCTCCAAATAAAGGCTGCATATCATTGCGGAAGCATGCCAATGGCCAAGTAGAAGGCCATTGACATTGCAAATAATGCCAAATGTACAAAATACAACTTTTATGATATGTCCATTGATCATGGCTGTTGAAACATTGGGCAGTGGCGTGCAAACGGGATCGGTGAGGAAATAAGAAAATAAACCTAAAAAAAGCAGTCTAACTAATATCAGTATTCCGCCATGCAAGTCAATGACAGGAAGAAGATAACCTGGCCAGTGAGTAGTGGTTGCTAAGAGGGGAGGCACAATGAGACACATGTAACTATGCATTAGCAGGCGATTCTATGCAAATGAGGGGAAGGATAGTGAATCGCAGTTTTCCCCCAGCATGTGAGGCAGATCCCAACAGTGTATGCGTATGAATAGTTGAGTGTAAGACTAGGTGGTAGGTGACATCATGTGTGGGAGTGTCAGGCATACTGTCAGTGGATTAGAACCCGGTGGCTTGGGGCTGCATCCAGCTTAGCCCAGCACATATGACAAAGTGTAAGCGGGTGTGCATGCCGCGCAATGGGATCTACAGGAGGATAAAGGAAGTGAACCCAGGAAATAGCAGCAGTGTGCACATTGGAGTACATCAATTGCATGACGCGCCCATGGGATGAAACAGAAGGGCAATGGCAAGGGAAAGCAGCAGTAGGAAGTTAATCAAGGGGTACTAGGTTTGTTGCCAGGTGCAATGTATCGAAACCAGCCAATTACACAGGCAGCAGACTAGCCCAGCCCAGAATACTACTATAAACTATGCAAACACCTACCCCTCTGGTTTTTACCACACCCTACACCACTGGTGTAAACAAGCGGGGAACTTTTAACACTCAACAGCAAAATGTTAAGGGCTGCAATAGCTATCATACAACTTGTGGAAGAGGTCGAGGTTGATGAGGATGGGAAAGCTGCCGACCAACCCACAGTGAGGAGACGGAGAAGAGTGTACAGACCCAGGGTAACCTACCAAGGGCTACATGAGCTGGAGATAGTGGAGTGCTATAGGGTGGATAGGGACCTCCTACAGAAGATTACTGAGCTGTGCCGACCACACCTGACACACAGAACTAACAGAGGGGAAGCATCTCAGTGAAAATGAAGATATGTGTAGGCCTAAGAATACTAGCTACAGATACCTTCCAAAGGCCAACTGGGGATATGATGGGGATCTCACAGGCATCAGCATCCAGGGTAATCCAACAGTTCCTGGATGTCATGGCAGCACATGTCATTGAGCACGTATATTTCCCCCTCACTCGTGAGGAGTTGGCCAGCAGTATGCATCTCTTCCAGCAAATAGCCGAATACCCTGAAGTAGTGGGTGCAATAAATTGCATGCACATATACATCAAAGCACCACCTGGTGAGCAGGGTAGGGTTTACATCAACTGCAAGGGCTTCCCTGGAAGTTATCATGATTCCCACATCTGGTATCTGATGCAGCTGTACCAGAAATTTGCCAATGGGGACATCTCACATGGTCAGCTAGTGGGGGATGCTGGATATGCACTGGAGCTGTGGATGATGACACCCATCAGAAACACACACACACACCCGAACAAGAACTCCATAATGAGGCCCACGCACAAACAAGAATCATAATAGATCATGTGTTTGGGATGCTCAAGTCACGGTTCTGGTGCCTGGACACACCCAGTGGAGCCTTGCAGTACTTACCAACTACATGTACCCAAATCATCCTTGTATGTGCCAAGCTACACAATATGATCCTGCAGATCAAACTGCAGAAGGAGCAGCAAGGGGCAGGGCCACATAGCCCCCCACCAATGCCAAGGCCTGCACAAGCACAGAGTGACTCAGAGGAGGAACAACCTGAGCCTGCTCCAGTAGGCAGAAGGAGGTGTGCCCAGTATGCCCTGGCCCTGGCAAAGAGGCAACACATAGCACATACACTGACATGGGAGGGACCCAGGGAAAAGCACCTCTCCCTGACTCTCACATACAGTACAAAGGATGCCAAACATTACACTACCTGTGCCTAACCATGCGTAGACAGTGTACTACGTGCATCTGACATAGGCGGCCCTGCAGCACCACCTGTAATACTGCGACACCCACAAGATAAGGGACTCACACATGCCAGTCATGAGGGGGGGGTCACATACCCAACAACAGTCACAGCCAGCAAGACAGGTGTAGACAAACACAAACAAATGCCGTACTATGGCCTCTGAATGATATGTATGGGTAACCCCCACCCAGGCCTACATGGACAGACTACAGCAGGCCAGGTAGTGGGATGTCAGTTGTGATGGCTAGGAAGTCAGAAACTAATGTGTATGCAACCAAAAGATAAGAACGGTAGTACACCGGTATGGCTTAGCAGGCATGATAGGTAAGGCTACTGATTGAAATGGACTACAGGGCATACCAGTACAGTCCTAGCAAATGTGTACAACTGTCAAGTGTGCCCCCCCCACCCCACATAGAAATATAGTAACAGTCAGGTGTACCTCCTAATCCTGTGTAGAAACATAGAAATAGTCAGGTGTACCCCCCGCTATGCAGACATGTTGCAACAGTCAATGCCAAATGATTGGTGGCTACCCCGCAGACACAGCATGCTACCTGTCGGTGTACAACACAAAGATCAGCTGTGCAGTACAAACCACCGGACATGCTCCACACATGCAAAAGAGATGGCCTTACTGGGCATGCTCACACACTTAGAGAAATGAAGGCAATGTCAGCCATCAACATACTGAAAGTTCATATTGGGCATGCTCACACACAAACACATGAAGGCCATGTATGCAAAAAACAGTGGACCAGACACATCCAGCAATTGCAATTGTTACTGCAGACACATGTCACTATGCAGCACTCATGCCTTGCACACACAGTGGATAGGAATACAGACATATATGTAAGGACAACACACCATAATAAGCCAAAGGTAGATGGATATAGATGTGTGGAAGAGGGTGACCATGACAAGGAGCCATCCACGCCTGTCCCACCCAGCACACAGCCAAAGGGCCTCAAAAACATCAGGTGCAGATGTCACACACTGCAGTTACTAGTGACCAGTACCTGTTAGCACCACAGACTATGTGGTCCATGTGCCAGCTGCGCAACATGGCTGTACAGGAACGTAGTCAGCTAGTTGCCCTATATACTCACTTGTGACATATGAACCCTTGTGTGGCCGCCTGTGGCGTGTCACCCCTACATGAATGGTGTATGGGCCATGCACACACTGGCCACCCAATAGTGATACCCTGATAAGCCTGCTGAGGTTATCCAATGTGAAATACACCTTTGGGAGAGTTGTAGGCCAGTAATCTCTTGACATGCCCCATAACTGCATACTGCTGTAGTGTGATAGACGAGTTAGATAGGAGTTCTAACCCCATACATGGCAACTTTGTCTGTGAGTGTGTGTCACTGCTTGTGTGTGTGTCTCTCTCACTGACTGTGTAGAGAACAATGCCTTTTAGGCTACTCACACTACTTACTATTCACATACCCAACTTTGGCAAGGCTGCTGATGTCACCCACCTAGAAATACTCCTCTGGGAAAGCTGTAACCAAGTAATCTCCGTAGTGCATGCTGTAACTGTGCACTGCTGTAGTGTGATAATGTAATTAGGTAAGAGGTCAAGCCCCAAACATTGCAACTGTGTGTGTGCATGTCTGTCTGTCACTGACTGTATAGAGAGAAATGTTTTTTAGACCACTCACACCCCTTACAAGTCAAATACCCATCTTTGGCAAGGCTGGTGATGTTACTCAACTTGAAATACACCTCTGGGACAATCATAGCTCAATAATCTCCATAGCACATCCCGTAACATCATATTTCCATAGTGTGATTAAGGAGTTAGTTGGGAGTTTTAGCCCCGACCTGCCGATTGTGTGTGTATGCGTGCAGGTCTGACTGTGTAGAGAGCAATGCTTTTAGGGTACTCAAATCCCTTACATTTCACATAACCAACTTTGGCAAGGCTGCTGATGTCACCCACCTAGAAATACTCCCCTGGGAAAGCTGTAGCCCAGTAATCTCTGTAGCGCATGCTGTAACTGCGTACTGCTGTAGTGTGATAATGTAGTTAAGTAGGAAGTCAAACCCCAGATGTGGCAACTGTGCCACACCTGTGTTGTGGAGTAGATGAGAATAGTGAAGGTGTAGGTGGGTAGGTGGAGGGGGGACATTTTAAATGTATAGTAGGCCGTTCGACTGATTGGTGGAGGTGCAGTGGTGCAGGTTTGCAAGGTGTTGGGATATGTATGTGAGGCAGGACAGGAGCTGTCAGTGTCAGTAGTTGGTGTATGGGTATGGAGTGTTAGTTGGGGGGTGGTGGACTTCGCCAGGTCATGAGCAGGTGGTGATCCAAGTGTGCATGAGGTTTCCCTTCATGTGTTATTTACATGTGTAGTCTGGGACAGCTGCAGTAAGTCACCTGGCTTGGGGATTCCAGATTCTGCCAATATAGTTGTGTGGAGGGTGTCACTTACTTGTGACTGTGAACATTGCTATGAATGAAACAGGGGTTGATAGGTAAGTGGTGTTATTGGGCCACACAGAGGGGATGATAGTAGGAGACATGTCCAGGGATGTGCAAGACAGCTGACGGAAGGTCCACAACTGGCCATTTCTTCTACAGTGACAGCTGTGTATAAACCCTGCATGTGGGGGGGGGGTAGGTCTGGATACTCACACCCCTGGGTGAGGGTGAGGACAGCAATAAAACCTTGTGATGCCAATTAGTTTGGCTTACATGTCTACAGTGGGGTTTAGCGACCATGTGTTCTTTGGTGTAATTTAGTGGGTTTGCATCGACACATCTGGTTATTCCACCCTTTGCCCTGTAAACTAGACATTGCTGCTGTGGGACTCATACTGGGCGTGGCTGCTCGTTAGTTGTTGGGACTGCCCAATGCACACTGTTACTTACATCCCTGAGGCGGTTCACAAAGAACCGCTCCAGCCGACACCTGCATGCTTAGGCCTATAAGTACATACCCATAGTTCCCTACCCGCACCTCCTCTTTGGCACTCTTCTTTACTCCGGTTGCAGGTCGGGTCTGGCAACACCAGCACACACTGCCCACTCCCCAATTCTCGGGACCCATCAAGTATGTTGTCTCGTCCCATGGATCATCAGGCTTCCCCAACCTTGTAGTCCGAGAACATGCGTGCCCTGCCTTTGGACATCTGTGTAATGCCTGGAAACCCAAATATGCGTAGAATGTTTGGGTGATACCACAAGGGACATTCTTTAAATATATCTGTATATGTATGCATACATATATATATATATATATATATATATATATATATATATATATATATATATATATATATATATATATATATATATATATATATATATGTATATATATATATAGATACATATATATATATATATATATATATATATATATATATATATATATATATATATATGGGTTCCTATGACTTCATCGAACTGTCTATTCACCGACACTCACCTCTTCGACACCAAACCATCGACGTCTATATCATCGACAATTCCGGTAAGCGATCTTCCCCCTCACAGGACCCATGGTAGCGCTTGTTCCTGTGTTACAACGATCAGGGTTTACGTGATTCCATATAATTTACCTTGAAAGCGCTACCATGGGACCTGTAAGGGGGAAGATCGCTTACCGGAATTGTCGATGATATGGACGTCGATGGTTTGGTGTTGAAGAGGTGAGTGTTGGTGAATAGACAGTTCGATTAAGTCATAGGAAGCCATATATATATATATATATATATATATATATATATCTAACAACATATGGATGTATGGGTGTATGTGGGTATTTATATATATGTCTGTCTATGTATGTATACATTTGTACTACAGAGAGGGAGAGGTATATTTCCATGTAGTTTTATATATATATATATATATATATATATATATGTATATACATATATCTATATATATATATATATATATATATATATATATATACATATATATATATATATATATATATATATATATATATATATATATATATATATATATATATATATATATACATATATATCTATATATATATATATATATATATATATATATATATATATGGTTCTACCTGAGATAGCCGACAGCTGATTTCACCGACAACTAATTTGCGAGCGCCAGAAGATCGACAATCCGGAAGACTGACGCTACAGATCAAAACACCGACGCCGAGGATACTGACTTGGAAAAAGGCTGTGTAAGTATGCGGTGGTGACAGACGTTAGGGTGCGAGTAAGGTAAGTGTGGATTTTGACGGTCTGTGGGGATAGGGGTGGGTTTAGTGATTTAGGGTCAGTGAGCGGGTTAGGTAAGTGTGCGGTAGTAGTAGTTTTTGGGTTGGGGCGGGTTAAGTGAGTTAGGGTTACGGCCCGTGTTAGGTAAGTGTGCGGTAGTAGTATTTTTTGGGTTAGCGGCGGGTTAAGTGAGTTAGGGTTAGGGCGCGGGTTAGCTGAGTGTGCGATAGTGACGGACCTTAGGGTAAGGGTTTGGGTTAGGGTTATAGATAGTTGTGTATGCGAGGTTTAGTGTGGGTTTGTGAGGATTTTGGTGTGCTTGTGTTGTGTGTGTGGTTTTTGGACAGGGGATGTGTTTTGTTAGTTGATTGTTGTTATTGTGGTGTGTGCAGCGTATGAGGTTTCGTGTTTGTGGACTGTCGGTTATTTGATTGTCGGGCATGTGAGGTTTCGTGTTTATGGTTTATCGATTATGTGGTGTCGATGTTTGTGTTGTCGGTGTTTTGCAGTGTCGGTTATGTCAGGTAGAACCATATATACATATATACATACACACACACACACACACACACACACACACACACACACACACACACACACACACACACACACATACCTCTACATATTTAGCTACATATCCTGTAATGTTGCCTGTTACTGCTGGGTACTCTGTTCCGTGTGCATACCAGCCATCCTTGTGTGCCACGTATGCTTTGCGACACCTACAACTAAATCCATAGTGTACACAGATTCACACATGAAATCTGTTGTTAGTACCAGATAATAATTCGTCCCATGCAGGACAGCCTGAACATTGGGTATAAAACCTTTGTCTACAACCAGAGTTACACAGGTACCCATGGCTATGTGAATGGACTACGGCATGTGCCAGACCTAGGATATTTGGGTCAAGACAACATAAGGGATGGATCCCGAGGGTGTGCATGTGGAGGTGGGGCTATGTGTGGTGGTGTGGTAGCTATGGGCCGGTAACCAGGGTAGGGATGGTGGCTACATGTTTGCAGTGGGTGCTGGGAAGTTGAACTCTGGGTAATGAATGTATGGGTTGGAGATGGCCTTGGCTGGATGGGCCTGTAGTGTTCGGCCCACCTAGTGGGTGTGGGAGAGGGGGATGTGATGTCAACATGTGAAACATTTCAGAGGGCTATTTAAATTCCTATTTCAATGACACACATACAATACAATGAGCTTGGTAGTATATTGCAGGGTGGACGTGTTTGGCTGGGCTTGGGGGGGATACCAGTTCATATGTGACATATATTGTTTGGGGCCTCTCAAGCCCATTCACGGTGATTGTGGACATATGTGTCTGTTAATCTACCATTGCTATCTACAGATGTCTGGCTGTATATACCTCTGTGGATATATATATTTGCTGACATATTTCTAACTATGTCCGTATATACCTAAGGAGATATATATCTGCGTACATACATGTAACTTGCTGTGTATATGTGGAAGTATAGATGTTGACATATATATGTGTAGTTGTCGGCATTTGAATGTATATCTGTGCATATATTTGTTTATATAGTATATATCTCCGGATATTTTATATATATATATATATATATATATATATATATATATATATATATATATATATATACATATATATATATATATATATATATATATATATATATATATATATATATATATATGACTACAACTATAGATATGTTGTATCTGTTTAGATGGTAATATATTTGCACACACACGTCCATCTAGCTATAGGTATACATTCTCTGTGCTGTTGCATGACTGGACTGGATGATATGTTTTTGACATCTACTTCATTTGTATCTGTTATGACTTAGAGGGAAATCCCTTTGTCTATGGTGTGCAGGGTCCTTGGTTCGAGTCCTACAGGAGCTGTTTGCTTAGTTGCTGGCCAGAACATGGGCCATTGAATACAGAGTGATTACAGCACATTAAAGGGTCTATATCACCAATTCAAAAAACCCTTTACGCGAATACCTAAACATTGACACCTATACCATGAACTGCAAAAATCCCGAATGCACTAAACAGTGAAACTTAAAATAATGAACTGTCATAGTCAACCAACCTCACCACCTGCTACATATTACCTACCCAAACAAAATAAATAAACCACATACATACACTAACTAAACCCTACTTCTAACCTTAAGTAAAGCACCAAAACCCTACTTCTAACCCTACACTAAACCCCACATACACAACTAACTATGCACTATCCTTAACCCCTGCTTAACCCTAAGGTCCGTAACTACCGCACATGTCCCCTACAGACATATACCCAAAAAAATAAATAATACACATACATACATTTAACAAAACCCTACTTCCAACACTACACTATACCCCACATACACAACTATCTATGCACTATCCTTAATCCCTCCCTAACCCTAAGGTCCGTAACTTCCGCACACTTCCCCTACAGACATACACCCAGAAAAAAATAAATAATACACATACATACAATTAAATAAATCCCTTCTTCTAACACTACACTATATCTTACATGCATTACCTATCTATTCACTTACCTTAACCCACATCCTAACCCTAAAGTCCTATCTATCGCACACTTATCTTACGGAGTTATACCGCAAACAGGCCAACCATTACACTTCGACATTTCCATTTTCGCTATTTTGGTCGTTCAGCATTTCCATCTTTCACACAATCCATGTCACTCTTTTCGTATTCGTGATTACAGTCTTTTGATCTGGTAATAGGAACCCCACATTAATGCAGTTGTATGCAGGTGTGCACAGGTTTGTGCGAAGCTAAGCACTGCTAACCTCCTGTTACAGTTTCTAACAGTCAGTTAGCTTCTACTTTGCTTATTCTGTGTAGGTAATGCTTACCCCTGTGCAAATGCAATTAAACACACTTACTAGTGCTTATATATGCTTACTACTGCTTATTTGTGCTGAAACCTGCCTTCTAGTGCCTTATTCTGTCTGACACTGATACGTCACATGTGCATATCTTGCAGTACTCCAGTTCATATATTTCTGCTATTTCATGGGTTTTGCAACAAAAATATTGTTCATAACTTGCTTTGCCATGTAAAATAGACTGTGCTACAGTGGGAGCCGAACCAGTAATGCCTGCTCATTGGTCAGATGGTCTGCCCACTAAACTATTGCAGTTCTGCTTAATTTGCATATTTCTACCTTAATGTCATACCCATGCTCCCTTTCCCCAGCCACTGAGCTCCACGTATACAGCATCCATTCATTCCCCAGTTGCTAGCCCAGCCATAACCCACACATTTCCTTCTCTGCACGTGTCAGTACTCCTACATTATACTGTCTCATCCCAAGCTTCAGCAGGCTCTTCCTCTGTTTAGTCCTCATACATTTGAGCCTTCCCTTGATCCTCCTACGATACTGGTGGAAACACCTATGTGACCCACAAGGTTGGGTTTGTCCTGCCAGGGATGGACCTGCTGTTGTGTCATGGGTAGACTTTGCTGGTCTACACTGTTTCTCCCACTGGTAGCATTCTGCCAGGGGTTTGGGAAGCAGCAGTTTGCTCACACACCGGGCCAGCATCATCTCCCAGTTCTGCAAAACCAACACCCCAGGTGTGACATTCTGTGCATGAAGCATGCCCACACGCCCCCACGACGTGCACCGTTATTCATTCTTCTCCTCAGTATTATGCAAGACTACTGTTCTCACAGTATGTTTGGAGAGGCACCGTTCATTGATGCACATAGACTGCTCAGAATACTGTGATTGAGTGATGTGCACATGTTTGCTGGTATTAATCTACATACCTACATACATTTCCTATACTGTTGAATGATGTGCTGGATGATATGTTTTTGATAACAGCAGCTGAATGTGTATCTGCCATGCCTTAGTGGTAACTCACTTAGACTACAGTATGCAGGGTGGGGGGTTGCAACCCCGGAGTGCAGGTTACTTTGTTAATGGGCACAATGGGAGCTATTGGCTACAGAGGGCCTAAGGCACTATAGAGAATGTGTAGGCAGGTATGTGCTGGTGTGCGCAAGGTTCAGATTGGCTCAGATCTGCTGACCTCCAGTTATGGCATCTTACACTGGGTTGGCCGCCACATTGCTTAACAAATGTGGGCATTGCTTACTGCTGCCTAAACAAGCATACTCCCACTTGCTGTAGCATACTCCCATGCTACTTCATGTATTTAGCTCACATTTGTTGTCCGGGACAATCCGACTGGATGCTTCTCCATTGTCAGTGGTGGCCTGGGGAGTGAAGCTCCACAGCAATCCCCAGCTACACATTACACGTAGTACTGAGGTGTACACATTCATAGAGAGTAACAGATTTAACATGGCTATGTACCACATTCTTGATGCTTAGCTCACATTAGCATGTCAGTATTATACATGCAAAGGCAGGTTTACATGTCAGGTATGACTGTTGACATAGGTCAGTTTAAGGTGAACTGTGATTCCAGTTTAATGGTTCTGGATAGGTTACACTCAGGTATTTGGGTTAGGTTTAGTTATGCCATACCTGTGTGTTAGTAGAAGTGAATAGGGAAGGAGTAGGTAAGTAGTTAGGGGGGGCATTGTAACTGTATAGTAGGCCATTGGTATGATTGGTGTTTGAGCAATAGGGAAGGTAAGCAGGATGTTGGGATTTGTATGCGGACAGGACAGGAGGTGTCGGATCACTAGTTGGTGTAGCGGTATTGAGCGTTAGTTGGGGGGGGGGAATTCACCAGGTGGTAAGCATGTGCTGCTCCAAGAGTGCTTGAGGTGTTCCTTCATGTGTTATTTACATGTGTCATTTGGGACAGCTGAGGTAATACACATGGGTAGGGGGTTCCAGATACTGCCAATATAGCTGAGGAAGAGAGTGACACCTACCTGTGACTGTGAACAGTAGTAGTAATGAAACAGGGGTCAGTAGGTAAGTGGTGTTAATGAGGCACACAGAGGGGCAGATAGTAGGGGGAATGTCCAGGGATGTGCGGTTAGGCTGACAGGAAGGTCCACAGGTGGCCATTTCTTCTCCAGCAACAGCTGTGTATATACACTGCATTTGGAGGTAGGTCTGGACACTCACACACCTGGGTGGGGGTGGGGACAACAATAATACCTTGTGATGCCAAGTAGTTCGGCTTACATGCCTACAGTGGGTTGCTGCGACCATGTGTTATTTGGTTTTATTTAGTGGGATTTGGAAAAATACATCTGCTTATACCATACTTTGCCATGTAAAATAGACTGTGCTGCAGTGGGACTCGTAGCGGAGTGGCTGCTCGTTGGGTGGTGGCTCTGCCCAATGAACACTATTGCTTACATCCCTGGGGTGGTCAAAATAGAACCACTCCAGCAAACACCTGCAAGCCTAGTCCCATAATTACATACCCATAGTTCCCCCACCTGCACCTCCTCTACAGCACTCATCATTACACACTACCGACTCTCCACTTCACAGGAACCATCTCGTATGTTGTCTCGACCCATGGGTCATCAGGCTTTCCCACCCTTGTAGTCCGGGTACGTACATGCCCCATGTTGATAGGTTATTGCATGTGCTTCCACCTATAACAAGACAATTTTTGGGGTATCCCGAAAGGGATGCTCCTATCTCTGTTCCAATATTAGACTTCTCCGGTACACTGTGTCCTCTCCCCGGTTATATCCTACCTGTGGTCTGTGGAGCAGTGGATTGTTTACATTCTTTGTGTGTTTGTTTGTATGTTTCCCCTGTCTGGCTGGGGAGGTTCATGCTATGAGTTACACATTTGTTGATTGGGCCCCTCACCTCCATTGGCATGGCCTGTGAAGATATGTCATTCTTAAGTGCTGTATCATATCATAGCTATATATCTGTGTATATCTACACACACACACACACACACACACACACACACACAAATATATATATATATATATATATATATATATATATATATATATATATATCTGCATACATATATATATATATATATATATATATATATATATATATATATATATATATATATATATATATACATATATATCTATATATTGATGTATACATATATATATATATATATATATATATCTAACGACATGTGGATGTATGGGTGTCTATATGTGGGTATTTATATATATGTCTATCTATGTATGTATACATTTGTACAACAGAGAAGGGGAGGTATATATCTATATAGTTATGGGTATATATACAAACACATATACCTCTACATATTTAGCTGCATATCCTGTAATGTTGACTGGTGTTGCTGGATACTGTGTTTCGTGTGCATACTATCCAACCTTGTGTGCCACGTATGCTTTGTGATATCTACAACTAAATCCATTAGTGTACACAAGGTCACACATGAAATCTATTGTTAGTACCAGGAATACATTCGTCCCATGTGGGATAACCCAAACATTGGGTATTCAACCTTTGTCTACACCCAGGGTTACATAGGTACCCCTGGCTATGTGCATGGACTATGGCATGTGTCACACCTAAGATACTTGGGTTGGGATATCATAAGGGATGGGTCCCTAGGGGGGTGGGGGGCAATGTGTGTTGGTGTGGTAGCTACAGGATGGTAACCAGGGTAGGGAGGTAGCTACAGGCCGGTAACCAGGGTAGGGATGGTGGCTGCATGTGTGTTGTGGTTGGGGGGAAGTAGAACTGTGGGCTATGCATGTATGGGTTGGGGATGGCCTAGGTTGGATGGGCCTGTACTGCTCGGCCCACCTAGTAGGTGAGGGAGAGAGGTATGTGATGTTGACATGTGAAACATAACAGAGGGCTAATTTAATTCCCTAGTTCAATGACAGACATACAATACAATGAGATTGGTAGTGTATTGCAGGGTGGACATGTTTGGCTGGGCGGGGAGTATGCAAGATTGTACGTGATGTATATTGTTTGGGGCCTCTCAGGCCCATTGACAGTGCATGTGGACATATATGTTTCTGTTCATCTACCATTGGTATCTACAGATGTCTGGCCATATATACCTCTGTGGGTATATATATTTGCTTACATATTTCTAACTATGTCCGTATATAGCTACAGAGACATATATCTGCATACATATATGTCACTTGATGTGTATATATGGACATATAAATGTTGACATATATATGTGTTGTTGTCAGCATTTGCATGTATACCTGTTTATATATTTGTATATATATGCATCCCTGGATATTTAGATAGTGATATATTTGCACACACATGCCCATCTAGCTGTAGGTATACATTCTCTGTACTGTTGCATGACTGGGCTGGGGTTATGTTTCTGGCAACATACGATTTCTGCATATCTGGCATGGCTTAATTTTAAATAATTTTGTGTATGGTGTGCATGGTCCTGGGTTCTGGCCTTTCAGAAGCTGTTTGTTTTGTTGCTGGACAGAACACCGGCCATTGGATATGGTGTGCTTATGGCACTTTCAAGCGGTTGTAAGTGGGTTTGCACAGAGGTTAGCACTGCTGACTTCCAGTCACAGTGTCTTACACCCAGTTAGCTTCTCCTTTGCTTAATCTGTGTCAGCAGTGCTTAACCCCACGCAGATGCACTTGCACGCACTTACTATTGCTTACATATGCTTACTACTGCTTATCTGTGCTTTTGCCTGCTTACTGCTGGCTTATTCATTATGATACCAACTCTACACATCTGCATTTCCTGCAGTACCCCTGTTCATAAAAATTATGTTATTTAGTGGGTTTTGCATTTTAAATATTACTTATACCATGCTCTGCCGTATAAAATAGAGGGTGCTGTGCTGGGACTCGAACTGGGAATGCCTGCTCATTAGGCAAATGCTCTTCCCACTACACTATTGCTGACATGCTTCATTTGCATATATCTTCCTTGCTATCCTCTTCAGCCTTTTGGGCTTCTTTCATCGTGGCTGAGTAATGGGCTTACCCATGCACCTACGGTTAGCTGTACTTGGTGCTTTAGACAACAATACGGGGGTTTCTTCTTTTCATCTTTATGGGTTGTTGCTGTTGTACGCATGGGGGACTGTTGGTGGGGATATGCAGACACCTATGAGTGGCCTCGCTCATTTGATTCCACTTTCTGCTGTTCTACTTTGCAGGGGTGTGTTTATTCTGAGTGCTCTGCTCTCAGCCACGCTCACTGCACTCGTACATGCTCCATGTATGCCTAGGCGATCGGGCAGGGCACCTTCATTAATATGCATGGCGTGCTGCCATCCTGCTCCTAAGCAGCCGCTTCTGTGCAGGACTACACTAGTACTGCACGGAAGATTAGTGAATCCAGGGGTTTGTGTTTGCACTTTAAATCTTGAATGCGCCCAGTTTAGCCATGTGACTCTTTCCCTTCATGATTGGGTAATAGAGTGAACCATGTTTTTGAATGAACTGAGATCTTATTTTATGAATGGGTTTGATGTCATGTGATGTTTTAACTGATTGGTTACATTGTATTTTTAATTTGAAGTGTTTGCCTTTGGTTTTAATGATCTGAAGAAGAGCTAGACGTGGTGTGAAAGTGCTTATCACCAATAAATTCACAGTTTTGCTTCTAGCCATGCTGTGAAGCGTTTTGTTGGTTTTCGTTTGTTTTTGAGTTGTAAGTTTATTCGATGCACACAACTCCCACATTTCGATATTTTAATTCCTTGATGTTTGCATGAGTTGTTATCCCTGTGATCGATACCTATGTCAGCCAGCGATGCTTTAGTGAAATGTATCACATTCATTGCAGTGAGCTCCCACACATCTAGCTGGCCATACACAGCTATCCTTTGGACTGCATGCCCATTAGTATTTAACAGTGCAGATGTCCCTTCAAGGTGTTTTACTAGATGCATGTGTGATGTATATTTTTATGTTGCAAACAGTAAATACATAGCTCATTGATGACACCGATGGCATGGATTTGATTCTTGCAAGTGGTGACTGTGGCTTATGTGTTATGAACACCTATTAACTTGCCATGATTGGCCCTGATTTCAACTCCATTTTTAACACTGTCTTTCTCAAACCATCCAAAAAAATGGCCATTTTGGCAGCAGGGATGGTGAATTCCACTTATAGAATATTGACAATCATTACACCTGTACACATCTCTTCCTATAAAATATGTATAATAAGTTGCACTCACACATGCTGTCAGTGCTGCATATTAATAGCCATAATATTATAAAAGTATCCATGGTTGTACCTCTTTTGTCTACATTTGTCCAGGAGTCTGTTGCTATGTGTTTGTGATTGTTTGAGAGTTATGGTGACATGTCAGTCACATTCAAGGAAGTCATTTTTCAGATCTTCAGTGTATGCACATACATCTAATTTATAGACCATCTTGGCTAACTGTCCTATCCTATAAACAAGTCAGTGATGATTGTATCACAAACATTCACTTCCACTGACATGTGACCTTGTGTGAGCATCACATATATACTATAATGTGTATTTATATTATAATATGTTTGTTTAGGAGGTGTAAACAGCAGTACATCCTGTGTCTACACATGTGGTTAATGTTATGCTACTGACTTGTGCTGGAATTGTATATACATTCCTGTTTTGGGGACAATGGCATATTTACCATGCCCTCTTACTCCATATTCATTCCTGTCATACATGCTTGTGTCCATTTTCAACAGCACACTTTCCCTGCCCAGAATACACTTCCTATTTGCCCTTCCCATTTATCCCATCCCACCTCCATTATTTCACTATTCAAATTTTTGTGTACATTGCACTGAGTACACTTTTCTTTACTGTGATATTGCTAATGGTTCTGTGGTATTTTTACCCCTGCTAGTCATTTTGGCTGTCCGTGCAATCCCACCAATCATGTCTGCATGTAAGCAAACTTGAAAACATCCTCTTTCAGTGCTCATGTTGCTCTGCATGGTTTCTTTGACAAACAATCTGCTGTTGGACACAAAACCATTCTTCTACTGGTGTAAGTGCAATGATCAGCATGTGTATGTGATTAGCACTGCTGCTCACCAGAATAGCTCATAAACTCCATGTAAGCTTGGTATAAAAGCTTACACTGAGTTTATTGAATCCCTAGGTTATATCACATGTATTACACCACTCCAAAATCCCTATTCTTCCTACTATATTCTGAATTCTATTCAAATTTACAGACAACACCCAAACATTTTCATTTTCCCTTATCCTTTGATTCATGGTTTCATAAACTCAGAGCTAATTTCATCAACACACACCCTTAGGTGTATATATTCTTATTAATCCATTGCCTTCCTTTTTTCTGTCTTTGTCCATTTAAATTTTTCTTTTCTGTTTTCTACCAATAAAAATGTTTTTTTTTCTTTGACTATCTCACAATTTATGTCTTCTTCATAACTTATTTAACAGCCTTTTTCTATATCACCTTTATTATTTTTTTCTCATCTAGTTATTTTCTGTTTCTACTACTTGTAAATTTACTTCTCTCTTTCTCTTTTTCTTTTCCCTTACTTTTATTTTCATTTTTACCATCCATCCATAACTGTCCAATTTTTACATTTATAATGTCTCAGTTCACATTTTTATTACAGTTGCATATCAAGTGTTCTTTTTCACAAAAAATGTTTTGGCTTATCTTCAGTATTTTATGACACCCCTATTCCCTTCCACATTTATAATGCTTGGTACATGTGTATTTTTTATCGTTCTATTTTTAGCACAATATTACAATCTCAGCCACCAGTCCATAAACCACTTTTATCACAAACTTTTGCAATGTCCTGTACATCTGTACATAAAGCTTTCAAAGGTCCTTCCAAAGTCTCTCTTTCCCCTCTGTTCAAAATTGTACACACATTTTCTTTTTTGTTTCCCTGTTAAATCCTTTTTTCACAAAAAAGATCCCATGGGTTACATTTCTTTTCCTTTTCCATATTCTTCAAGAAAATGTTCCTTTGGGGGAAAAAAACAGTCTCAAATATAATGTCACAAAATGTTTCTGTGTATGCTCTTACCTCATGTGCATTTGCACCCAAAGGAGCTATTACAATGTCCCACACTTCATACTTGTCCATTTCTTTGTCTTCTTAGTTTGAATCCTTACCATATGCTTCCATTTTTTTCATTTTCTTCTGCATTCTTTTCTGCTGCCCACCTTTGCCTTGTTTTACTTTCTCTGCATATATTTCCAACTCACCAGTAAGCTTCACAATTATCTCTGCATCCTCCTTTTATATTTTCTCCATAATGTCCCCTGAGCTATCATCTCCTTCATTTTCTGTCTCACTCTGCATTACAATTTATTTGAGTAAATCATTCTGGAATTATTCCAACTGGATCATTGGGATAATTATATATCCTTCATTTGTCGTCTCATCTATAACAAGCAGATCTCTTTAAAATATCTCCTCAGAATCCTGCACATATTCTTCTCTCAACATTGGCTTTCTCCTCCATTTTACTTACCACTCCATTATCTCCTTCTCTATCCATCTGTCTCCCTGGTTCTCAAGGCTACCTCTGTGCCTGGAATGGAAACAAGACAACTGTCCCTTAGTAGTATAAGTGCCACTTTGGGTCTTCCCTGAAATGTGTCCACTAGTCTGTTGGGACTAACCTGGCCAACCAATTATAAAATAAATAAGCAAATATTTCAAACTTTTGTACATAAAAAACTAGAACAAAAAGAAGTGACCCAAGTATACAGTACTTTGGGGTATCATTGGGAAATCCTGTAGTGAAAGACAAGTAACCCTTCGGCATGACATGTTGTTTCTTGTTGCTTCACCATTTTCCCACATTGCATTAGACATGGATTATCCTTTAATGATTGCAATTTGTCATTTGGTCCCTTCTGTGGAATAATATCAAAATGCTGAGCACTGTAAGACAGTCATCTCTTCCTAAAGTGCTACTCCTCTCTTGAATGAATGCTATGAGATTTAAAAGACATTTGGCCCAATATTTTTTCATAACAGAAACATATAATGCCATCTCTACAAGACATACGGCCCATTGTAATTTTGGATAAGCTTCATCATAATTCTATTAATTAACCTACACAGAATAATTAATTAGTCTAAAATTTGGGGGGGGTCTAATGTGTCCCTCCCTTTGTTAATTGGTACTGTTTCAGACAGTTGTAATAGGTCACAGCATGTCCACACACTAAGCTTTTGTTTAAAATAACTGAAAGAGTTTTAGCTAGGTTTTTTTATTAAATAAAGGAAACCACATATCATGATTTGTCCTGAGAGAACTGAGCTATGATTTTCACTTGAGATAGCAGTCAGAATATATTTGTATAACAGTAAACTAAGAGGGTTATATAAGAGATGCCTCCCCTTGCTTCTATAACACCTTTGCCTAGAACATTTCTGATTATGAAGTTAATACAGTTTTTGTTTCTACAAGTATATTTGCTGTGTCCTATAGTTAAGACATCACATCATTACTTATTTATTATATTTTACATTCAGTTTTCTGTTAGATTTTTCTGATGCTATATACATTTTGCAGCTTGGGTGGGAACATTAACACAAGTTCGTTATATGAGTCCAATAACAACATAAGATATAAAACATCTGATTTTTGGGTAAGAAACATTATACCATGACAGTACAGGCGTTATGGATTAATTCTCACATGCAAGGGGTTCCTTCTTCAGTTTTCTCTGAAATTATGCTCCTTCATGCAGTGCCCATTTTTGTTGAAAATTACACAGCTCTACAACTCATCTGTTGGAGGCATAGAAGGAAAGTGCTGTTTTGACTTGCTTTGCTTGCTTGCTGTACACTGCCTCAATATTGCTGATCTCTGTCTGCATTTTATTTTGAAATTAAAGTTTTCATTTAAGGTTTGGTTACTTCTATTTTGTATCTTTTTATTATATTGCATTTGTTTCGTATTAAGCTTTCTGTAATATTGGAGTTTTATGAGGTCTTGGCTAGGGTCAGTTAAAAAAGTTAGCAAAGAATTCATTTGCAAACAGTGAATAACATCAGCTAATTATTGGAAGAAGCTGAGAAATAGCGTTCCTCATTTAGCTAGAAATATCTATATTTAGCTGAAGTGCTTGTGTGACCCACCTGCCCAACTGTGGTTGTATTCTTAAACTTGGAAAGTTTTGAGTTGCTTGCCCCTACTATAAAACTGATTTTGGACACCCTTCACAGTCCCATCTCATCAGCTCATTTTACTAAGTACAGAGAGATCATTTGGGAAGACTGACCCCTTTAGTTTCTTAACCTTGAATTAACTTCTGTTTCAGCTGCTTTTATTGTATCTGTATTTCCTCCTACTTTATTACTTTACTGCTTTATTTTGCTTTTGCTGCTTGTTCTTAAAAGTGTTCAATTGCATTTGTTCTGCTACATTTATTACTGCTTGTTAGTAGCCTAATAAAATTGCAACTGTTATTCTAGAGCCTCTTAGTTTTGGTTTAAGCACTTGGGCTTCAGACCAGTTGTTTTGTATTAAGAAGCTTGTGGTCTAAACCTTTGTAGGAGGAGAGGTTGGACTCTGTCCTTCTGAGCTGAAAGTTGTTGGTTGAAGGCTTATTGTGATTGCTTATTTTAACCTTTTTTTGTTCTGAAATTGTTGCATTTTGTTTGCTGTAGCATAGGCTAGATTCAGACCGACTGAATCTAGTTTTGTTTGTATAACTTGTGCACTAAACCAGGCCATCTTTTGATGGAGAGAGTTACCTTGAACCCTACTGACAGAAGTGTGCAGTTAAAATTCATCTGATTGAAGACTGATGGAACAGGGCTCAGTTGTGAACTTTTTTAATTGGTTAATTTGTTTAAATCAGTTTCTTCTCATTTGCTTCATAAGCACCACATTTGCATGGGTCTGTGCTTGTTTATGCTTCATGCACTGCCATACAACAGAGGACACCATTGGCAGTTATAGATGCAAACACTTTTTCCTGCAAATTTTCTCTTAGTATTCTGCTGGTGCTCCATTGGTGATTTCTTGCTATTATCCCTCACTGACAGGTGATACATTCAGTGAACCTCCTGAGGTACCAACACAGATCCTACCCACTTGCTCTTCATATTTTTTGTCCACTTCCCTTTTCCTCTACTTTACCTGGTCCTTCCTGCCCTTTCCCTGTTTTCTGACCATGTGATCTTACCTAGCATTATGGATGGACAATTTCCCAGTTTCTACAGCCAGCCGAGTTGACATGGGTATCCTGAGGAAATGTAGCAATTGTCTCATGTACATTGGCAAGCCACTTCTTCTAGTCCACACAAATTCATTATGTGAGAGATACATCTATATCAAGAACCTAGAATCCAGGCTCTCTCACTCACCAGTCAGTTCATCTAATACTAAGCAGGTTGTCAGTATGCACACCTCACCTCCTGCACCTACCAAAGCAACAAAACATATACCTACATAAGCTTATTAGAATCTTACCTAAACATCAGAGACCTCCCAAACACAAGCACACTTCACATAATACATCCACTGAAGAACATAGTACACATAATATATCACACACCAGTGTCTCACCAATCAAGCTCCTAAGGCATAACACAAAAACAGATATCTTAGTCATAGATGACTCAGTTGTGAGACACATAGATCTCTCTCTTACCAGGCCGAATAAGGAAAAGGTCATGATCAATTCTCTGGCAGGTGCCAGCATCCACTACAATACACATGCACTCAAGTGTCACAGCATGCACTGTTATGACTCCATCATAGTCCATGTTGGTGTGAATGACTTGAGACTTACCTCACTGGACTATATGAAGAGAGACATGACTAAGCTCTCTGATTATGTTTCTCAGGCAGGTATGTCCCTAGCTTTAAGCATCATTTTAGCTTCACCTAGGATGATACCTCAGCACAGAAAAGAATGATTGACTTCAATAATGGCTTAGTTTCTGGTGTCATTCAAAGGAGATTCAGTATCTGTCAGCCTGGGATGACATGGTTGTCAGTCCTCTATGCTTTGCCAGAGATGGTCTTCATCTGTCATCCCTGGGATTTTGGTTACTGACCAAGATTCTTGCCAGACCCATAGTGACTTTTTTAGCCAATGTCACAAGATCAAAATTTCCAGTGTAAAAATACGCTCTAAAACAATCTCAAGGTTATGCTTTTAAATGCTAGGAGTTTAAACCAGAATCTGCACTCACTGGAAGCAGTACTCACCTTGGAAGATGCTGACATTTCTGCAGTCACTAAGACTTGGTTTAAGGCTGCGGAGAGCACCCCAGCTGTATCAGGTTACGTTTCCTTCCACACGTTCAGACAACAAACTGAAGGCATGGGAACTAAAGGAGGTGGTGTATCCAATATTTATTAAAGCTAAATACACCTCTAGATTGGTTAAATAGCATGATTCCCTTGAATTACCTTAGGTGCAATTGATTGTAGGTAAGACTCCTCTTCATGTCATTGCCAGCTAAAGGACCTCCTCCATGAATAAGGACATCCACTCAGCCTACTGTGATCTACTTGAGTCAATCAGGATACAACCAAACACCCTAGTTTTAGGTGACTTTAATAAAACGTCCATTGACTGGGTAATTATACGTGTTCAAATTCACTTGTCCAAGGGTTCCTGGACTTTGTTAACTCCAACACCCTGATGCAGCTGGTACACACACACACACACACACACACACACACACACACACACACACACACACACACACACACACACAAGGGGCTCAAGCATCCTAGATCTGGTGCCCACAACAATGGGGGAGCTGCTGCACCACCCACAGTGTGTGGCCATCACTACTGAGATCTGACCACAAATCAGTTATAGGATCATAGGTAGGTACTAGGCTATCTGCCTGAAGGCATTTATAAGCCTAGCCAGAATGTGTTGGCTTTCGCCGCCCTCTTAAATTAGTTCCCTGTGCCTCTGTCCACCAGAGCCACTGAAGTGATCCCCGCGGTAAACTTTCTGTTTCCCATCCACTCGTCAAGGTTTCTTTTGAAGAGTGGTAGCGAGGAGCTATGCCTAATGTAGATTGGGATCTTGTTCCAAAGCATGGGAAGTCTCTGGGACAGGAATCTATCCCTCCAGCACATCCTATTTATTGCTGTGGTGAGGTTTAGATCCCTAGAGCATGTGGCTAGAGGGGATACGCTTTTCTTTAGGTGGAGCATGTCCATTAATTCTGGGTTGGACATGGCCTTGTATGTCAGACAGAGATCACCTCTGAGTAGGCGGTATGCAACCGAGTACAACTGGAGTTTCTTCAGTCGAGCTGCATAGGGCATCTGTTTGAGGCCATTCATCCTCTTGATGAGGTACTTCTGTGGTCTTTCCAGCTGTTGCAGGTGTCTTGTAAGGTACATCCCAAATGTGGCGTTGTAATGTAAGATGGATCTGATGAGTGATGAGTAGAGGGCACAATGACCTCTTTTGATTTGGATGTGAACCCTTTTGTGATTAGGTGGGCCACATAGAAGGATTTTTTAACTACTTTGTCAATGTGATTATCAAAGGTGAGATTACTATCTATGTGGGTCCCCAGATCCCTTATTACAACTTCTATATTTAGGGGACTACCACCTATGTGGTAGCTTGTGGGTACTTTGTTTTTAACAAAGGGGATGACTATGCACTTTCTGGCATTTAGCTTTGACACCAGGTATCCGTCTCAGTGAGAACCTTTTGGAGGATGTCTGTGTCAGCCAGAGAGTCAATTATAGCCCCTAGTTTGCAGTCGTCTGTGAACTTGGTCAGCCATATTCCTCCTGTGCTTGCCTGTACCTCTGAGAAGTATATGCAGAACAGGAGGGGTCCTAGACTGATCACTGGGGAATGCCACTTGTAACTGGTTTAGAGTCGGACCTAGCTTCCGCAACTCTCACCATGTGGGTTCTGTTTGTGAGCTAGTTGGATACCCATCTTGTGACATAGGGGTATATGTTCAGGCTGGTGAGCTTGTCTATAATACCATAATGGGGAATGGTGTTGAAGGCCTTAGTGAGGTCTAGGTAGGCTGTGTGTACCACCTTTCCCTTGTCTATAGCCTTGGTAACTGTCTCAACAAAGTCCACCAAGTTTAGGAGGCATGATCTAATCTTAACAAAGCCAAACTGGATAGGGTCCAGTGTTTGGAGGTTCCCAATGTCTCTGTTAATGAGTTACATGATGATGCGCTCCGTAGCCTTGCAGACCAAGCTAGTCAGGCTTATAGGGTGATAGTTCCCAGGGTCTGTTGTGGCTCCACCTTTGTGAAGCAGAATAACTGTTGCTGTGCACCACTCTATGGGTATGTAGCCTGTGGAGAGGCTGTGTTTGAACAGTGCGTTTAGGTGAGGGGTTAGTTTGTCTTCGAGCTCATGTAGGACTCAGCCTGGGACACCGTCTGGTCCCATTGATGCTGTGTTTTTGGCTTTGGAGAGGGCTGTTTTAACCTGAGTGGCTGTAATTTCAGGGACTCTACATTCTTCTGGTATGGTTGTGAGCCCTTTTGGGTGTGAGAGGGGGTGAAGTTTGCTCTGAACCTGTCTGCCAGGATGTTGGCGATATCGGTCGGTTCAGTGTATTTTGTGCCATTTTAGCACAGTCTTGCTAGAAATAACTGTAACAGAAGCCCCCCCCCCAGGAACAATTAAACTAAAAAACTTCTCCAAGGCAACGGCATAAATAACTTCCTAGCCCCCCCCCCCATGGTGGAACAGACACCTATACTGAGATATACACAAATGCTTTATACGAGCACCCATACAATTGTATTCAGTCTGCTGTACCTGATAGGACCAAAGCAAGATCTTTAAGGAAAAACAAACCTGCCTGCTGGACAACCACCATTAACAGGCTATACCCAAACAGCAGAGACCTCCAAAGCAGAAATGCAATTGACCACCACGGCACAACACTAATCACTAGACACATAACTCTCCTAAACAGTGTGCCACTCAACCAAAGCCCATAAGTCAAAACAGTATGCCCAACTCACTAATCATAGGTGACTCGATAGTGAGGCACACTGATGTCCCACTCACTAGGTTAAATAAGGAAAAAGTAGCAGTCAGCTGCCTGTCAGGTGCCAGGATCCACCACATAATGCACGCACTCAGGTCCCTCAACAACAGGTACAAATATGACTCTGTCATTGTACATGTGGGTGTGAATAACCTGAGACGTACCTTCCTGGACTACATGAAAAGAGACATGGAGGAGCTCTCAGATTATGTAGCCCAGGTGGACATGACCCTAGCCTTGAACATTCTACTACCATCGCCCAGAATGATACCACAGTACAATGATTGATTTCAACAATTGGCTAATTTTCTGGTGTCATTCTAAAGGGATCCAGTATATGTCTGCCTGGGATGACATAATTGACAGACCTCAATGCCTTGCCAGAGATGGCCTGCATCTATCACCCCTGGCCTTCTGGATACTGGCCAAGGCTCTTGCCACCCCTATAGTGTCTTTTTTAGGTGGTGTTCTAAAGAGCAAATCACCACCGTAACAGCGACAAACAAATGCAATCTGAGGGTCATGTTTTTCAACACTAGAAGTCTAAATCTCAAAATACACTCACTCGAAGCACTCCTTAAAATGGGGAATATCGACATTTGTGCTGTAACAGAGAACTGGTTCAAGGCAGCAGAAAGCACCCCTGTACTTCCAGGCTATAACTCATTCCACACCTTTCGGCTCCAGAACTTGGAACAAAGCTCCAAAGACGATGGTGTTTCCATATTCATAAAAGATGAACACACCTCTAGACTGGTAGCCCAACATAATGCATCACAGATACTTCATGTGCAGCTAACATTGGGTAAGACAGCGATTCAGGTCATAGCCTACTATAGGTCCCCAACCATGACCCAAGACTCACACTCCACATTCCTAAGTACCCTGGAGAATATTAGGGTCCAAGCTAACACTATAAAAACTGGGCCACTTCAACTACCCCTCCATTAACTGGGAAAACTACTCATGTACCAATGAACATGTCCATCGTTTCCTGGAATTCATTAATTCCAATGCCCTGGACCAGCTCGTTCTTACTCCCATTAGAGGTAGCAAGATCCTTGACCTGGTCATTACTAACATGGGAACAGTTGCTCTATGCCAATAGTCAGCTCCTTCCTGGTTAGATCTGACAACAAACTAATCACCTTGGAAATCCACACCCCACCCTTGCAAAGGTAAGCACTATGAAAAACTTCTCCAAAGCTAACTTTGGGCTTTTAAAAACAGAGGTGACTAACTTCACAGCACCCATGCAATTGGAGAACAGCTGCATTAGTGCCGAATCATACACTAATGCCCTGTACAAACACGTACACAAATGTATGGATCTCACCATACCCAATAGAACCAAGATGCTCCCCCCCAAAAAAGGAAGCTAATCTGGTGGTCCCCTGCCATAAACCAACTCTATAACAGAAGTAGGAAACTGATGCAGAATAAGGTGAAGTGGCAAGACTGGAAAAACTCCCTTATCAGCCTCAAAATTTGAGATCCCTCATCAAATCCCCTAAAGCTAGCTATGAAAACAGAATTGCAGCAGATAGTAAAGACAACCACAAGGCTTTCTATAGTTATGTAAAGAATCTCCATGACAATACCCAGATTTGCTTAAAGCTGTTGCACAATGGCACCTCCTATACTGAGCCAACAGATATTGCCAATATACTGGCCAATTAAATGTTGAAGCTTTTATGGGTAGTTTAAATAGTACTTCTGAGTTCTTGTCTTTTACATTAGGTTGTGTAGGTCACAAAGTTATTTTTTTGGATATTGAACTTACCTGGGATCCTTTGAGTGGTAGTTTTATCAGTAATATTTTTAGAAAAGAAACAATTTCTAATAGCTACTTACATTGGACTAGCAACCATCCTACTTATATGAAACATAACATTCCTAGAGGGCATCACATATGATTAGTAATGATAGTGTCTTCCAAACAGAATTGAAGTTTATTACTTAATTATTTGTGGAAAGGGGATACCCTATAGAACCATTACATCAGGCTGCCATTGAAGTCTCCAGTAAAAGGAAGACTCTGTTTCCACCTATTTTAAAGAATGGACTGCCTAGCAAATTAAATGAAGTGGTTATTCCCAGTGATTTTCCTCGGTGTTGTTTGGAAATGTCAGTAGACACATGTAACATCAGGAATATTATAACACAAACTGGCGGATTATTAACAGTCATAGAGAGTTAAGTCAGGATTTGGGAAATAAACCACAATTTGTTAACATTAAAACACGTAGTATTAAACAAATGCTTGAACAATCAGAAACTAAAATTCCCATTGCTTTTAGTAGTAAAAACAAAAGGAAATACAAGTGTAATGGTTGTTCCAGCTGTAGATTCATACACAAAGGTGCTTTTGTGATTTTGCCCCATTTAAATTACAACATAGATTTTAAGGAAAGGTATAGTTGTAATACATCTGGAGTGGTTTATCTTGCCCTGTGCTCAGCCTGTGATTCATTCTATGTAGGTATGACTACAAGAAGGCTGAGAGACAGGATTCAAGAACATGTAAGGGCTGTTAAGAATAAGGATGTAAACAATGCACTTTATAAGGACTCAAAAGTATGTAAGAATTTTAGTAAGTTCTTGTTTACAGTTCTTGAAAAAGTAACAATAGATAGAAGAGGGGGTAACTTCAGAAATGAAATTGAAACTAGAGAAGTATGTTGGCAAATAAGTTTGTGTGCTGAAGTTCCCCCTGGTTTGAATGAACATGTTAACAAAAAATGTTTTTTAGCAAGAAGGAAATTAAAGGGTTAAAATTGTTGATTGTTTTTAACTATGGTTAATTGATTAATATTTATAAACCAGTTGTATTGTTTGATCAGATTTTTCTGATAAAGTGTTTGTATGGAAGCGGAGATTAAAACATTTTCTACACTAATACAGCTTGGGGTCCTTTGTTGCAAAGTGAACTATTTTTGTTTCTAGTTGGTTTATATTCACTGGCTCCTAAAGTGATTTTTTTTTTTGGTATACTCAAGAAGGTCTTATGCAGACTAATGACTGGTGCCAAAGTCACAGTCTTAAACGTAATCCAAAAAATACGTTATCATCCCCTTCAGCAAGGATGATGTTCCTGCAAACTACCACATCAATAACAATACCCTAAGCACACAGTCAGTGGTGAGAGATCTGGGCACACAGGTTGACAGCAGCCTTAACTTTGATCACCATGTCTCAACAGTGGTAAGAAGGGCATTTTATAAAGCTCATCGCATAAGTAAAGACATTGTTTATAGAAAAAAAGGGTTATAACCCCCTGTACTCTTCCCTCATCAGGCCAATAATAGAGTACAATATTCCCTTTGGTATGTTCATTTCCAAACATCTGTAGCAATTGGAGAGCTCACAAAGGTTCCTTACAAAGAAAGGGTCTTCAAGATCTGTCTAATGTGGGCAGACTGATATCATTGTCACTTTACTCTGTGTTGCACAGACTGCTAAGATGCAACCTGTGCCTTGCATATAGAGTAATCTCTGACACAGCTTTAATAGAAATGCTACACACTTGCAAGTCAAATGGAACACAGATAACTCTCTCAAAGGACCTTAACCTGGTATGTGACATCAACAGAACTTGCTGGAGAGACAGATTTTTCTCACAGAGATTACACCACCTTTGGAACAAGCTTCCTATTCAGGTTAAACTAATCCACTCATTGGCCCTATTTAAGCACAATTTGGACAAATGGATGGGTAACTAGAAATTCACTCCAGGGTATCCAACTGTGTCCCTCTTGGGCAGGGGAAATGGCTGCTAATTTTGGTGTTTGCTTGAACCACACACCCTTGGGAACATGGGTTGAACTTGGCTAGGCTTGTAAGGTTCATAGGTGTTTACTAGGCTAATGACCACAAGAGCTGTTTTAAGCCTAGCCATGCATCCCAAATCTCTGACAAGTTCTGATACCCTTGATAAGTGTAAGCACGAGCCTGGGAGATGAACAATTTAGAGGTTACCTGTGTCCAGTAGAGACACAGGTGCCAAACCAGGGATGAATTTCCGGTTTCCCATCCAATTTTACAAGTTGCACTTGAATTGGATTTAGGAGGAACATTTAATGACAAGAATGCTGACAGTCCCTCAGTGCTACTGTGGAGCACCTGAATAATCCTTGTAAAGAGCAACACAATTGTGCATACAATGAAGTATCCAAGGTTGCAAGTGAATCTGAACATGTCATATGTTTGCATACATAACAGCATTACAACATTTGAATGAACCCAGGTGTATGTGTATATATAATCATTATGACCTAATATTTCTATATGTCAGATCATGTTTTTAAATGCTAGGTATACACATGCACACTTTTGTGGTACAACAGCTGTTACTTTGATGGTTGAAAGATAATTGTGTAAAATGTTGATATACTCCACTACAAGAACACAGGACTTAGAAAGGCAACAATATACAAAGCGTCATCCCTTGTCAAAAGTTCTAAGGAGGCATATTACTACAGCTATCATGGAAGGAGTAGGTAACAAAATGGCAACTTCAGCCATCAATACAGTAGTTCAAATCACAGACTGGAATGCAATGTTATAGGGTTGCAGTACATCCATACCTCAGCATAGCACATGTGGATAACAACAACATTGATATGTGCAATCATCTGGGGATCATAAAGCATTTCTAGGCTAATGGTCAAGAGCACATAAACTTCTAGCCATTATTATAGCATTTAAAACAAAATTGCTATATCTATGTGATGGAAGATATTAGGTGTATCTGCATATGTGTGCATGTGTTTGATTTTATTAGAGACTGCCTCCATCCATATGTTATATATGCAGCACCCCATGACAGAATTAGCAATCATACATACAGTGGTCTGGAGATGGCTTGCACAGGGTAATGTAGAGGCTGTGCTTCATGATGTGTGCATGCATCTTTCAGATGACATTGTCAGTGTTCTGAAGCAAGAATTTTATCTGTACACATGGATAAGTGGAAGTTGGATTCATGGGGCAATGAAAATGTTGTCCTGAGTTGGAGTCAAATGAAAACAGATTAAAAACATCATACAGTGACTGAAATATACTGCAACGCCTGTGTAGGTACACAAGCTGAATTTTATACAATGTAAGACTAGAACCAATACAGTTGTTTGACTATAGCAGTTTCAGAAGAATGTGATTGCAAGTCCTGCTGACCTCTCTCAAGCATCATTCAGGAAATACTTTTACACCAGTACATGACTCCACAGTAGTTTCATACAGCCATCGCAATATCATCTTCTCACCACACATTAATGATATAATCCACTATAAAGTGCAGTCTGACTCTGCTAACGTCAAACTTGTGCTGTGGCTCTAGCATTAAATACTGTGTTCTCTAGCATGTGTAATTAATTAAGTAGGGGCTCTAATCTCACAGTAATCAACTTGAATGCATGTGTGTGTGAACTATCACTCTGAAGGCAATTTTACACCGGGAAGTGAGTTCAAATTTATACTGCACAATTCTCCCAACATCATCTTCTCACCATACATGATGATGTCATCCCCTATAAAGTGACCTCTGATAGTGTTAAAGTCAGACTTGTGCTGTGATACTGTCATTAAGTACTGTGTTTTCTAGCATGTGTGACTAGATAGGAATGGGGGGGGGTTCTAATCTCACAGGAGTCAACTTGATCATGTGTGTGTGATAATTCAACTATCACTCTGGATATGATGTTACACTGGGGTGTGAGTCCACAACTGTATCACACAATCCTCCCTGCATCATCTTCTTAGCATAAACTGATGATGTCATCCCATATTAAGTGCACTCTAATACTGTCATAGTCAGATTTAAATTGTGATATGGCACTAGCATTAAGTAATGTGTTCTAAAGCCTGTGTAATTAAGTAGGTAATGTTTCTAATTTCACAGCAGTCAACTGGAATATGTTTGTGTGATTATTCAAATGTCAGTGCAAAGACCATTCCACAGCAGGATATGAGTCCACCTGTATGTTGCACAATCCTCCCACCATCTTCTTAGCATACACTGATGCTGTTGTCCCCTATAAAGTGCACTGCAACAGTATTAAACTCAGACATCTGTGCTGGTGCGAGGGTTAAAAAATGTGTGCTCTAACTTCTGTAACTTGATAAGTAGGGGTTCATATCTCACAGCAGTCAAATTGAGTACGTTGACATGCCATTCAACTATCAGTGTGGAGACAATTTTCATCTAGATGTGAGTCCACATTAATATCAGACATTCCTCCAAAACATTTTCTTCTCATCAGACAATGATGATGTCATCATCTTTAACATGTGCTCTTACACTCTTAAAGTCAGGCATCTGTTGTGGTGCTTGTCTTATGTTTTATGGAATCCATCTTCTATAACTGCAAAGTTGTTAAGTTAAAATCTGACCTCAATCACCTTGGAATCCAAAGTTTCCTTTTCCCCCTGTACAGATAACATCCTTGCTGTGGAACACTGAGGATGTCATCATCTCAAAGATGCATACACACATTGTGAAGCAGAGCCTCTACATTATGCTGTGCAAACCATCTCCAGACCACTGGATGTCTGATTGTTAATTCTGTCATGGGGTGCCACACATGTCACATATGGACAGAGATAGTCTGTAATAAAATCAAACATATACAGACATGCACACATACACCTAATATCTTAAATCACATAGCTACAGCAATTTTTCTTTAAATGGTATAATAATGGCTAGTAGTTTATATGCTCTTAAGGGCAGCCATGGTGGTGCAGTGGTTAGCATTACTGCCTCACAGCAAGAGGTTCTCCAGTTCGATCCTTGCCTGGGGCTCCTTCTGTGCAGAGTCTGCATGTCCTCCCTGTGGTCACGTGGGTTTCTTCTGGTGCTCTGCTTTCATCCCAAAGACATGCTGTAGGTGGATTGGACATTCTAAATTACCCTTAAGCATGAGTGCGTGCATGTGTGCACCTTCTGTGTAAGGTTGGGCACCGGGCTGGCAATTCAACACCATAAAACTCCACTGCCAATCATGAGTGGACAGATAATCCGCTGTGGTGACCCCTAACTGGAAAAAAGCCAGAGGAAGAAGTTTATATGCTCTTGACCATTAGCCTAATAATGCCTTTTGACCCTCTGAAGATTGCACATATCAGTGCTGTAGCCCTACAACAGTGTATGCGAATCTGTGATTTCATCTGCTGCATTGATAACTACTACTGCCATTTGTTTACATGTTCTTTCCATAACAGCTGTACTAATATGTCTACTGAGGACAATTTACATAGGAGATGTTATCAATATTGTTACCTTACTAAGCCATGTGTTCTTATAGTGGAGTATACCAAAATTTTACTCAGGTCTCATTTAAACATCAGTGACAACTGCAGTATGGCAGAGCTATACATGTGCATATCTAGCATCTGGAAATGTTATTTGACATATAGCAATACTGTGTCATACTGATTACACAGCCACGTATGCCTAGGTTCATGCACATGTTGTAATCCTGCTATATACACAGACATATGATGTGTTTAGATTCACTTGCAACCCTTGAGAATTCATTGTATGCACAATTGTGTTGCTATTCACAAACATTGTTGAGGTGCTTCACAGCAGCATTGTGGCGCTGTCAGCATTTGTATCATTAAATGTTCTGTGTGAACAGTGTCTGTCTAAGCTGTAATGTGTCCATACATGGCCTCAGAGCCTTTACCCACACATGTCCACTTATAAGCATATAGGCATATGATGTACAATTGATATAATGACATGAAATAAGCTGAGTTGTATGACTGTATTAAACTTTCCACTGTGTTGCATACAATTCATACTAAATGTTATAACTGGAGGTGATGTCACAAATCAGTTAGTAACAACATCTAAAAGCTTAAGGGGAATACCAAGCTATGCACACAGCAATATTAAGCTATGCACTACCCATCCTCAACCAGAGGAAACAGGCTAACTGCTAGCTGACAAATTTGGATGAAACTTCAACCTCCTTTTCTCACTGGTCATCTCCCAGAGTGAAGCTGAAACCATTCATCAGCCTATTATCTCAAAAGAGCAGGTCATATCTGCCTTCTCAAAGGCTTAAAATATGGCATCAATGGCCTCTGACAACATCCCAGGTTGATTTTGAAATACCTTAAACATGACTTAGTAGACCCACTTTGATCCCTATTTATCCACTGCCTCCAGACAGGCTATATTCCAGTGGAATGGTGAGCAACAGCAGTCATCTCTCTGCACAAGGGAGGACCATCAACATACACAGGGAATTATAGAAACATAAGCATGAATAGCATCCTCAGTAAGGCTATGGAAATATTCATCATGGACCTTATCAACAAGAATAGTTTATCTAATGACAATTCAGATTTGTTAAGTATAGTTCATGTCTGTTAAATGTCGTTGACTTCTTCAAGAAGGTCACCAAGGCAATGGATGAGGGAAAGACTGTGCATCCCACCTAACGTGACCTGGCAAAGGCATTTGACACAATTCCCCACTCAGATATTACAGCAAAACTCTCTAAACTGAGCATAAGCCCCAACATCACCAGGTGGGTAGCCAAATGATTCACTGACAGGATATATACTGTCAGAGTGAGTGAATTCATTTCTAGCAAAAGCCAGTCACCAGGGACGTACAACAGTGTTCTTTACCACGTCCCTTCTTGTTCAGTATTTCTTTCTCTGAAGTCAATGCAAACATAGACAGTCTTTGTCTGACCAAGTCTGCAAATGGCTGCATATTGGGGGCAATCAGTGAATACATGAACAATATGGATATACCACAGAAAAGATTAACGTACACAAATTATTGCCATAGCCATGGAGATAAAATAAATGCATACAAATCATAATAATTCCCTTTTGTAAAGCAAATACCTTACCTAATTACAATATAGACAGTGACATCCTAAGAGTAGACACACTGGTATGTGATCTGGGTACTCAGGTTGATACTAATCTGAACTTCAATCCACAATAAGTCCTTCTATGTGGCACAATTCATAAGTAAGGGCATGGCATCCTGTTCAAAAGATGTTATAATTCGATTGTTTTGAGCCCTCATCACACAAATAATTGACTACAGTGTGTCCTTTGGCATGCATCTCACCAGACATCTGCAAAAGCTGGGTGAACCTAGAGTTTTCTCACCAGGACAATACAGGCTATAAAAAAACAAGTCCTATACAAAAAGACTGAAAGCCCTATCACTATATGCCATCTCCTAAAGACTATTAAGGCACAACCTGTGTTTAGCCTACAGGGCAGTGTCGTCAATCCACCCCTGATGGAAATATTACATATTCATAAATCAAAATGCACAACTGTCAATCATTTCATGGATCTTAGTATAGCCTCTGACATAAATAAATCATGTTGGAGAGAAAAGTACATCTCTCAGATACTACACCGTCTCTGGAACAATCTTTCCATTCATATAAATTAAAGCCCTTCCCTGACCCTCTTCAAGCACAACCTAGCTCAATGGATGTGTAATCATAAATTTACTTGTGGGATGGTGCCCATGTCCCTCATGAACAGAGGCAGTTGACATTATTTACCATAGCATAGGCTCATACCTCTGTGAACTTCATTCACCTATCTATTGAAAATTGTTAAACTTGATTTAAATCTGGTTAGCTTCAATGGGTTATCAGGCCTCATACTCTCCTATGATCATATGAACATATGAAGTGCAATTGTAGCCTATGTACAGCTGTAGTGTGACTGTATTGCATCACAGACATATCACTACATCACATCAGTATTACCACTTGATAGTTTGCATGAGCACATATGGATGCATGTCAGGATTTAATGACAGTGTAATATTTTGAATGACAATGTCAGAGGGATAGTCATCATGTGTCACATGTCTTGAGTTTTGACATCTGCTTATAGTGGTTGCTCCATGTATTGTTTGGTATCTGTATAATATTATCGTGACACCTTCTTCAATCATTGACACTTGGTTTTGCATTGCTGTACTTTCTGTGCACATCGGCATAGTTGTTGCCTTGCCATCATTATCACATACTGCTGTAACATTCATTATAATGAATCATTTCTTACTTCACACATCAATTGCAGATACTTCAAACAACATCCATTGGCATTAAATTTGTCAGATGCACTTAGTTCCCAGCTGTGAGTAGGCAATCTACACTTAATGGTGTGATTTTTGTAGCTGTCAAAAACAAACTAAAACCAACAAGAGACTTCACGTCATGGCTAGAAGCAAAACCAGCAAATGTATTGATGATAATCACTTTCTTGTAACTACTGGTGCTTCTTCAGATCATTAAAACTAAAGACTAACATTTCAAATAAAAAATGCAATGTAACCAGTCATGATCAGTTAAAATATCACATGATATTAAACTCATTCATAAGATGAACATAGTTCATTCAAAAGTCTGGTCCAAGCTATTACCCAGTCACAAAGGGAAAGAAAGTCACATGGCTAAACAGGGCTTATTCAAGATTAAAGTGCCAATACAAAGTTTTCAAGAATATCATTTAACTAAACCTCACAACTTAAGATGCAGTTTTAAAGGAACCATTTCAATGAGCTCGTAACTCTTATCTACTTGTAATTTCAAGATCCACCTAAGCTCAGCTTCTTCAGCTGTACTGCTTAACTCTCCCAACGTTAAATCTTCATATAAAAGTTGTAACACCATAAACACAAATGAATGTGTTGATCCAAATAAAAATAACATGTTTAACTAGGGTGTTGTTATCATCAGCCCTATTAATCGCATAAATATTCTCTCTAATATTGTCCCTAAGAGATCTATTCATTTTACCTACATAAAAGCAAGAACAGAGCTAGCACCTGGCTAAGTACATTAAATTACATCTCGAACAATCTGTGTAATGTGAGAATTTAAACTTTGTATTCTGAAAAGGATGTACAAAAGTATCAGTTATGTCAATGCACTGACATACACTACCCAGATCTGCTACTAAAGGTGCTATTCTGCTTTGATTTCAAATTTGTATTGTTTCTATGTAAGCTGTTCTTATAACATAGTAAACACTTCAAAGATGTTTTATTCTTAAAATGAAAACTCAGTTTAGTGCCAGATATTACACTTAATACTTCCACCAGCCATCAATAATGGTGAATGCCTCTAAAATATTTCACAAATCTCAATAACATCTCATGAATAATATGATGGAATATCCATATTGCATATTGCAGCCCATATGTTCAAATTAGAGATATCAGTCTCTCAAACTGTGTTGTAGTGCCAGACGAACTGATAAAGTGGCTGATTCTGTAAACTTAGAGGCTGAAATGCTTCGCTCCTTGTTGAAGGATCTTGAGAATGATTTATTTAAGTCAAAATAGTTGCAGTGGCAGCAGTTATATTCTGAAGCTTGTATCCAATTCATTGTACCACCTCATGGGCTGAGGGTTGTTAAAATGCCCACCTATGAGAACATATATCCTAAACTGCTGAAGAAGTGGCAGAAGTTAATATGGATACAACCTTTAGTGATATGAGGCTGCTTTTAGAACACTTTAGACGAATTGAAGACAACATACAAAGTAATGCTAAACTACTGTCCATCACCATTGCAAATAAGAAAGGGCTGAGAGCTGATCCTTGATGTAATTCCCACCTCCACCTTAAACGCATCCGTCACTCCCACTGCAGACCTCACCGCTGTCACACTACCCTCGTACATATCTTGTACCACTCTTACATACTTCTCTGACACTCCTGACTTCCTCATACAATACCACAACTCCTCTCTAGACACCCTGTCATATGCTTTCTCTAAATCCACAAAGACACAATGCAACTCCTTCTGACCTTCTCTGTACTTCTCCATCAACACTCTCAGAGCAAACATTGCATCTGTAGTGCTCTTTCCTGGCATGAAACCATACTGCTGATCACTAATCATCACCTCCCTTCTTAACCTAGCTTCCACTACTCTTTCCCATAACTTCATGCTGTGACTGATCAGTTTAATCCCTCTGTAGTTACTATAGCTCTGCACACCACCCTTATTCTTAAGAATCGGTACCAAAACATTTTTTCCCCATTCCTCAGGCATCCTCTCACTTTCCAAGATTTCATTAAACAATCTAGTTAAAAACTCCACTGCCATTTCACCTAAACACCTAGAAACACTACTTACCTAATTAATCACTCTAGAGAACTCAATAGTTAACATTAGTGCCATGGCATAATTCCAATTTTCATATTGTCAGATAAGACTTTATTGCAGATGACATCATCAGTATCTAGTGAGAAGAAGATGTTGGTAGGAGTGTCTCACATTCTGCTCTAAAATGGTCTCCAGAAGGAGAGCTAATTGCGCACACAAAAACTGATGACAGTGGGATTAGAAACCCTAACTATCTAACTACACAAGCTGCAGAATACTGTACTTAATGTTAGTGCCACAGCACAAATCTGACTTTTATAATGTCAGAGAACACTTTATAGCAGACGGCCTCATCAGTGTTTGTTGGGAAGGTTGTATGAAATGGCCATGTAGTCATGTACAGCTATGAAATAGTTCTCAGTGAGTCTTGAGTGATGACATTAGAACATAAACTCATATTCTTCTGAGTGTGCACACACTCAATTACACATGAAGGCACACACACACACACACACACACACACACACACACACACACACACACACACACACACACACACACACACGATGATTGTTGTGTAAGTTGAAAGACTAACTAGTTAGTTCAGCTGCAGAACACAGTACTTAACATTCACACAATTACAGAAGCCTGATATTTTCATTGTCACAGTGGTCTTTATAGAGGATGCCATCATCATAATGTTGCAGGTCACATATACTGTTCTGAGACTCGTATGCAAATTCTGAACTTCAGAATTGCTTTTGTGATTCCAATGTGCAAAAATTCTTTAAAAGTCATCTTGATAATCTAGGTAAAATAAGCTGTCATTCATGCATGTGGTAGAACTGAGACATACACACATGCACACATGCACACACACTCACAGGCACTCACATTGGAAACAGCAGGAATGCAAGTGTTGATGTATGTGTGCTCATATTCAGATGAATTGATGTCCACAATACTACATTTTTCAGACAATATCAATGTGTTTTGATAAGTGATGACCAATGACCAGTGATGACCCGTGTTAGTAAAAACCCATAATAAATGTAACAATACAGTTCTGCTCTTTATTTCTCCAGTGTATTTGACATTGGACCTATTACTGATATATAGTTTGCAAGTGCATTGCTGTAGGGCATATAAGTCTGAGTAAGTATGTCTTCAGTGAATAACAAGTCCCTTCCCTTCTGTTATGTTTAAGAATGCCTTTTGGTCAGATGTAGGATAACTGGGCAATAACCATAGTAATACATGCCAAACACCTGTTTACATAGTGCAGCTCCAAGAAACTGATTCACGCGAATGATGGCAAAGTGTTAGTGCATGCGAGATTCCTATTTCATGAATACAACTTCAACTTGAGAATTTGTTAGGAATATATTTTATGTGAGAAATAACTGGCATATACTTTCAGACTTTATTTTATATTGGAAATATTTTCCCATAACTTTTGCGACATGAAGAACAGTTGCTATCACCTTCCCAGTTTGCACAGAGGTAAGCAATGGGCAAACATAGTTCTTTGCTTAAATGGAAAAAATAATATTTCTATTGCTTTGCCTTCCTTTGTGGAAACAGGCTAAGTGGTGATGTGTGGCTGTTAACACTCTGGAGAGTACTGAGTGTAAAAATACACCTGCTTCCTAGCTTTCCCTGTGGCAACAGGTTTAAGAGCAGTAAGCTCTTGGTCAGACCATAGATAACACAGGGTTCAAATCCAGCTCATTATTATTTTTTTACTGGTGGGACAGGATGGCATTTCCTAAGCAAATGTGACAAATAAGTACAGTAAACTATGTGTCTTGCACAATTTTTCTCATTAATGCCTACCCCTATACAGTGGCACAACTATTATCTACTTTGCAGGCCTCACAGCAAATCACAATTTAATTGTGTATACAGTTCTCTAGAAATAACAAAAGGGTGGTGCATGTTTTGAAAAAAAAATATTTCTGACTCAGCAGATAGGCCAACTATTTGTGTATGTCCATATATCCTGACAAGTCTGTAGAGTATGCTTTGTCACAGTAAGAACAGATTGCACATCAAATTAGATGAAGATTTCATCCACCATCTCTTGAACATATCAAAAACAGAATCCTGCAGTTGATTTTAAAACATTACATGGTACGCAAGAGATGCTAAACTATTGAATTAAGGTAACATGTTAGCATTAACCATCAGCAGAGTCAAGCCAGTCTGAAGACACCACCCATTAAGCTAACAGATTCACACATGTACAAATGAGTTGGAGTGATGGGATGAATACAAGGAGAGAGGAGCATCCACTTTGCTGTGTTTTTTAATGGCACATTAATGGTCATGTTTTTGGTCTATTGTCATTATTAACATTACATGCTATGTAGCAGAAAATGAGTGACATAAGATTAGAGAAGGGTTAGCAGAGGGACAACAGGCTTATGACAAGCAGACCAAGGTTAGATAAATATGTAATAGCAATGGGATTAGATTTCACTTCAGATACTCATTTTTGGGCAGTAATCAATATATAAAGCCACAAATAAACTAAGAACCTACAGATAAACAGACAGTATCATGGCCAATGGTAAAATCACTCGTACCAACTCACCAGATTAATTCCATATAAGCCAGGCAGCGCAATCATAGAAGCATCTGTAAAAAGTTAAAACCATTTATTTACCACAGTTAGCACTTTTGTCCCTAAAATAGGACAAGACTTCTTCAGAGTGACAAAATTCACATTTAATTAAATGTATAAATAAACTCAGCAAGGAGACATCCTCAATAAACCAATTAACTACTAGTGTTCAACTTAGAAAGATACTACCGGATTCAAAGATGGCTGCCATTCTGTGAACACTGCTGAACTACATCTCTGTATATACCCTGAGGAAATCTAAACTTTAAATTGATACTAGGAACCTTTTAACACTAAATCTTCGATAAAACAACTACAGCTTCATCTAACTACCTTGTAGGAAGAAGAAAATCTGAAAAATAATACATTATTCAACAGGATTATAATAGATTAGCTGGCTCTGACAAGGAAATCAAACAAAGGCACCGTGTGCTTTATACACTTTATACTTCTGTACTGGACAAAGATGTGAAAAGAGGAAAAATTTAGAAAAATATTTAGCCAAAGAAGTCTCTTATGTTAGAGACTCTTGGCATTTTTTGAAAAAATTAAATTTGTATGCTCAGAGTGAAGCTTTTGATTTCCAAAATTACATTATGTTTACTATTGATGTTGTATCTTTATACACCTGTATACCACACTGTGAGGGTGTTGAAGCTGTTCATTGTTTTTTAGCTAAGAAAAACTATGGGCTTAGTTGTAATGCCATTTCTACCATCTGTGGTTTTTTGGATATAATTTTCTTTTGAGTCTTCACTGCCTTTATACTGCCTTTACCGTGGAATTTTATTTGTTTTACTACTTGCTTTTTGTCTTGTTTTCGTTTTGTGTTTGCGATTGTACCATGGCTGAGGCAGCAGAAGATCCTCTGCTTGGTCTATCTATTCACCCTACACCAACAACGGAGAGTACCAGCACTGTTAACATCAATAATTTGCTGGTAACTACCTTAATGGATATACAAAACTCTTTAAGATTTTTGGTGACCAAAGCTGGTGAACATGATGTTGATTATCAACGCGAGGGACGAGCTGTGGCGAATGCCTCTAGTCCCATAGAGACATACGAAGAAATGGATACGATCATTAATTTGGAGAATGCTGGTGGCGTTGGAAAGCAACAAGGTTTGGCCAAATCACGCACTAGTCGGTGTAACCATACTGATAAGGGTGTGTTTTACAATTCAGTTGAACGCTTCTTTGAGAGTTCCGACAACCCTTTCAGCAGTTTGGGAAGCTATCGGAAAAATGTGAGCAGTGCCGATATGAATAAAAAGCGTGAACAGTTGGTAAGGCTTTTAAAAAGATACCGTTCTCTAGACTTGGAGAACAGTTATTTTTCACGTTGCATTGAACTCAACATAGTCCCTAAGGGACTCAGATTTTTTAAATGCCCTAACGGCGTTTATGTTGAACATCCGTTATTTGATGTTTTAGTTACTTTCTTTAATGACGCTGGTATGCGTTTGCTAAAATTGCTTATTGATAATAATTTAGTTAAAATGAGTTCCTTAAAAGATGAAATTATCAGCATCGAAGCGAGCTTAAAGGACATGTTTTCAGAGGACATTTCTACTGAGTTTTTAGACTCTATATGGGAGGAAGTGGAACAGCATTCCGCTGAAGTTATCGGGCGGAAACAATCAAAATTGGCGCGGGATATAAATTCCTATCAAAATAAAACAGCTTATGATAATTTTGTTCATAAAGGCTATAATGCCAATAATTTTCGTGGCAATAACAACAATGGACACAATCTGGGTAATGACAACATTAAGACTTACAGTAATGTTGTTTCTAAATCTCGTGCTGTTGGTCAATTTGTTTCCAGCAACAGTGGGGTTGATCAGCGGCTTTCTTCCCCGCCTGCTGCTGTTATTGACAGTAGTGACTGTCCCACTGTTAACCTTAACTCTGGGGTTGCAGTTAACCTTGACAATGTACGAACAAATGACTGTAGTTCTTCTGCAAATATTAGTAATGACAATGTAGTCAACATTACGAAGAAAGTTGATGCTATTCCCAAAACTGATTGTAACAATTCTTCATCTTCTGCTTCTGCTTTTTTCAGCAAAAGTTGTCACAGCAACAAACAAACTGTCCTCACGAGAAGCCGAACTTTTTTGGCCTCGAATTCTTCAGGGGACGAGACATAGACTATGTGAAAGACAACTTTTGTATTATTAATTTAAGTAACTATGACTTTTCTGAAATGGAGTTAAAAATCCTTAAGTATGGTTTAAATTTTGTGCCCAGTGTCAAAGCTAATTTTAGTAAAACCGTAGTTGACATTAAGAAATATACAAGGAAATTAAATGTATTTTATTTAATGAACAACATTCCTATTAAGAACAAAAGCTTAATTAAACCTTCTAGTTTCTCTCTTCAGTTACAGCACACCATTAAGGTTTTTGAGGAATTATGTATTCAGGGTATTAGGCAGATGTTATATAGTAGACCAAACACTTATTTCAACTTAAATAATGATGAAATGAAAGCTCTCCGTAACCTCAGGTCAATGACTATGAATTTAAGGTTTATGAAGAGCGACAAAGGTGGTAACATTGTCATTATGGAACAGCATTCTTACAAAAGTAAAATGTTGGACATTTTAGGTAACAAAGAAGAATATGAAACCATTAGCCTTCATCAGATTTTGTATAAACAACGTATGATCCATTCTTATTTATACGATGCACTTATGTCTGGTGATATCAGCTATGAAGTTTACGATTTTTGTACAGTGCAGGAACCTAGAATAGGTGTCATCTTTGGAATACCAAAAACTCATAAATGTTTGACCAACCCTCCACTCAGGCCTATTGTTTCTTCACCTCATTCAGTTACTGAGGGTATCTCTCTAGTTATTGATGCTATTTTAGGACCTTATTTAGCCAAAGAAGTCTCTTATGTTAGAGACTCTTGGCATTTTTTGAAAAAAATTAAATTTGTACGCTCAGAGTGAAGCTTTTGATTTCCAAAAGTACATTATGTTTACTATTGATATTGTATCTTTATACACCTGTATACCACACTGTGAGGGTGTTGAAGCTGTTCGTTGTTTTTTAGCTAAGAAAAACTATGGGCTTAGTTGTAATGCCATTTCTACCATCTGTGGTTTTTTGGATATAATTTTCTTTTGAGTCTTCACTGCCTTTATACTGCCTTTACCGTGGTATTTTATTTGTTGCACAACTATTATCTACTTTGCAGGCCTCACAGCAAATCACAATTTAATTGTGTATACAGTTCTCTAGAAATAACAAAAGGGTGGTGCATGTTTTGAAAAAAAAATATTTCTGACTCAGCAGATAGGCCAACTATTTGTGTATGTCCATATATCCTGAAAAGTGTGTAGAGTATGCTTTGTCACAGTAAGAACAGATTGCACATCAAATTAGATGAAGATTTCATCCACCATCTCCTGAACATATCAAAAACAGAATCCTGCAGTTGATTTTAAAACATTACATGGTACGCAAGAAATGCTAAACTATTGAATTAAGGTAACATGTTAGCATTAACCATCAGCAGAGTCAAGCCAGTCTGAAGACACCACCCATTAAGCTAACAGATACACACATGTACAAATGAGTTGGAGTGATGGGATGAATACAAGGAGAGAGGAGCATCCACCTTGCTGTGTTTTTTTAATGGCACATTAATGGTCATGTTTTTGGTCTATTGTCATTATTAACATTACATGCTATGTAGCAGAAAATGAGTGACATAAGATTAGAGAAGGGTTAGCAGAGGGACAACAGGCTTATGACAAGCAGACCAAGGTTAGATAAATATGTAATAGCAGTGGGATTAGATTTCACTTCAGATACTCATTTTTGGGCAGTAATCAATATATAAAGCCACAAATAAACTAAGAACCTACAGATAAACAGACAGTATCATGGCCAATGGTAAAATCACTTGTACCAACTCACCAGATTAATTCCATATAAGCCAGGCAGCGCAATCATAGAAGCATCTGTAAAAAGTTAAAACCATTTATTTAACACAGTTAGCACTTTTGTCCCTAAAATAGCACAAGACTTCTTCAGAGTGACAAAATTCACATTTAATTAAACGTATAAATAAACTCAGCATGGAGACATCCTCAATAAACCAATTAACTACTAGTGTTCAACTTAGAAAGATACTACCGGATTCAAAGATGGCTGCCATTCTGTGAACACTGCTGAACTACATCTCTGTATATACCCTGAGGAAATCTAAACTTTAAATTGATACTAGGAACCTTTTAACACTAAATCTTCGATAAAACAACTACAGCTTCATCTAACTACCTTGTAGGAAGAAGAAAAATCTGAAAAATAATACATTATTCAACAGGATTATAATAGATTAGCTGGCTCTGACAAGGAAATCAAACAAAGGCACCGTGTGCTTTATGCACTTTATACTTCTGTACTGGACAAAGATGTGAAAAGAGAAAAAAAATATGGTCACAACCACTACCAAAACAAAACTTTCAAAGCTACGGTCACCGGAAAAACATGTGATCTCTAAAAGGCAAAAAGGTACTAAACTACAAGAACAACAAAAGCCAGAGACTAAAACCAAATTAGATCAAGCACTAAATATGGAGGACATCAAAACTGCCTTATTACCCATTCAAGAGGCTCTAAAAGTATTAACTAGCCAAATACAAACGTTTGGAAACTCTTGCAACCAACTACTTAAAAGAATGGAAAAATCTGAAGCTCGGATTTCTGAAAGTGAAGACAAACTAAATCTACTAGCAAAAAAAACAAGTATACATGATTTGGATATTCAGGCTATTCAAAGCAAAATCACTGACTTAGAAGCAAGATCCAGGAGAAATAACATCATTATTAGAGGAATTCCAGAATCGGTGCAATATAATGACTTAATCCCATCTATAACACAAATATTTACAGTGATCTTAAATGACTCTGACATGGTAAAGCAAATCATTATTGAAAGGGCACACAGAGCTTTGAGAGAACAACAAGCTTCTAATACTCCAAGACCCATATATGTTAAAATACCTAACTACCAGGATGTTAGCAGAATATTGGTAACTGTTAAAAAAGTGGTTGAAGTATCATGTGGAAAAACAACAAAATCTCTCTGGCTCAAGATTTACCTGTGCAAATCAGACAAGCAAGACAGTCCTTATCTCCTTACTGCAGATTTCTCATTGATAAACAGGTTAAATTTCAAATGAAATATCCTAATTTATTAACATTCACAGTAGATGGGATTAAATATTCTGTTTCTGCAAAAAATGAAGCAAAAATTACTTTTTTGAAGGTTTTTAAAAGTGTACCTGCTTCTGAGACTTGAACTGTATTTCCGTTGGGACTATCAGGCTGCCTGAGGTCGGATCTGTTGATTACTATGGCTCGAGGTCTGGGTAATCCTTTGTCTTCTTTTGAAATGCTTTAGGCCTCTTCTGGGTTAATAGGTTTGCTGTTTTTTGCTGTTTTTGGCTACCTGCAATCGTTTTCCAAAGTTTTATGGGTTCCACGAGCTGTCTGCATCGACAAGAAGACAGGAAATGCCTTTAGGACTGTCAAGGGGGCAGATTTCGATGTGGCGCTTCTGGAAGTCCGTCTGTAATAGCGGTCCCCCATTGTGAGTCTTCTGCATGGTTTATAGGCTTAGATACCTGACAGGACTGGTTTTTAACCTTGTAAGGACATTGTAACATCAAGTAATGTACTGTTTCATTAATGTAAGCACATAGGAACATTTTTAAACACTGGTTAGTTAGCTACTAACATAAACCCTGTCATATATGGTAGATTAAAAGGCTGTATGCAGTACTGTTAAATATAGAGATTTTAGTACATTTTGCAACTTTATAATATATAATTTAACCTTTATACTTTTACTCAGAGATGATAGCTATATATTACATTATTTACATATTAGTTTATATGAGTAGAAAATAGCAATAGTTTATAATGTATAAATAAGGAAAATGTTTATTTAAAGGTATGTGTGTTTTTATATATGGTTATAACTTAGCTTTTTTCTATAATAGAAGGAAAACTTGTCCATTTGTTAAACTTGTATTTTTTCAAATGTTATTTTATGAGTATGTAGGTGAGGTTTAGTATGTATATATAGTGTGCTAATCATAATTACTAAAGTTTTGTTACAGTAATTTATATCTTTAATATGATTTATTTTTTCAATAACAACTAATCCAAGATGTAGACAACAGTAGTGTTTATTAGGGAATGTTTAGAATAGACTTTGTAATAGTTAGGTTAGTTAATATAGGTCTTTACTATAGGATGTGTTTAAGGTTTTATAAATTAAGTTTTTTTTTTGTTTCTGTGTTTCTTTGACCCTTTCAGTCTTCTATGTTATGCAAGACCTATGTATGTCCTGGTCCGGGGTTAGAGTGGATAGGTACTGGTATAGGACGGGATGTCAAGAATGCTTCCAAATTATGTATGTTTTTCAAGCTATTTTACCTTTCCTTTTTGTTTTCCCTTTTAAACTTTTACTTTATAACAACTATTTGAATGTGGGAGGTAGACTCATGGAATGTTAAAGGACTCCAGAACTTAAAGAAGAGGAAGTTAATTTTACACTTATTGATGCAGGCTAAGGCGATGTTTATATTACTTCAAGAAATGCATTTAACTAATGATCAATGGGTTGATATCCAAAAAAGGAAATGGATTAGAGAAGTAATAGCGTCAGAAGGTAAAACTAACAGTGCTGGGGTAGCTATAATTATTAAAAATAATTATAAGGGAAAGATTTTAGACTCTAAGGCAGATAAAGATGGAAGATGGTGTTGTGTTGTTCTTTTAGCTACCCAGTTTTATAAACCTATTTTATTGTTAAATGTTTATGCACCCTGTAATGACCAGCATCTATTCATAACATCGTTATATCCAATTTTGACACAATATGATAAATATTATATAATTATTGGAGGAGACTGGAATTCTTATCAGAATCCGAAGTTGGATAGATCTTGTCCACAAAGAGCATTTAATAAACAAGTGGTATCCGTATTAAGTGATGTTAAGGCAGACTTTCAATTATATGATCCTACTCAGTATTTAAATACTGGTAATAGTATAAATAAGTATACCTTTTATTCCAAGTGTCATAAAATGTGGTCCAGAATAGATTTCTTTTTAATTTCAAGAATAATGGTTAACCTGGGACCCTTAGTTGTTACACATGCACGTTACTTGTCAGATCATTCAAAAAATTCATTAAGTTTTGCTAAAGATCCAATGGAGGCCCAGCAGCAAAGAGGTTTTAACTGGTCTCTTAACCCAAATTTGTTGAATAAGGAGGAAATACTGCATGAAATTATAGTCATCTTAAAGAGTTATTAGATAGATTAAAGAAACAACAAGGTGTACCTGACATTGATTGGGTGACAGTTAAAGCACAAATAAGAGGGATCTTTTTGCAAAAAGCTTCATACTATAAAAAAATACAAAATAGAGATATTCAAAAATTGGAAGCTAAAATTAAGACACTTGATCAAGAATTGATTCAAAATTTTAACACTCAAACAGAGGTGGAATTACTTAAATGTCAAAAAGATCTCTTCTTAATACAAAATAGCAACTTGACATTTCAGGAACATAGGATGTTAATGAGGTATGCCAATCATGTGCAAACACCATCAAGGGCATTAGCTAGGATAATTAATCATCGAGAACAGCAGTACAAATTTCAGAAATACATTTTAGAAATACAACTTATTTCAAAACTGAAGATATCATAAATGTTTTTGAGCAGATATATACTAGTATATATGGTGAGCACAGTGATTTATCCCCCTATAGAACTAGCAAGGAATTTTTACAAAATATTAAATTTCCGAGAATAGAGGACAGTATTCCAAGAGATTTGATTAAACCGATATCTGAAGAAGAAGTGATATATACAATTCAATATATGAAATTATATAAGTCACCAGGTCCTGATGGTATGACGGTGGAAGTCTATAAGAAATTTGACAATATCTTTGGCAAAATACTCTCACGTGTATTTAATTATATAATGAAAAACTAAATTAATGATCCCCATCTCAATGCTTCAAAAACTATTTTTATACCTAAACCTTATTCTGATTCTCAAAACCCTGACAATTATAGACCAATTTCATTAATAAATGTAGATATGAAAATTTTAACCTCTATTATAGCTAATAGATTAAAAAATGTATGCATCATATCATATCTAGGGAACAGGCTGGTTTTATGGCAAATAGACAAACTAGTGATAATACACTTACATTACATACTTTAATAGCTTATGCTAAACAGAAGAACCTAAACATGTATGCGCTTATAGTTGATGCACACAAAGCTTTTGACAGGATTGATATAGACTTTTTGTTTGAAATTTTACCATATTTTAATATATCTCATGAGTTTGTTGAAGTCTTAAAGATTCTATATAGTAATCCTTATACCACATTGTATATAAATAGAAATTTTTCTAAAAGAATACCAATCAAAAATGGAACACGTCAAGGTTGTCCTCTGTCGCTTTTATTATTTAATATATACATTGAACCATTATTCCTATACATTAAACAGAATATATACCACAAGCCCCACTAGTTTATGGAACAAAAATATCAATGGCAGCGTTCGCAGACAACCTGAATATTTATTGTACAACTCCAGTCTCAGACACTAAAAAGTTACTAAAGGCGAAAGAGAATTTTTCAGAAGTTTCCAACTATAAAATTAATCTAAAAATAAATGGTATTTTCCCATTGAGAACTCCCAAACCCTTTTCACTGTTGCCTCTGGTGGGACAAATAATGTGTAAAGATAATATTAAATACTTGGGTATTGGCTTCGCTACGGATGATAAGGATTTTTATGCTACCAATATTAAAACAGTATGGGATCAAATAGTATCTGATTTGGGGAGATGGAAGAATCTACAACTACCAGTATTATCAAAGGTATCAGTTATCAAAATGAATATATTACCACGATTATTATATATTTTCAGATCTGCTCAGGTAGTGATTTCAAAAACATTTTTTAAACGAATTCACAAAGAATTAGCTAAATTTATTTGGGAGCTGAAGAAAACAAGGATCTCATATGAAAAATTAGTGACTCCAAAACATAGAGGTGGATTGGAGTTACCAAATTTTGAAACTTACTATTTTATAGTAAATTCAAACAGGTTTCTAAGAATCGCTAATTATAATATAATTAGCACTAAATGGATTCCTACCTGGGTAGTTCTGAATTATAAATATATTTCACATTTGAATATTAATCCTAAAGTCATACCCTTTTTAGGTAAAGAAACTTTGAAACTATATGGGTTAATGGATCACATTAAACTATATGTAACGTCCCTACAAACCTTGTTTCAATTATTAGATCTTGCTCAATATACAATGGCTTATCAACCCTTTCATAGAAACCCTAACCTGAGACTAAATAATAAATTAATTGATCTTAAAGAATTCCCCTTAATAATCAATTTAACTTTAATAGATATTTATACACTTCTTAAACTCTTGGCTAATTAGATAAGAAAATAATTAAATTTACCTAAAAATTATCTCGTTATTGTAAGACAAATTAGGGAACTTTCTATAAGTTACTTTAAAAATTTTAAACCCAGAGAAGAGAATATAATTAAATGCTCAGATTTGTGGCAAGCTCTCCAACAAGATATTAAATTTATAACAGCAGCAAATAATTTAATAAAGGAGTTTAAATTCCAAGATAAAGTTCTTGTGTCAAAATATTGGAAAGAGAAAATGCCAGAGATAGAAGACAGTCATATGATAAAAGCAATTTACTTGACTATAAAATCTATTTCTCTTCAAAAACTGATGTATACCCAGTTGATGATATGGAATTATGCGTATTATACACGCCTTAGCCTGCATAAATTTAATTCCAAAAATTCACTAGTTTGCCCATACTGCAAGGATCAATCTGCTGATCTTCTTCATATGTTCTGAAGTTGCAAATGCATATACAAACTTTGGAACTCACTTAAGATACAACTTCAGAAGATGGGTTACCAAAGTTCAGCATTGTCATGGGAATTCATGATTTTACATATTCCCCCAAAATAACTTTCTAAATCTCAATGTATTGTATTAATCAATATTTTCATATTAATGAAGCTATACATAGCTACTAATTGGTTAGACCCATCCAAAACATCATGGAATAATTTTAGAGTATTAGCAATAAGGCATATAGTAGCTCACAAATTATTTTTGAACCAACATAATAAAAATATTAGCAATCCAAAAATATGGGAACAAGTATTTAATATTGTATTAGTGTAACATCTTATATTTGAATTTAGCAAGAATTTCTACACTTTTAAGAGACTCTGTAACAGCAACTTTTCATTACTCGAATTGATCTTAACCACTTTTATAGTCTTTGTGTATAACTTAATGTGTTACTTGGAAGCATTTATGTAAATATTGTATATATGTTATGGAGTTAGTGTTACTTACTTTAGTTGGTAGTTTTTTCTTAATTTGCTGTATTGTTTTAATTTTGCACGGAATATAAGAAAACAATAAAAATTATTATTGAAAAAAAAAAAGATACTACCATTCTCTGCCAGGTAGCAAATTGAAAGGAAAAAAAAAATTTTAAAATTCTAAAAGAAAATGCAATAATACCAACATTCCATTATAAGCATCAAATAAATAAAAAAGTAATATTTTCCATATAACTTAATATGCATAAACAGATAAAAATTGTTTTTCAACTTAATAATGTAATACTTTTTATTGTTCAATAATCTAGTAATTTAATGCCTTCATCTTTAAATAGCAAAAAAATAAATATAGATTCATTTAGTCTATAGGGATCCATGGCATTGGACTTAAGTTGCCATTCAAATTCCTTGCATTCATCTAGTGTTCCATGGACCTCCCCTGGGGTCTTGGTCAAGTACTTCAATAGTAAAATAAACTTATGCCCTTTATTTTCTTGGATATGTTTCCACAAGGTGTTTATAGAATCTTGGTTTTTAATATCTCGTAGATGTTCATAAATCCTATCAATGCTCTTTCAGTCTTGCCAGTATAGAAGAAGGTATATTTCCTACACAGGCCAATATAAACTACTTTCCTAGTGTCACAATTGCACCTCCTCAAACATTTTAATTTACAAAACCCCTTGACCATAACAAAATTCCCCCTCCATAATAAAGGGGCATTAAGAACATCTGCCACATTTTAGCATTCCCTTCCATCACTTGATAGTGTTTGAAAGTCCCTTGCCTGTTTCCAAATAATTCTTAATATTATGGCCCCACCTATAACAGCACTAGAACAGAATAATGAGTTACCAAATAACAGTACTTAAATGTGATGTAGTTTATTACAAAACCAACATACAAATATTTTAGTTAAGTGCTTTCATCCACACAAATATAAACAGACTTCATTTAGTGAGGGGCACTATACTTCAGTTAACTTTGCATGTATGTATGTGACTGACAAGGTCCTGGTTTATGCATTCTTATGTGAGTCGGGAGTAATATGTGACAATATACTGGATATAATTATACTCACATTTCAGAGTTCTGGTTCAGACCACACAATACATTCTGTTTTACAGCTATACTTGTGTTATGGGAGGGGTGTAGATGACTGCCAGTAGACTATGAAGTCCATTCCAGGTCTGAAAATACATTTATAATTACAAAATCTATAGATTAATTACAATTATAATTACAAAATCAATAAAATTCTCCACAACCCTACTAAAATTCTCCACTACCCTACTAATACACCAATACTTAATAACCTTGTGGCCCCTTACAGGAATCTTACTTCCCTTCGCTCAGCTAACAAACAACTAGTAGCTACTCTCAAATCACACAATAAATCTGGTGACTCCTTGTTCACAAATGTTGTTGGCTCATACTGGAATAAACTTCCTATAGAACTGACTAATTTAGGCTCATCACAACTTTTCAAGAAACAACTAAGGAACTATTTCAAATCTAACTGGCTATGCCCTGCTCTAATCCTGACTGACCTCAGCATCCAACTCTTTATACTGTTCTCTCCACTACTCTTCTACTCGTCTCTATCACTAGTACTACCCTTCCTCTGTAGCTCACCTAGTATCCACTTGGATACTACTTTTCCTATAACGTCTTTTTCTCTTTTACTTGTTACACTACTGCAACCTGTCATCTCTCCTCTTATTTAAATCTACATGTTGGTCCCTGCTGTGCAAATCTATTTCTTAAAACTTGTGCCCTGGCACAAAATATTTATCATAATTGTTAATACTGTAAATATTGTAAAACTCTTGTGTGACTTACTATTTTCACTTTCTTTCAATGTTTCTACTCTTGCTTTTGCATAGAATATGAGAATAGGAATCCTCACTTATCTTATATTTTTGTTAAAGTGCTTCTGTACTGTTACTATGCTACATAGGAATTGTTGTCTAGATGCATATAATTTGTATCTTACTGTGCTGTTTTTTATGTTATTTACTAGTATATAGTGGAGCTTTTCTCCTCTGGCCTCTGCTGAAAATGGACATGTATCCAGCCAGACTAGCCCGGTCAACAAATGTAAAATAAAATAAATAAAAAATCATAACTGCTATGCTACACCAGTTACACATATATAACACACATATAATACCTATGATACTATGTGTATGTTTGATACAACTGCTATACATAGCTACTGTTATTAGTTATCTTTATGTCATTATTTTTGTTAAAAATTACAGTGTGACACCATTAATAAAAAGTGGAGTATACTGAATTAGAACTGTGGCTTACAGGGTTCTAGCCACAGAATTACAATTAGTGCCGTCGGGAAAGCTAAGCATCAAGTGTATTTTTTAGACTAATTACTGTCCAGAGTGGTGATAGCCTTGCGTTGCCTCTTAGCCTGTTTGCAAGAAGGAGGGTAATGCAAGCTCATAGGTTCATCAGTTGGTACTAGGGCCGATGCAAGCCTAGCCATAACAATTCCCTGGATATTTCTTCCCACAATATTTACTTATCTGGACCCCTATCTAGCAGGGCGACTGACATGATTCCCGGGGTGAATTTCCTATCTCCCATCCAATCATCAAGGTTCCTTTTGAAGAGGGCCAATGAGTAATAATGTTTCTTTTTTCTTCAGCAATGAACCCTGTTGGTGCAGAGGTGAGCGATGCTCAAATAATACATATGAAAGTGAATATAGATTATTTCTGTTAATACTCATTATGATCATTCCTCTGTAAAATGTACTGTGAAACTTGAACCATGGTCTACCTGCCTTGTCTATTGTACACCTCAATATCTTTGCACCTTATACTACACACACAGTTGGGTCACAGGTGTAATTTCTGCTGTTATTATCATCCAAGGTGTGTATCTCCTCACAATGCTGCTAACCATGATTGAGCTTACTTAGGCAACTGACATTAATTTTTATAGTTTTATGCATTTGACCATGTTTGTACTAACCATGTGCCATGCAAATGTTAAATACCAAAACTAACAAAAATAAATAAAGTTAAACATATGTTCAACCATTACACAGCTCTGGATCTGAACTATCAGAGTAATGAAATTATTAAATATAGTTGGAGTGTGTACTCTCTCTTTGCCACAGACACAGCTTTGCAGCAGTAATCAAATCATGGGCACAGAAGCAATTTACAGTTCCGCTACAGTATTAACAGGACATACATTTGTACATTCTCGGTTGTACGTGTGCCTTACATATTTTGCACAATGACTAATCACACAACCATTTATGAATACATTTGCACAAATGCAACTTTGTCTTCTCTTTGTATTGTGTTCATTCTTCCATTATCTCTGCTGTAATCTCAGACGTGCAGTCTATAATGCATTTTGTGTCATTTTCTTTTAAATGTGTGATAAAAATACATGACATTGAAAAATATTTTTTAAGAAAATTCAGGCAAGTTTTGCTATTAGTGATCAAAAATGATAAATGTGTGGTGTTTTGTTTCATTTAAAAGCTCACTGAACTTAGTTCCACACTTTGCATATGTATGTTCACTATATCCTTACTGACACACCCTCTGCAATGAAGGTTGCCTGAATTGCTGTAGTGTTTTCCTTCTCTCTCACACTAATCACTCACAGTTAGAAGCCATTAGCTATTTACATCTGCTACACAAAGTCAAATGTTTGGTATTCAGCCATTCTGAGTTCATGCCTATTTTGCATCTTTACAGTGCTCAGAAGGATGAATCTACACTTTAAAATGGTAACTGTGTAGCTAAGGAACTTGAAGGTGAGAAGACTTGTGTATGTGGGCAAAACAACATATTGCTATTCCTTTGAAGGTGATTTATCTGCAGAGAAGGTTTATAATTTGGCTAAGATATGTTTGTATTATTCAATTACAATCTAAATTTTGTAAAATGTCACAAATGTATTTATATTTCCATCAGAAAAAGGAAAGTTTATCTGTATACTCTTCATATACTTCACTGTTAACACAGGTATTTTTGGCAGGCATTTACATTTCAGAGTTAGACAGGCTATATTTTCAGCAAAGCAATTATTTTTTTTAAAATTTGATTTTACTATATTGTATGTTATTGGAGTAAAATGTAATGCACATGTCACTGACACTTGTGTTATGCTTTTGAGATGGCCTAGGGCAACCTCCACAGGAGTGGTGGGCACAGTGAGAAGTGACTGCCATTCATAAATTGACTTTTCAGCTGTAAATGTGCACACATCCTAATAATTGTGTGGAAAGCATATATACATGACTTTTATGGTATTCCTTGGTTTGTAAAAACCTTCATTTGTTTGTTGCTTTGGGGGTGGGGGAGTCACCTATCATTCTGTGATCCATGATCAAAAGTATGATTTCAAGTGTAGCCATCCTGATAAGTCTCTGGGAAACATATATGCATTATTTATGTTGTATGCCTTTGGTTTTACAACCTTTTGTTCATGTGAAGGGGAGGTGGGACAACCATCTAACCTTCAAATGTACTAAATGAAAAATGTGTTTCAAGTGCTTAACACTGACAAAAGGGTATGCAGACTGATACTCTTTTGTAAGTAATACAGTAAGTATGTGATTATTTATCTGTTTTATCCTTCTCTGTTTTATACCATACATGATTATGGTATGCAAGTCTACCAATCCAGGAAAAACCCTTTCAGTGAGATGGAAAAGAAGGTGATAATGCAAGTTCTGAGGCACCATGGAGCCTTTCTGCTTCAAAGAAGACATGGGGATATGGCTGCCAGAAAGGAGATTTGGAACCAATTAGTCAATGATGTCAACATAGTCAGAGGTCACAGCAAAATATATGATCAGACGTGGCATTGGGTCACTAATATGATTTCATTAGTCTAGTGGAGGGCAACTGAAGCTGCTGAAGAACAGCTGGCTATGGGGGTAGTCCTGCTACCAAGCCACCACTGACAACAAATGAAGAGTTCCTGTCTCCTGTCAGAGATCCAGACAGCAGAGTGGAAACTACACACTGTGTGCTTGATGTCAGTACTGATGTGGTTGGGAGGACAAGTGTGTCGCAGGAACAGCTTCCAGTCAAGCTTGCATATGGCAAGTTTTATATTTGCTTGCAGAATAAAATATATAATTTGACTGCTACTTTCTGTGAATTTATTTGGATCTGTACCTATTGATAAGTAATGGAGTTATACAAGAGGGTTGTTCAGTGCACACGGGTGTGGGTCAATGTCTCAGCCAAGTTTCAGTTTCAGCGATTTATTACAGGACATATAGGCAATTTTACATTCACTGTTCCCCTGTGTTATGCCCATTGTCATCCTTTCCTTGCTTAATTTCTCCCAGGACCATCCTCCCTGCAAAGTGTGGAGACATCTGCAATGGTGAGCAAATGTTTACTTGCTTATTACTATGCATTATTTAGATATATAATTGTCTGTATGTGTGAGGAGGGTATAATGAGTGTCTGCATTACTGTACCATCTGTGATTGTATGACCAATGTTACTTTTTTATCATATATATATTAGTTTAATATTTAGTATAGTAGTAATTTTATTCCTGTGTTTGTTGCTTATTTTCACATGGGGTCCTCACAGTGGAAGTGTACAACTCCTACCACCAGATATTAAAATATCGGTAGGCTTTGATGATGATGGTGGCCAAATGGAGGCACAGTTGGAGGGTGCACAGGTTGAATCTGACAATATGCTTGTGAGTCACACATCCCCTATTTTCCTTCAGACACAGTCAGTATGCCTACACATACCCATTCCACTGAGCCCTCAGATATTGAACAGGTTGAGGATCACATAGTTGTTCAAGGTAGTGTAGTTACTGCAGCTTCCGTGCTGGTTGACTATGACCACAGCAAAGTGTGGGTGAGGTGCCATGCAGAAGGGTTGGTAGCAGTGCTTGTAGGATGCCTGATGTCCACCTGATGCTAGTGTGTCATTGCGTTCCAGTCAACGTATGTTTAGGCCATCATGGAGGCACATTCTACTAGGGCCTCCGGAGACATGCTTAGGCTGTAAATATAGCACAGGTTGACAAACGTGACTGCTTCTGCTGTGTGGATGATTCAATAGAATGAATAAATGACATGATGGAACATGTAGTGTCTATGATGGAACATCCACTGGGTAGGGGACAGCATCCACGTGGCCATAGGTCTGCATTATCATCTGCTCTTAGCCAACTTGGATATGTAAGATCCTGCTCTTTTAGTGGTACTACTTCCACTGCTCCCTCAATGGTTGAGGTCTACACACCCACTCATAGTAGGCCATGAAGTCTTGTTTCTGTCTGGGTGTAGTCATGAAGAGAGCTCGTCCAGCAGACATTGCTCATGCTCAGGTAGCACCAGCAAATCTAAACTCGGGCATGGATGTGCCAGTGCAACCCCTGGAAGAGTCAATTCCCATGGTCAAGTGTTATGATGATGAACTGATACCTCTGCCATGCACGGCTCAAACCTGTCTGACATGCCAGAATGTAGAATTAGCACAGAGCTTGTCTATGTTTATGCAGACTGTCACACACTCACATTTATGTTGAATGCCCATACAGACATACACACATAACAGATCCATGAGGCATTTATAAGGCTTTTGGGTCATTTTGTCTCAGTGGCCATTTGATAATTAGCTGCATTTCTGCCTGCCTGTCTTTCTTATTGATACACATGCATACACACACACACACACACACACACACACACACACACACGCACGCACGCACGCACACGCACACACACACACACACACACACACACACACACACACACACACACACACTCACTACTTTTGGGACAGCCTCGGCCTCCCCCCATCCTCCACCCTGTGCAAATGATGATAACTATGTCATCACCTTGCTTCTATCTTTTGTACTCAGGGATACATATGTATTTTCTCTGATGCACAGTGTGCATAAATAAGTGCTTAGTACATATATATATATATATATATATATATATATATATATATATATATATATATATATATATATATATATATATATATATATATATATATATATATATACATGTACTGTATAGACACATATATGTATACTATATAGGTGGTGATAATTTAAAACTTTTACTGATTTCTTACAGCCTTTTTACTGTTGTGATTACTGCCTTCAACTTGTTGACAGGTCAGTGAGGCTTATTGCTCCACTTGTAAGAATGCAGGGGATAGTTAGAGGCTGGACTGCTTTTTCTGCTGTGTATATATTGTATGAATGAAGTGTGCTAGCTTATAAATGGCAGAAATCTATTGACATAAGTCAGCCCTGTCCACATATTGATGTCATTGCTGGACAATGCACTCACACATTCTAGTTAGGTACATGTCCTACAATAGTATGCAAGTTTCTGCTATTCATTTGTGTTCTTACCCATTTATTTCCCTGTTCTAGGTTCAAAACTTACCTTGATAGTCATGCAGTTACAACTGTTGTAATTCTAAGCTGACTCTGTCTGATGCTAGCAGTACACAACGATTACATGGGTAAGTAAAAATGGTGGATATTGCCTGGAATCAAATGTACTGTATGTATGTGCATAGGATGAAAGTTGTACCCCTTGAGTGGTCAGCATGTGTGCTATCTCTTGCCTCCTTGTAAGGGCAAGGCTATATGTGCATGCCTAAATCTAGCTACAACCACAGCTGCTAGTGGTTACCCTCTGAGTCCTCACCTAAGTGGTGGTGGAATGTGCGCTCCTTCCCCTTGAGGTTCCTGTTGCAACTGTTTTCTCAGGCTAATATTGTATAGGATAGTGCAGACAGTAATAATTGTGACACAAGTACTGGAATCTTACTGCTGGGCCCCCTCATGTATCTAGGCACCAAAACTGTGACTTCAGCCACCCGAACACATGCATTATGATATTTCTTACTTGAGCATGTGACTCAATGTAGTGTTCCTCTGTAAGTGTGCATGAATTTCTGATGGGCGTCATCAGTCATGGTTAAAATGCATGCCTTCCATGCCCCAGAAAATGGCTTTTTGGGAAAACCCCTGATACAACTGTGAGTAGTGACATATATGTGAGTCATGATATTTACCAGGGTTGTCAGCACAAACATTCAGGATGATTCCCTTAGCATTACACATGAACTGGCAGTTAATCGAATGGAAGCCCTTTCAGTTTATGTAGACAATTGCCAGTTCCCCAGGTGGTGCATTGATCTCAATGTGCATGCAGTCTTTGTCACCCAAAACATCAGGGAGATGTGGTACAAGTTAGAAATCCTGCATAGTTGTAGCTCTGTCATCTGAGGTATGGGGAAAAATAAATAAATAAATAAATATATATATATATATATATATATATATATATATATATATATATATATATGTATAGTGACTGGCATACTGTACCATAGCATTCAGATATTGATGTAAGAACCTAGATGCTGATGCCTATGACACCCCCAACATGTCCCCTGTTGCTCTCAGCAAGGTTCTTGCACCTAAACCTCTAAGTGCTGCATATACCTTGGTCTCCACAGGTAATGGTTCCCTTGTTTTGACCTTGCTTTTAGTTGAGGACGACAGAGCTTGCAGAGTTTCTGGAGTATGCCTCTACCCACCTTGTAGTTGTGTACTATTTCTACCTTATGCAGACCATGAAAAGTTAAACTCGGTCTAAGCAGCCTTCTTCTTCTTGCCCAAGGACTATACACTACAGCAACAGCATAACGTTAAGCCTGTTGTGCACAGACATGCAGGAGAGCAACGGCAGCCCCTAATATTCTTTCCCTCTAGTGTAGTTTCCATAGCTGTTTACCACTAGGTTTTGGAATTTGAAGCAAGAACCTGCATTAAGTGCACACAATTGCTTTATAGCTTGTTGAATAGCTCCTCCATCTTGGGTTGGTTGATTAGCATACAATTCAGCTGCTTATGCTGTAATTAGAATGCCCAATGTTTGCCATGTTTGCATGGCTCTACACATTCAGACATGCACATGAGCTGTGTTGGGTTTATTGAATCCTGCCCTCCCCCGGATTCTCAAATCCTCCGTGTAAGACTTAATAAGTCTTACTCGGATGCTGCAGTTGAACGGTATGACATCAGCATGCCATGAATATTCATGAGGGCACGCTGACTCAACCGTAAGTCTTACACGGACCGTATAGGAAAGCAGGGGGTGTGTCCGACTGCTGAGCAGTCTAAATGTCCACGCCCCTGCAAGGTTTGGAAAAGTAAAATGAAATTACACAAGAGCGAGACCGCTCAAATGTCCTTGCACCCAACACCACACTCCCTGACATTGTAAACCCCCATCACAGTTATAAAAAGTAAAACATTAATTTTATTTTTTTAAAGTCCCGAAATAGCTGCCTGTATTTGCGCGTGTGTGCTCGGGTGTGCCCATTGCTTAGCTGCAGTTAACAATTCCGACATGGAAGAGCATAAGAAAGAATGTTTATGCAAATCACACCAAATAGCAGTAGCGTAAGGGTAGAGTGTTCTCACAAAGAGCAGGCATTCATGGTTCGACTCCCACCACTCCCCTTCTTTTTCTCAATAAACTTTTTATTAATTTTGAAAGAACATTTATAAAGCAGTACAAAGAGTCATTGAACAATAATGTGCAGACTTACATATTATAACAAATTTTATACATGAAGAAAAGAAAAAAAACCTAGATTAAAACTGCAAATATCTAAAACATGAACAAAAAATACACAAACTACAACTACTGTAAAATATGAACAAAATCAAAAATATGATTGATAGTTTAAAAATAAAACATGTAACACAATGGGTAAAGGTTCACCAAAGTCTTCTTGCAAGTTGCATTTATAAATGAAATTATTTATCGGATAATAAATACATAAGGTCTTCCCAGAGTTTCTTAAAATAAACTTTTTTCTTAGTTCATCTAATTATAAGTTTATGTACTGCAATGTAATTCAATGCCATAGCACTAAAACCATTCCATGAAAGATTGGAGCGATCTAACCAGTTTAATGTAATATAAAGTTCAATAAGTGAGCAAATAAAAATGAGAACATGAAATTTTATTTTAGGTATTCTTAAATTAGATATATGGAGTAACGCCACGTCCCAGGAAAGGGTTGATTTCTGATATCCCATCTTTTCCAAATGTACTTTTAAAGAACACCATAATTTGTGGGTCTGGTTACAAAACCATAATATATGTATAATATCAGCCTTAGAAAAAGAGCAACAATTACATAAAGAAGAATTTTTAGAGTTAAATTCATTCAGTCTTGAGGGTGTATAATAGGAGTTATTAAAGATCATCAATTGAGTATATAAAAGTTTCTTAAAAGGAGATAACTCTAAAGTCCTTTTTATGGCAGACATTTTATCTTCGATAGTTAATGAGTTTATTTGCTTGTCCCAATACTTTGAGAAGAGACAGACCGAATCATGTAACCTGCAATTTATCAGAACGTACGATTTAGATAACATTTTATCCAAACTAGAGATCGTATTCAAGATCTCCATTAGTATTTTAATGTCCTGTGACTTATCAGCAGTATTTGAAAATTTCATATATGTTATTTCTCTCAATTGATGCAACATAGCTGTATATCTACAATTTGCTTTGTACAATTTCCTTATATCTACCAATGACATATCTCTATATTTAATAATATCCCATACCAGAATATCTTTAATCAATGGAAAATTAGAAAGATCTATTAATAGATTATCAATTTTAAAATTTGGATTAAGATGTAAAGGTTGAAGATAGAGTAAAGCATCCTGTAGATTAATGGATATTATTAAACTTTGAAAAATCATTATCTTATATTTTAAAGTTGATGAAATCTTATACGTATTCCAAGTTATTACAGAGAGAAATGGAAGAGACTTTGGATTAATTCCTTTAGTAAGAACATGTTGATGCCATATTCTCAACCAAACTGGAGAAACTTTGTATGTTTCTAAAGTTAAATTAGAAATCATTAAAAGTCTATTAGCACATATAATCTTGTAGTAAAGGTGTAAGTTAGGTAAGTTTAGGCCTCCTCTAAATTTAGGATAAGAGAGTTTTGTATAAGAGATTCTAACTGATTTTGGAAACCACATGAATTTAGCTAATTCCTTATCTATCCTAGAAAACATATTATTTGGAATATTGAGATCTGAAGCATAGAAATGATACAAAAGTCTAGGCAGCACATTCATCTTAATCACAGCAGCTTTAGAAAGTAAGGATAAGTTTAAGAGCTTCCATCTATGCAAATCTTGAATAATATTAGACCAAGCTTTTAGAAAATTATTCTGTAACATAGAATCATGGTTGTGATCAAAATGTATACCCAAATATTTAAGATTAAAGGAAATTCCAAAAGATGAATATGGAAAGAAGGTAGATTTATGATATGTCGGATTGATGGGAAAAATACTTGATTTTTCATGATTAACCTGATAATTAGAAGAATTAGAGAAGGCCTCAATTGCATTTATAATTTTAGAAAGATCTGTATTAGGACATTGAAAATATAAATTAACATCATCTGCAAAAGCTGAAAGCAATATATTATTCTTTAAAATTCTTGGTATAGAGTGATACGTATTTTGAGCTAGATATACAAATAATGGTTCAATAAAAATATTAAATAAAAAGGGAGAAAGAGGACACCCTTGTCTTGTTCCATTTGTAATTTTAATTGGCTTGGACATCTTTTTGTTTACATATATGAAAGTAGATGAATTCCCATATAGTTTCATAATCATATCAATATAAAATTTGGGACTATTAAAGTGGGATAATGTAAGAAATAAAAAGTCCCAGTTAACCCTATCAAATGCTTTAGAAGCATCTAATGATAAAGCATACATTGGATTACGTTCTTTCTTTGTCAATTGAAGAAGTGCATCCAGAGTTAAAGTGTTATCCCAAGCATGTCTATGACTCACAAACCCAGCTTGATCTGATGAAATTATAAATGGCATAACCTTTTTAAGTCTGTTGGCAAGTACTCCTGCAAAGATCTTTATATCTACATTAATTAAAGATATGGGTCTATAGTTATGTGGGTCAGCTTTATCATGCTTATTTTTTGAAATCAAAATTGTTTTCGAAGTGTTCCAATGCAAATCAGTAATACCATTGACAATTATGAAATTAAAAATTTTTAAAAGGATAGGAGAAATTATTAATTTGAAAGCTTTAAAGAAATTTGTAGTATATCCATCTGGGCCAGGAGACTTATCAGCCTTGAGATTAGAAATAACCTGATGAATCTCCTGAATTTTCAAGGGAGATGATAACATCTTTATTTGATAATCATTTAGGGAAGGAAATGTAATAGACTCTAAAAAATTAGCCATATGCAATTTAGATGGTCCAGATTCATTACTACAATAGATTTCAGAGTAAAGGGAGTAAAACAACTGCATTATTTCTGCATCAGAATTATAAATATTGTTTTGATATTGTAACATAGGAATTCTCAAGGAATCTTGTTTAGTTTTAATGATTCTTGCTAGAGTTTTAGAAGGAATTTGGGCCCACTCTGAATATATAGCAATAAGTCTCTGTTCGTGTAAAGAGTAGTTTTGCTGATGTAGATCCAAAAGTTTTTTTTGAGTGTCCATTAATAGTTTTTCTAAATCTGAATCCGGTTTTAATCTCTGTTGTCTCTCCAACATCAAAAGTTTTGATTTTAAAGTAAGTTCTTTTGACTTATAGGATTTTTTAAAAAAAGAAGCTTTGCTAATTAAATAGCCTCTCAGCTTGGCTTTAAAAGCCGCCCATTGAATATCAAATGGTAAGTCTATAAGATGAAGATTAAAGTCAAAATCCACCAACATCTCCTTTGTATCTTAATTATATCACTATTATTTAATAAGTTATTGTTCAATGACCAGTTGTTGCATGTAGATTTTAAAATCCTCTCTGAAGTAAATGTAATAGATAGAGACATTTTAGCGTGGTCAGAGAAAAATCTAGGATCTATAGAAAATTTGATATCAAAATTTGTGAAGGATTCAGATATCAGGAATAAATCTAACCATGACCAGGATTTGTAACATTTTGAATAATATGTATATATTTTCTCCTTAGACGAAATCTTACTGAAAGTTATTGTGTCTATAAGGATAAAATCAGCTATTAATTCACCAAGAGCCAGTGATGCTTGAGTATTATACACCAAAGACTTACTTGTGTGATCTATTACCGGATCTAAAATTACATTCCAATCCCTCCCACAATAAAGTGATAATTTTGAAATGTATTAAGAATATTGTGCAATTCCATTATAAAAATTTGTTGTTTTGAACATGGTCCATAAATATTTAAAAATAAAACTGGTCTGTTAGAATATGGAAGAGTAGAAGTAAAATAACACCATCTGCCATTTAGGTCAGACTTAACCTCATTTATAGCCCCTTGAAAATCTTTTTTGATTAATACGGCTACACCCCTGGAGTTGCTACTATTCCCAGCAGCAATAATATTTCTTATCCAACTTTTTTTCAAATGTTTCGACCAATCTTCCATGAGTAAATGAGTTTCCTGCAAAAAACAGACATTTGCTTGTGCTTTAAACAAAAGATGCATCAGAAGTTTCATTTTCGCTGTATTGCGTATGCCTCTAACATTCCATGAGTCTATATACCATGACATTTCGTTAAATTTAACATTGTATTATTATAGGTCAAAAAGAAATAAGATTTTTAATATTTTCATGAGACCTCTGGGACTATTATATAAATAACAAACATTAGAAATGCAAAAAAGATATACATTGAATATAGAAAGGAAATGTGCATAACTTACATGTATGGTGAACCCATTTTGTTTTTTACATAAGACAATCAAATTTACCCAAGTATGAAATAAAGAGTATTCTCTCAGCCAAACCCCAGTGCCTAACCACCAATACCCCTTAAGTGAAAGAAACCCAATTGCTAATAGTTTTGTAAATATTAAAATTCGTAGAAGAGATAAGTAAACCCCTAAATTTAATACCTTCCACAGTACTACATCTAACACTATTTTACATATATACAAAAGAAAAAAATTCCAACATCCAGTCATACCAGGCCCCTATCACACTGCACTAAAGCTCTCATATATAGTTGGGATAGAACATAAATAAATATGATGTATAGAAACTAATCTAAGATAGAGTCTATTTGACAAAATATATATGAATAGATTACATTAATTAAAAACAATTCTAACTAAAGAATATTTTAAGCAATTAAATATATCAGCTAACTGAATAGATTAATTACAATATTTCAGTAGTGTGATCTCTGGTTTAGTTCAGAAAAAGTTTCTGAAACATTACTTCTTTTTTAAAGCCCGAAACATGTAAATTCTAATTTTCATCATGACTAAAAAAATAACAGACTATATTAGACAGCATTACATAATACCCAGACGTAAAATGCTGGAATAAACAAAATACAATACATCGTAGCCATCCTCAACAGTTAACTTCGTCTTAGGTCATATATTAAAATTACACAACTGACCCAATCCGCCATAAAAATTTTGAGAAAGTCATATCCTATGTTATTTAAAATTAAAAGTTGCATATATATTGGTAAATCAGTTTTAAAAGTGTTCAGTGATACAAGTAACTACAATATTTATTAATTTTTAGACAAACACTAAATAGATTTTCCCCACCAATACACCTAGATATTAAACCTTTTACCTTGTCTTTACCATTTATATCATGCACAAAAATCACCACAAACATGTCACTCCATTAGCCATTGCTTGAAAATACCATGTTATCAAATGTTTCATGTTTACCTTAAGGGTCTGTGAGAAGTAGCTCCAGGAAGCATTCATCAAATCACACCTCCTATTAGGCAATAATCTGAGAAATCTTGCTAGCTAATGGCACGAGATATAGACCATCGAATAATCTAATATTAGTATATAAATTATATATGTTCTAATGCAGATGCACAAACATCGAATCGCTCCTTTACAGAGGGATATGAACATGAAGTAATGCGAACATAATGCAAGCATAAGAAGCTTCGCATAACTGTTATTAGATCAGCAAAAAAAAAAGTACCTTAACTAGCTTCAGAACATATTATTAATAAAAGAAAAACAGTAAGCATGTCTAACTCACTATGTAACAAACCTACATATGACATGGCATTCGATGTTTCATGTTGCAGTGAGAACCAATGATTCACCCTCCGGAAAAAAAAAAGTCATTTACTATGAATCCTGTATCCAGAGATGTACGAATAGTTCCATCGCAAGCTTCCATCCATTTTCTGTCTGTAGTATAGATTGGCTAGCTTTAATTTCAATGGTAAATAGCCACCAACGTCATTCGCTCAATAAGTCCCACCACCATGTTTTATCACGAACATCCGCAGAGAAAAATAGCAATGAAAAAACATTTAAACCAATGTAACACACGAGCAGAAATACAAACATCAGACATTGGTTAGCAACGTAAGCATCACACATTTAGAATTTTGATCCAACAGGCATTTCCCAAAACAAAAAGACATTTTGTACGAAAATCAATGAAGAGATTTAAGCGGGAATTCTTTTAAAGCCTGTAGACAATTTTGTGATGCCACGCGCACTTCAATAGCCAGTTTTAATGATATGAATTTAAAAATACATGTTTTAAATGCCAAAGATTATTAAACATAAGTTAAACAAGTACCCAACCTCCCAAAGTGAATTTATAATAAACATTTTAAATTTATGCTATTATTTTGAAACTATTTAATGTAATGAATTCTATGACTTAAGCAAAAAAGAAGAAACTGCAATCCGTAAATTATACCTTATATTTTATATCTCTGGAGTGTAGTTAAAAGCTTTGATAAAAGCTATTTTGGCTTCACTTGTAGAATTTAATGAGTATCTTGCCCCATTATGAAGAAAGATGAGAGTATTTGGGTACCTCATCTGAAATTTGATGCCTTTCTTAATTAATTCTGCACAAAAGGGAGCAAGTTTCTGTCTTTGTAACTTTATAGATAAGGGTAAGTCCTGAGCAAAAGATAGTTTATTTTTATTCCAGATAAAATATTTGATCTTTTTTGCTATTTGAAGAATTTTGTAGGTATGTTGGTAGTTTAATAGCCTTACATATACTTGACGAGGCACTGTAACATCTTGTCTTTTATGTAAGGCACGATGTGCTCTCTATAATAAGGATAGATGTATCACCTTCCGACTGTAATACCTGTTCCAGTATTTGTTTTGCAACTTTAATTAAATCTTGGTTTTCAATAGACTCTGGAATACCTCTAATTAAAATGTTATTTCTTCGGCTTCTTGCTTCAAGATCAATTAATTTGGCCTGAAGTTCTTTAATTAGATCTGACTTGGCATTTAGATCTTCCGATACATTTTTAATGAGAAATTCATTTGACTGGATTTTTTGTTTCAAGATATCCACTCTTTCCACAATTTGATTAATATTGGTACCAAATTTAACAAGTTGTTCAGAAAAATATTGTATGGCTGTCTGAATAGGCTGCAGCGCTTGTCTCAGTTCATCCATATGGAAATTAGTTTCTTCTTTAGTTTTGGAGCCAGATTTTCTATTGTCTACAGACTGTTTATTTGTTCTCAGTCTCTTTGAAGCTGTCTCTTTTTCTGGAGAAAAAGCAGATGACAGTTTTGCTTTTGTGGTTTGTGTTTCCATGGAATCTAATTATTTTGCCATTTTCAAGCAGGTCTCTCTTCACGTAGAATTTAGGCACTGATTTTTGTGAAAAATCAGAAGATATTCTCCACTTTAGTCCAAAAGAAAGGAAAAGGAGACTGAATTTTACTACAAACAAACCACCAATTCCAGGCAAAGCAATATTTTGAGATTATTTATATTCCTCTCTCTTCAGGAAGACAAATTTCTGTATTTTTATCAGGAGAATCTTTGAAAGTAATAACTGAGGTAAGGAGCTCTGTGCAGTAGGTGCTTACCAGTCGGCCGCCATCTTGGAATCATTCCACCACTCCCCTTCTTATTTATGTTTTAAATCAGTATATGGAATAATACCTGACAAATATGATTAAAATATTAGTAAAAAGCAGTGAAATGGCCAATGTATCAGTGAACAAAACATATATTTTTAAAGGATCATGATATATAATTGCTTGCAGTTAAGCAGCGCTTTACCCAGTGCAATAGAGTTGCCCATAGTTTAATAGTGCTTTACCCAGTGCAATAGAGGTGCTTAAAGTTTAAGAGTGCTTTACCCAGCGCAATAGAGTTGCCCAAACGCTTTACCCAGCGCAATAGAGTTGCCCAAAGTGTAAGAGTGCTTTACCCAGCGCAACAGAGGTGCCCATAGCAAAATAGCGCTTTAACCAGCGCAATGTGTTTGTGAGTACGTGCGCGCCATGCCAACCAGGGCAGCGTAGGGCACCATGGAGCAACGTAGAGCAAAGTTGCTTAAATGCAGCCACACCCCCTAGCCTGTCTAGACAGTATGAAAATAAAATGAATGACAAGGTTAGAACCCAGGACTCTGTGCATCATAATCAAAGTACAGCACCACTAAGCCATGACAACTTAGGAGAAACAGCCAATGTTAACATACATATACTTAGTAATGGTAGAGTAACCATTACTAAGCAGGTCTGCAGTCAGCCAAGCATTTTCAAAAATGGTCAATCACAAAAAAGTGCGGGAAATGCGGCATATTTAAGCCCCATAGGCGGGAATACTCACCATAACTGATTGTAGCTCACATCTGCAGTTAGAATGGCTGGTTCTGGAGAGGGTACACGCTTCGGAGCCCAACATTGGGGCATTGAGGAGTCGAAATACATTGTTTGGCTCCTTGTCCACCGTCATGAGTCAAGACTCCTGCAGGGCCAGTTCCAAGGGACAGAGTACAAGGCAGAGGCTTGGAACTGGTTAGCTCATGACCTCACCAGTGTCACAGGTGTTCCTCGGACTGGTGAGCAGGTCTGTCACCACCATGCAGACATGAAGAGACGGAAGCAGGACCACCTGAACCAATGGATACAGGAGGCCCGTGGGATGCAGGATGCCCCACAACTGAGCAGGTAGCCATGGAATGCAGTATGTAAGAATTGATAATTGATTCTGTATAATGGATAGGTATGCCTCAATATCCCTTTATTTACTTTACAGCTGCAGGTGACCGTGCTGTGAAACAGCAAGCCTATGCAGAAAGACTGCTAAGGCTGCACCACCAGGCAGGTTAGTGATTATTCTGCATGTATTGTTATATAAAATAGGGGAGAGAGCATGAAATAAAGTGTTGTAGTCCAATAATACAGCCATAAAATGGCCTGAATAAGTCCTCTGCATGTACTGTCAGATAAAAAAGTCAGAGAGCCAGAAAAAGAGTGTAGTAACCCATTAAGAAAGGTAACATATGTCTGGAATAATATCTCTGCAGGTACTGTTATACAAAATAAGTGAGTGATCCTGAAAAAGAGTGTTCTAACCTATTAATTAAAGGTATAATATGTCTTGAATATGTCTTCCATATGCACCGTTATAACAAATAAAGGAGTGAGCCTGTGGAAAAGTGTGTAATGTCATTAATAAAGGTCTAAAACCCAGAGTGTGCCTGTGTCACTTAGTTTGAAATGTTGCTGTACCGTTGCATTATACAAATAGTACTGTTTTAAAACGTGCTGGCAACCCAAAGTTGTGCAGTCCCAAATGAAGTGGGTGATGGAAGTGCTAGTAGCTGTGAAGTATATATAGTCCTCAGCAGTCAGTTACTGGCTGGCATGCATACATATATCTGGCACACGAGTAGCATGTTAATTTGTTCCCCAGAAATGTGAGTGTGTGTCAGGAAATGCAGGGTTCTGTACAAATTGAAGTGAAAATGTCATGTGAAAACATCCAGATATGTAGATAAAGAAATATAAATGCAATCAAGGATTATATAGCAGTAACATCTGCATCTTGGACAGTTAGTATATCAGATATAGGTTAGGCATATATTGAACTATCCAAACCCATAACACAACTTAATGCATGGTGACAAGTGTAATAATACATGTATGGGATATACACTTGCAGTCACTAGGAATGTAGTGTAGACTAAAAGTAATTATAAGATGTTAATCGAGGTTTTTTTTCTACACCCTACTGTATGTGCATAAACCACACAATTCCACACCTCAATGGGTATGTGTAATCTTAAATATTTGTTGGGACATAGGTCCTATTGTTCTATAAATATTTGCATACACGTTGATGCATGTGCCCTGTTCAAACACCATAATCATGGTGGCTTGTTCCTACCAAACATCCCTGCATGCTGTTGGAATATCCACTGTAGTTCAATATATGCATGTATTATGCTTGCTATTCAATTGTTGGAACCTTAGTGTGTTGGGTTAACAACGAATCTAGAATGCTGTTTATGTTGTAATTAAACACACCTAATCACAGAATGTATGGGAAGGCTGGTCCCAGCGGACTCACCTGTCCCTCCTCAGCTGGCGAGTGCATCTGGCACCAGCAGGTCCGGTGCCCAACCCGGGCTCCTCTCCTCCATTGGTCCTGTGCCACCTTTGGGTGGAAGTGCTGCAGGGAATGGGGCTCATCCCCCCGTGCAAGCATAGGTGGAGAAGAGCGACCTGTCACCCTTCAAAGGGTCCAGGCTGTGGTGCGTAGGGAGATCCAGCGTTCAGTCGCTGATCCCCTACACCAGCTCGAGGCGAGAGTGGCGTGTCTCATGGGTCAGCCTGCCCATCCTACGCAGCCCCCAGCACAGCTGCCGTCGTGGCTGTGAAGGTGCAGTGGTGACTGCCCATGGGTGAGGATCTCAGTTTCACTGTTACCATCTGTGGGCTCATGGACTTGCGATTTCCAAACATCCGACCCCATCAATTGTGTTCACCAACCCCATGTGTCATACGCCACCCCTGTATGCGTCTTGTCTGTCTCGTCTGTTTACCTCCCCAACCTACCTCCCCGAACATACCTACTTCCTCTACCTCACTTTCCACTCTCACCTGAAAAAAAAAAAAGGGCAATCTGTACCCACAAAAAAATGATGCCCCATACATAGCTGCCCATTTCACACACATGTCCATTGGACATGTAAACTGATAATTATAATTGGCAGTGCAACATACTTTGTTGTCCTCACCCCTCTCCCAGGGGTGGATGGTTTCAAAATTCACTCAAAATTTATTGCATATGCACAGCTGTTGCTGGTAAAGAAATGGGAAGCTATGGACCTTCCCTACACTCGTCCTGCACATCCCGAGCTTGTTTACCTACTGTCTGTCCCACTTTGTGCCCCCTTTTTCACCACTTTCCTATCTCCCCATGTTCTTTTCTTTAGAAGAAATTAGCTAGGGGGTTAGCGGGAGTAAGCACTTTTGAACAGTAGTAAGCGGGTTTAAGCGAGTGTGCGCATGTGTGTGCTTAGCTAAGCATTGCGCAAACCTGTGCAAACCCGCTTACAACTGCTTAAAAGTGCCTTAGTCACTCAATGGAAGGGCCCTTGTTCTGCTCAGCAGCAAAAGAAAAGACCTCTGCCAGTCTCAAACCCCAGACCATTGACACAATAGACTGCATGAATTACCACTAAGCCACAGCAGATACACAAATAGCTTGGTGCTGAAATAAATATATCATGCATTACAATGAGGAAATGTACATGGAAATTAGAAATGGTATAACACAAATCCTGTTCCGTGGGTCTTTACCAGCAGTTGTTGTGGAATTGCATGACATGACTGTGAAAAGAGAACCAGCCATCCAAGCAGGGAATAATGTTACAGTAGAACCTTACAAACACCACACAGTATCAGACCAGGATAAATACTGGCAAAGTTGAATAGGGCAGAGGCCAGACATCCCAACTGTGACTGCTTTAGAGGGATGCCCCTGATTTGTAAACAAATGTTAGCTGTGCCCCACTGAATCACTCTGAAAAGTACTAACTTTAGGTAGACAAGTGTGGAATCACACATAATGAATAATGTCAAAAGGTGAGAGTGGACGCTGCTTACAGGTCAGAAAAGGTGTAGGTATACATATGCTCTGATTCCCAAGAAAGACTCAACTGCAATATGTCTGTGATATATTGCAGGTGTATCTCACTTATATGTACCATTCACTGAGGCTGTTCAAATATATACCTGAGAGCATCTGAGGCCTGGCAGAGGCAGAAACACACAGGCATATCAGCATTACTGCTGTTACACACTCTGCAAATAGCTTTGGAAGGAGTTCCACAAGCATGCCCTTATGTAGGAGTACAACACAGAAATATCACAGGATGTAGCCATGTACTGCTAGCAACCAACTGTGACAATGCCAATGTACCAGTGCTGAAAAGACTGGTGTGGTGCACAGACAAAGTATAATAGGCTAAACTCTAGCTACCATCTGGATATGTCCACAGGTGGGAGCAACACAGACAGACTACTTGCCTTGATAAACTAACAGGTACACAGAAACCCTGTATGTTCAGCAAGATAAACCTCACATGATAATAAAAAATGTTCTTTGCAGTTCTGCGCCCCTACCCAAATGTACAACACACCTGTGTATTCAGTCAAAAACCAGGGTGTAGGTAGGCATACTCAGTACTGAAATATGTCCATTTGTGTTGAGCAGCCTGAGCTAATGTCAACACAAACAAACCACAAACTGCTCAGAAGTGAGTAACATTATAATTACAGTATAGCAGTTCACAAACATTGCATGTGCCACAGAAATACAGTGCACTTACCACATTTGTATGGCAGTTAAATGTCTAATTCAGAAAGAAAGTACATACTCCCATGTATCATGTGTTAGCAGTTGGAGGGGTGAGTACATGGCTACACTGAGAAGTGTGTACTGGAAGCAGCAACATTCAGGTTTGAGTACAACATGCATATCACTGGCTACAACCCTAGCTGCAGATAAGAGACATACACCAACCTTCTGACTGACACAATGGTGTCCAGAGGAAACAAGCATGGGCCCCACCTTGGAAAGCTGAAAGGGCTACACCTACCTAACCTAGCATTTTATAGCAGTGGGCTGCAATCATAGTGAGTAATGCAATCACCACACAGCAGGCTGCATGCAATTACTGAATGGTGGGCAGCAATTGGTGCAGGGGCTGTGACATGCACAAGTGCAGATACCTAGAAAAGCAGACTGTACCTGCTGTCCACACATGCAATAATATCATTGCAGGTACAGGGAGTTATAGAGCGAGAGTGAGAGAGAGACATAGATGGAGACACAGACAAGAGAGAGAGAAACAGAGACAGAAACAGAAACAGAGAGAGAAAACCCAAAACAAACAACCAAAAAAAAAAACCTACAAAACTGTAACAGACGGAGCAGGGAAATACAAAGGTAAGGTATGTAACTCATATGTATGTGTTGGCATGTAGTAGATGTTCCTGAAAAGTACTCTACACACTGCAAATCATCCATGTGTGGCAGCAGTATGTAGCTATCTGTATCTGCACATGTGCATAGGGCAAGGGGCATACTGCAACTGTTAGTGAAGGGTGAACAGATATCTGTCGTTGAAGGTTGTTATGTGCATATATCTATGTAGGTTGTAGTGTGTGCTATAGAAAACAGCATGCAGTGCTGATATATGTCATGTGCTGGTTAAATGCTGTGGGACTGATTTGTCAGATCTGCTGTGTTACAGCCAGTGAGGCCTGCTAAAGCTACATGGGCTGAGGACACCCACATGCATTCTGCACAACACTGTGAAATATAATCACATAACTGTACATCCCAAAACTGTCGCATAAGTGATATCCCCACCATGAAAGGTGGACTGTACATGTGCTTATATGTACATCTATGTGTACAGCAATGGATGTGTACATGTATGTGTGTATGTATATATATATATATATATATATATATATATATATATATATATATATATATATACATATATAGAGAGAGAGAGACATGGGGCCATATGTACTGCAACAGGTGTGTGGTGACCAAGGCATGGACTGTAGACAAGTGTTGATACTGCAGTGCCATTCCTCCTGTCCAAAACAATGTACCCATTAACTACCACATAGGTAGAGATATACCCAACACCGAAGGTGTGATAAGGGAACATGGGACACAGGTGGACAATAGCCACCTCTTTGATAAAGACAGTGCCACACTAGACCTATAATCTGTCTGTGTGGTATGTGTCATGACAACAGGTGTGTCATCTTGGGAAATATAGGTCAGTGTTCCCCTTTACTCATCACAATGCCCTGTGTGGTATGTACCTCACATGACAACTACAGCAGGTGGAAAGGCCACAGACATACCTCACAAAGGGTAATACTGGCCGCAAACAGATGCCCTATGCAGACTGACTCGCAAAACCACATCTAGACTGTATTGCATACTGGCCACACAGAGGTGACCTCTGCCAGACATACAGAGATATGCCACACCCATAGCTGGGTGACAACCAACATGGCAACATATCACAATCCCTCTGGGATACACGCTCTGGGGCCCTAAACCTTGTCAGCTCACTAAACTGCACATGCTGGAGGGATAGGTTCCTAGAGATATGCCATACACTGTAATAGACCACCTAGCAATAGCAAACAAGGCTCCTCATTAGCAGTTGTCATAAATACCCCTGATGATTGTTCGGGAGATTGGTAATACACCCCAGGAAGCCCCTCTGTGGTTCTGGTTGGCAGGGGCAAGTGAAATCAAAGTTCATGTGTGTCAAAGACCAGGGTAGCATATGGCTAGGCTGCTGTAGGCCCTAGGGGCAATAACATATTACCTACCTATGACACTATGCACTCACACATGTACTCGATGCAATACCTGCTATGTGAGGTTGAATAAGTGTAACACTGAATGTGTGCAAGGTCTGTAAAGGTGTGATAGGTTAGTGTGAAGTTGTATCTGACATGGTAGTGTCTATCCTAGCTGTGACGCCAGCAAAATATGTGTATTGTACTGTTAGGCAGACATAGTAGTATGGCATACAATGTGACGTAGTTCCTTGTTGACGACCATGGTGTCTCATTGTAGGCTAAAGCAATACATGCATGCTTAGTGACTGGTAATGCTGGTGAATCCAACTCCCATATGAACTGTAGTACTACCTGAAGCTGTAGGCCTAAACAGCACAGCATTGTGTGTGTTCACATTGCTTAGAAACACTGTCTAGTGTGTTTCCTGTAGTCTGCACAGAGGACAAAACTCAGGCATAAGGGTTTGTAAGTAGTGGCACACAGTACTCTATGGTACACAGGTAATGCTCATCTGTGTTGGCATACAGTGGTGTGTTGTATGTTTGTCTGATGTGTGTGTAATTATGCCTGTACTATGGCTGCAATCATATGTGTGTTACAGGGTATAAGTGTGTATCCAGCAACATATATACTCTGTTACAGCAGTATGCCACCTGCAGTAACAACTGTACACATATGTTAGGCAGGGCTATGGCATCAATGACTAGGGTGGTTGACTGGTACTACTGTAACTGTACTTTACATTCATTGCAATGGATGACATCTCTGTTCGTGCATTGGCGTGATATATACCCCTGTGTCAAGGTTGTGCATTGTGTCACAAACAGTGCGCTGAGTACTGTTGTATAGTGGTGTGAAATATAGAGTGTGCCAGGCACTGTTAGTCAGTTGTGGCCTGAGAACCAATAAGTGGCAATGAACGTGTGTAACCTCTGACAGACAAATGGATGGTATATATGTCAGTAAAGTGATATCTTTGGTTAAAGGTTTAAAGTGTGCCACAGGACTCGCTCACACATATTGTTCATATCTTTTTCAGCCAGATGGCCCACCAATGCAACCCATTGTACACAGCAGCAGAGGAAGATGAGATTTTGCAAAGCATGGTGCAGCAGTACACAATGCTGTTTTCCCGAAGCAGCCATCACCAGCAGGAGCAGACTGCATTGTGGCAGGATCTTGTTCATCGGGTAAATGACATAGGCATGCATAACTGGACATATGAGCAGGTACGCCATCACTGCAGTGATTTAATTAGACATGTCCGGTGGCATGCATCTGATATCCAAAGACAACAGCTTGCCACAGGTGGTGGGGTGGCCATTCATCCCCCCCCTCACCAGAGTGGAGGAGCTGCTCCTAAGCATGGTGGCTCCTGGACAACAGCAGCAACAACCTATGACATGTGTTGTCATGGAGGCCGGAGCCAACCAGCATGTTCACATGGAGTGAGCAGGTAACATGCCCTATCTGTAGACTACAGTTAACTGTATTGTTATATTATGTCTACGTTAGATGTGTACTGTATGTTTAGTAGTTGTGCTGCCTAGTCTTGTGCAATACTGATAGTTGGAATATTATCTCTACACCTGTGACTGTTGACTGTTGTTCTACTGTAGTTTAGCATACCCACTGTAGAAATGCCACAGTTGTGGCCACTGACAAACTCTCTCATATTCTTGTAGGTCTATCTGGTGTGAGAGCAGGGAAGACGATCCATGCTGGTGAGTGTGGTATAACTGCAATGTTGGTAATGAAATGTGCATGTCATTGGTGAGATGTAGGCCATGTACACGTAACACACCTACGCATAATGCATGCCATGCATGTTTGCTGTAAGACGTTGCACAGCTCAGTAATGTCAGTAGCTGCCTCAATGACATGCAATACACAGAGCATCAGACACAGTTGTGGTAACACCGTACTGCATATTGGATAAGCATAGTTGCTACAGCTGTACACAACATAACACGTTTATCATATGCAGTACACAAAAACGTACTATATATGGCATTACCACACACCTGCTGTAAGGTCACACTTCAGTATCCCACATGTCATCCACACACACATGATGTACCTCAGGGGTAGAAGCCTATCATGGGGCTGTGCACCACTCTTCAACAATAACACAGTCATGTTAGGCAATGCTCCCTATTGGGCACCTCACATACCCATGTACAAAGTGGCTGTGTAATTGTGAACGTAGCCATGGCACTGTAGTTCATGTACAGCATGCTAGGCAGTGGTCTGTCACACATTAGTAGCCGTGGGTGACTACAAGATGCATGATGATGATGGCACATGGTACTACACCCCATCCAGTTACAGTGACCACAGTACTACACATAGCAGTCATTGCTTTGCACCGCAATGTTGTGTGTGTGCAAACATATGTACCAAACCCAATATGCATAGCATGTTGTGTGTGTGCTTACATATGCCAGTATACACAATATGCACAGCAGTCACCATCTGTACAAAGTGTCACATATATGTCCTGGAATGCTATTGGGTGTATAGGTCACATGGCACACATTGGGTATGTGTGGTGTTTATTGTTGCAGTCGTGCAGCATGCCATGTCATGGCTGGCACCGACATATCTGCAATATGTCCCACACTCACCATAACCACTGTACAATGGCCATGTTGAGCATTGGGATTCCTTCATGTCTACATGCACCACTCATCCTGTGTGTGTACATAACATGCATGTGCTACACCTGTGCCCACTATTATCTGCTATGGACACAGACACTGTAATCACACATGGCAATCTATGTGTCACACAGATAACACATGCAACCATGGTATGTATACCTGTGAGTGATGGTGCACAGGACATTGCAGAGCTGATAACACATGCACAGAAATGTTGTGTCCATGTACACATTGTGTTCCAGGGTGTAGCCAATCACTGAACGACTACACACATGCATCAAAGCCATGTATAATGTCATTAAATAGGGCCATCTACACTTGCACTGCATGGACTTAAGTAACACATATTCTGCATGCTGACACGTGTGAGGTGACTGTTTGCCTTGTGATACTGTCACCCATTTTCACCCACTATTGAGTATGTGTTGGATTGCTAGTGTGTGTGTGTGTGTGTGTGTGTGTGTGTGTGTGTGTGTGTGTGTGTGTGTGTGTGCGCTGTAGTGAGGAGTGTATTTGTGTGCATGTGTGCATGTGTGCATGTGTGCATGTGAGCATGTGTGCATGTGTGCATGTGTGCATGTGTGCTAACATCATGTACAGATTGTAAAGTGTGTTTCCTGTCTTCCTCTCACAGGTGCTGAGTTCGGGGTGGCTGAAAGCAGCAGGGAAACTGAAGTCACTGCCACTAATAGTGGAGCTGATGAGACGTATTCTGGCACAGGAAGGTTTGACAGGTTCTGTCGTTGGTCCACCAATCGACAGTACACAGCGTTCACCCCATATATGCGCACACACATACCGCAAATACATCCCTCATCACCAATGGCCTTAGCCGAGGGACAGCATACAGTTGGCATTGACCAGGAGAGTGTGGTACCCATGAAACCTGCATCCCCTCACAGCAGCCATAGCTGGATTCCTGGAATGGTAACACATAGGCGGATGTCCAGGGGTTCTCGGGGGAGCACCACTGGTCATATTGCCCCTGGAAGACATGCCCCCAGAGGTATTACAACCTCCAGTATGTTCCAGGCTGTAATGCAGGCACAGGCATGTATGGAATGGTACACCAGAGAGGGACTAAGGGCACAGAGGGACCATTACACCGCTATCACTGACAGCATCCGTGACCTTGCTGGTGCCATCCAGAATTACACCGAATTCATTGATAGACATTGGGAGGAGACATTAGATGCCTTCCACAATGTGTCTTCCATGAGCCAGGACCATGCGGGACGGTTGACATGTCAACGCGGATGCATGCCAGCAACAGCAACAGCTGGCAGTCATCGCAGACGGCACACAGATCACAGCCGCTCCCGTAGTGGCAGTACCAGCCCCAACAATGCTGGGGCTGGCCTGTCTATTGACCATCCTATTAGACCACGTGCACGTGGCTCTGGTCAGTCCCAGCAGGGACATGGGTCCAGTCATCATGCCTCTGCCTCTGATGATAGTACCCAGTCAGGGTTGGTACCTGATACTGCCCGTAGCACCCCTGCCAGGCACAGATACCATGTCCGTGCCCAGAGACAGTGATCTGTACAGCCTAGCAGGTACAGTCTGTGGCTGTCCCACAACCTCCCATATATGGCAGCCACAAGGTGGAGCTGTGTGCATGCAGACACACACACATTAACCAAACAACTAGGGCTCACACATACACACACACATTACATCAACATTGGGCCATGCTGTACTGTTGTCCCTCACACACACACACACACACACACACACACACACACACACACACACACACACACACACACACAGACATGTCGAATGGATGGGTCAATGTCGGACTCTGGCAAACCAACAACACACCCTGTGCATATGATGACACCTGTGCCACCTCCTGTCATCTGTAACATTGATGGAGGAACAGGCAAACATGGTTCTGATGGCACAGGGCGACATTATAGCAGTGTAGCAATATTAGCAAGTTCTCAACAGGAAAGTGTAATGATATCCTTGTAGGTATATCTGAGCAGGCATTATGCATCACAGCTCTGATGGACATGGTGGGTGCACACTGTCTGCATGTGCGTGCATAGTGGACACATGGGATGTGTGACATACCCTATTGTACACATTGTTAACATCTCATAGTATCTTTCGATGGCCAGTATGCATTCTACTACAGATATGTACTAACATGGGTACACATGTGTGTATGACATGGGTTGACACTATGCTGTGGGTGATACTGTTAATACCTGTCAATTTTTTGCAGTCTGGTAGTATACACAACCTCAACAGCATGATATAACCAATCATTAAATGATGTCCTGAAAAATGACACACAGTTGAATGGAACTCAGTAACAGTTGGATCCTTCTGGTACTATACTATAACAGTAACCAGTGGTATTGACCGCCACCCATTCCTGGGACCACACCTGTTTGGCATATAGCCCTCTTAGGTACATGCAAACACACTAGGGATATGTCCATCCACATCTGGAAATGCATGCATTGGCCTACAATGCATTCCCTGGATGGGACGCATATCCTACACAAGGGTATCATACAGACAGATACCTGTTGCCCAATACATGCTGTATAGCAGTAAGCTGACTATGGCATTGCCATCCACATTTGCTATACATACTATCCCAACAGTACCACATAGGTGGTAGCCCTCAACATGTATGTTGGATACCAATGTGTACATACAGCCACGTGTTATGTCATCTGTCCCTTGATATCCACATATCCATAGGTATTGTGGAGTCCCTCGGTGTGTCACATAAGACATTAGGGGCATGAATGCATATCCACAGGTCTGTTGTACACCTATAATGAGTGTACATTATTGCCAGTCATTGTTGTGTATGAACATGTCTGACATATACCCCAGGCATGTACCCTCACTCACAGTACTCTATAGTAACTGTCATGGGTGTGTGTGGCATAGATGACCTTGGACACAGATCACTACAGTGGCCGGGCTTTTCACAAACATACATATGTGACCTACGATCTGAGAAGCAGTGGCACAATCTGTCAAAGGAAACAAATGTATTCAAGTAGTATGCAGGCTTCACACCTATGTACTGATTGAGGTCACATGTACACATTTATTTGCCACGTAGATACCTGATGTGTGCAATTCACATACTGTTTTAATCATGATATGTCATACCATAGTAAAAGCAAAACCCACGCTGCATTGATCAACTGTGTTACACACACACAATCAGCAATTGCAAGATTCAAACCCCTACCTAACTTTGTTATGATACCAAAGAGATATGCATTACCAGGGCATGCTATATGCTTTACTAGGTGGTCTCTCTTCTCCTGCTATATTTGTAGGATGCTGACATCATCAGACTGTCCAAAGAGGAATGTACCTCTTTTAATGTGTTTTCCCAGTCTCCAAAAAGGGCACTCCTCTCAAAAGAAATCACACAAACACACTGTCAGCAGTTGCAGGATTCAAACCCCTACTTAACTATGTTATTACACTAGAGGGATATGCATTAACACGGCAAACTATATGCTTTGCTGGATAGCTTTGTTTCTCCTGCTATATTTGTAGGATGCTGACATCATAAGACTTTCCAAAGAGGAATGTACCTCTTTTAATGTGTTTTCCCAGTCTCCAAAAAGGGCACTCCTCTCACAGGAAATCACACACCCAAACACACACTGTCAGTGTTTGAAAGATTCAACTCCCTATCTAACTGTGTGATACTAGAGAGATATGCATTTAAACAGCGCGCTATATGCTTTGCTGGGTGGTTTCTCTTCTCCTGCTATATTTGTAGGATGCTGACATCATCAGACTTGCCAAAGAGGAATGTACCTCTTTTAATGTGTTTTCCCAGTCTCCAAAAAGGGCACTCCTCTCAAAGGAAAACAACCCCCCCCCACACAAAGTCAGCATTTGCAGGATTCAAATCCCTACCTAACTAGATTATGATATGAGAGAGATATGCATTAACACGGCACACTATATGCTTTACTAGGTGGTTTTTATTCTCCTGCTATATTTGTAGGATGCTGTCATCATCAGACTTTCCAAAGAGGAATGTACCTCTTTTAATGTGTTTTCCCAGTCTCCAAAAAGGGCACTCTTCTTACAGGAAATCACACCCATACACACACACCCCTACACACATACTGTCAGCATTTGCAGGATTCTAACCCCTACCTAACTATGTTATGATATTAGAGAGATACACATTAACACTGCGCGCTATATGCTTTACTGGATGTTTTTTATTCTCCTGCTATATTTGTAGGATGCTGACACCATCAGACTGGACATGGTAATGTGTGTACACTTTGTTTTATGCAATCCCAGGAATGAGCCATGTGGGTCAGCAGGTGTCAACAGCCTGAACAGGACACCATAATTCTTACCTTGTGTGATCTATCTGTGGACACATTGACATTCTTTCATATGTCAACACATATTTATGCACAGATTGTTGGTTTTGTGGATACGACATGTGTCTGAGATGTTGATAAAGGGCTATTCAAAGTCTATGTGGGACATGTGTAGCTCTGTTCAGTGATTTATGTCCTGGGTGTCTACCTTGCAAACAGTCTAGCATGTTTGGGAACCATGATCTACACATGAACATACCACAGTTGGTAGGGTTGTGTGTTTGTCAGCTTCCAATAGCTCTGTTTATGACTTCAACCATGATGGACTCCTTGGCCTTGCAGATCAGACTTCATAGGCTTACTGGACTATACTTCCCATGGTGTGTTGTGCACCAACACTTGTGGGGAGTGCCATATATTGCTGTAACACATTCAACGGTTCCAGATCCTGTGGAGAGGGTGAAGCTCAACAGACTGCTCAGGTGCAGGGTCTATTTGTTCTGTAGTTCATGCATGACACATATTGGGAAACAATGTAATCCAATTGCTGCCATGCTTTTGGCTTTGAGGGGAGCTGATCAGCCATTCTACATGTGCTATCTCCTGGTATGATGACTGGGACTATCATCAGTGGGAGGTGGGTATGTCTATAGGGGCCTGTCTGACAGGATGTCGGCATTGTCAGTCAGGTACAGTTGGCCCTGACTCAGGACATACATGAGTGTACATTGCCATTTATGACATAGCTGAAGGAGGTGTCATGATTCAGTCTGGAATCCTTCTCAGCTACTCTTTACAAAACACCAACAAACCTGAGCACTAATCCCTGTTATACTCTTTTACACACTTAACACCCTACTGATCCTTTGTGATCTGGCTACGGAGTATGTCATCATAATATCCTGGCATGTCCAGGGGTCGGTTTCATGTGTACTCGCCAGTCCAGCTAGTGAATATTGTGGTTTTGACACAATGTCACATCTGCCTCATGTACACAGACAACCCTCTCCTCCTCCCAACAAACTCAGATATATGTGAGAGATGCAACAATATTGACATACAGGAGACTGAGCTCTTTTGACCCATGACTGGCATAGTCTATCAGGTGGTGAAGGTAACCACACACACCACATATCAGTCTCACATAAACCTATAGCGACAGCAATAAAACCACATTATCACACATAAACATACTCGGAAGCTCTACATAAACTATGCCTAAGCAGCAGAGACCTCCAAAGCAGACACACAAACAACTGCTACCCCACTACAATACCCATATATCACATAGTTCACAATGTCAGTGTGCCACACAGTCACTGCCCTTCGGGCTAAACAACACACCTAATACACTTGTAATAGGTGACACTTATTGTCAGACACACTGATGTCCCACTCACCAGGCCAAACAAGGGAATAGTCACTTTGAGTTGTCTCTCAGGTGCCAGGATCCGCAACATAACACATGCACTCAGGTCACTCCAAAGCAAGTACAGGACTGGCTCCATCATTGTCCACGCTGGTGCGTACACCCTCAGACGTTCCTCCCTGGACCACATGACATGATACATAGAGGAACTCTCTGATCATGTAGCCCAGGCCAGTATGACCCTGACCTTGTCTAGCATCTTACACTCACCAAGTATGATGTCACAGTATACCAACAAACTGATCATGTTTAACAGTTGGCTAACATATTGGTGTCATTCACAGGGGATACAGTGTCTGTCAGCCTGGGGTGACATGCTCGTCATGCCACGTAGCTTCCCTATGGACAGCTTGCACCTGTCACCCTTGGACTTTCAAATACTGGCTAAGGCACTTGCTACCATCATGCCCACTCAGGAATCTCCTCAGTATGGACAACAGCAATATCTGTGCACTAACAGACACCTGGTTCAGGCTCCCAAATGCACACCAGCACTACCGGGTTATATTTCATACCATGCTTTCTGACCACAAAACTTGGAATGGCCAACACAAATAGGGGGAGTATCCATATACATCACAGATACACATACCTCCGGGTTGGTACCACTGTACACAGCATCACAGACCATACATATGCACCTAGCATTGTGCAAATCTGCCTTTTGGTTTGTTGCCTGCTACAGACCACACTCCCAAACTCAGGAACCACACGCAGCTTTCCTGGGAACACTGGACAATATGAAGGGCTCCCCAAACACCATTATATTGGGTGACTTCAAATACCCACACATTGACTGGGGATAGTACTCAGGCCCCAACACCCTCACCCAACAGTTGCTACTATTTGTAAACTCATATGCTATGGCACAGCCGGTCACCACACCCACAAGAAGGGACAACATATTGGACATGATCATCACCATATGTTCCACACCTGAGATATACCCCTCATTGGTAAGGTCAGAACATACATTTATCTCACTGGACATCCATATCCCATCCCCACACCCATCTTGGGTAATCTTGGTGAACTACCCAAAAGCAAATGTCACACTTCTCCAAACCAAAGTGGTATCCTTCAGAGACCCTGGGACAGTGTTAAGTATGGCTCAGACTGCTGAATCCTTTACATACACATTCTATGGACACCTAGTGGACTGCATGGATCGTGCTATCCCAAATAACAACTGGACTCACTCCTCCAATGGCAGGGTACCTGTCTGGTAGACCCTGGCCATTAATAAGCTTTACAACGAAAGGAGGATGCTACTACATGAAAGAGCACAATCCCAGACAGGGAAGGCATCTGTGATCTGTACTAGCAGACAGCTACAATCACTCATGTGTTTTTGTCAGGACCGCTTCTAACAGACAATTGCACCAGACATGTAGGACACTCACAAGGCCTTCTTCAGTTAATTCAGGTACCTGGGTGGACACTCACTGATATGCTGTGAATTACTGCATACTGACTAAACATACCCTGAACCCACAGACATTGCCAACATCATGGAAAACAGGGTCAGTGCAGATGTCTCCCCCCATCCCCCCTAAGGAGCTACTGTCCATCCCAACAGAGTGTAACCTCCCTGACATCACAAATAAACAGGTGATGCTGCCCTCCCCACAGCGGACAACACAACATCAATGGGACCAGACGGTGTCCCAGCCTGCGTCTTACACGGGCTTCATGACAGACGTAACCCTTACATTACGTCACTGTTCAATATCAGAGTTACTGCAGGATATGTACCCATGGAATGGCATACAGTGATAGTGGTCCCACTCCACAGAGTTGCTGCCACAATGGACCACAGACAATATTGGCCTATAAGGCTAACTAGCCTGTTCTGCAAAGCTATGGAGTGTATTGTAATGGGACTCATGCACATAGACATCGGGAACCTACAGACACTAGGTCCTACACATTTCAGTGTTGTTGTGGGAAGATCTTGCCTCTTGGACCTGTTCATATTCTTTAAACAGTTACCAGGTCCATCGGTGTAGGGACGGTTGTCCACACAGCCTGCCTGGACCTTGCACAACCCTTCAACACAATACCCCACTCGGCCATTATGCATAGGCTCACCAGCATCGATATCGACGCATATCTCACACGATGGATTGCTACCTGAATCAGGGATAGCACCCACATGCTCAGTATTGCAGGTGCCATGTCTGACTCTACACCAGTTACACATGGCATCACACAAGGCTCAGTCCTGGGACCTCTCTTGTTCAGTATATATTTGTGTGACGTACAGGCTAACACAGGAGGAATATGGCTGACCATGTTCGCAGATGACTGCAAACTGGGTACCATAATCAACTCTCCAGCTGGCACATGCATACTCAAACAGGGTCTCACAGAGATAGGATGACTGGTGCCTGAGCCATGGCCTACAGCTAAATGCCATTAGTTGCATAGTCATCCCCTTTGGGAATAACATGCCCACATATTACCACATAGGTAGTAATCCATTACATACGGTAGTAGTTGTTAGGGGATTGGGGACATGACTTGTTCATAATCTCACCTTTGACAATCACGTTGCCAAAGTGGTTAGACATAACTTCTATATAGCCCACCTTATCCCATATGGTTTCACATGTTGATCAAATGAGGTCATTGTGCCCCTATACTCATCACAACCATGCTTGCTTACAATGCCACATTCGGGATGTACCTTACCCGACACCTGGAGCAACTGTAAAGGCCACAAATGTTCCTCAACAAGCAGATGTAGGGACTCACACGGCTGCCCTGCACAGTTCAGATACAGTAACTCCAGCTCTACTCAGTCACTTACCACCTACTCGGATGTGTTGTGTGCCTGTAGTTTAAGGAAATGTCTGACCCAGATTTAATGGACATGCTCGACCTTAAGATATTAGACTCCCTTGGAGCTACACACTCCATGGACATATACCTCAGCACAGATATTAATAGGACATGCTGGAGGGACAGATTCTTATCCCAGAGGCTCCACTCACTCTGGATTGTAATCCCGGTTTTGCATGGGCAGAGCCACCCACTGAACACCTACAGGAGACATCTTGACAAGTGGATGGGTGATCGTATGTTTACCCATGGGATATCTTCTGGGTCCCTGCTAGACAGAGGCACAATACACTAAACGTAAATGGGCTATCTTGTGTGACCTACTATTCACAGGCACAGTGTTCTACTTTGACAGGGTTGCGAAAGCAAACACACTCTGGCTAGGCTTGTACATGCCCTAGGGCAGATAGCCTAGTATCAACCTCTGAACCTATGATAATGTTCAGGATGCACAATGTTTATTGCTGATACTGTTTGCAGGTTTTATCATCTTTGCTTTCCCACTTTCTATGAACAACTTAGGTATCTGCAGAACATATTTGATTATGACAGGGTTCCACTATATTATATATGTGTCTGTTGTCATATAACTGTGTGCACAGGGCAGATTGCTGGATAGTGAGAGGTTCCTGGGTTAACACATGCAACTGCCTGATATGTGTGGCCCACTGCTGTACTCTGGCATGGCCTAAGTGTGTGAGCATGCCCAGTTCAGACTGTCAGTGTTCTGCTGCCTGACATTTGTCTCATTTATTCTTGTGTGAGCATGCCCAGTGTGACCTTTCAGTATGTTGCTGTCTGAGGTCCACTACATTTGTTGATGTATGTGTACATGTCCAGTATTAACATTTCTACTGTGTGTGTTGAAAGTCAGGTTCTATTCTTACTGCGGGACTCACCTTTGTGTCATAACTCGACAGGGATTATGCTGTGCCTGCAGGGATTCCATGGAATACTTTGCATAGACTTATCAACATTTCTACATACAAGCTGACCACTACAGTACTGTCATGGTTTAGTGGTTAGGTACTATGACTATAGTGCACAGTGTCCTGGATTCGAGGCCCATCACTGCTTTATATTTTCATACTGAGCAGACCAGACTGCTTAAGGGCCAGTAGAGCAAATATGAGCATGTTGGCTTTTGTTCAGCTATGCCCTACTTAGGTTCATAGGTTCATACTAGGCTATCTGCCCTAAGGCAGTTACAAGCCTAGTCAGAGTGTGTTTGGCTTTCGCCACCCTCTGAACTGATTTTACTATGCCCTTTTTAAGGTTAGTTTACTGTCCCTCTGTCTAGTAGTGACACTGAAGTAATCCCAGGGGTAAACCTACGATCTCCCATCCACTCGTCAAGATTCCTCTTGAAGAGAGTCAGTGAGGGGCTCTGCCTAACATGGACTAGGATTATATTCCAGAGCGAAGGGAGCCTCTGGGTTATGAATCTGTCCCTCCAGCATGTCTTATTTATTTCTGTGCTGAGGTTCAAGCCCCTCAACCGCATAGCTCTAATGGATTTGGATTTTCTGAGGTGGAACATGCTCATTAATTCCAGGTTGGACATGGCTTTATACGTCAGGCATAGATTGCCTCTAAGTAGGCGGTATGCAACTGAGTAGAGCTGGAGTTTCTTTAACCGAGCAGCATATGGCATCTGTTTGAGTCGCATGATCCTCTTTGTGAGGTACTTTTGGGGTCTTTCTAGTTGCTGCAGGTGTCGGGTAAGGTACATCCCAAATGGGGCATTGTATTCAATTATGGACCTGATGAGGGATGAATAAAGGGGCACAATGACCTCTCTCGATCTAGATGTGAATCGTTTCATGATAAAGTGGGCTATATAGAAGGTTTTTCTAATGACTTTGGCAATGTGGTTGTCGAAGGAGAGATTACTGTCTACTTGGGTCCCCAGGTCCCTAATTACTTCTTCCGTACTTAATGGATTCCCGCCTATGTGGTAATTTGTGGGCACTTTGTTTTTGCCAAAGGGTATGACTATACACTTTTTAGCGTTTAGCTTTAGGCCATGGCAATGGCACCAGTTATCCGTCTCTATGAGACCCTTTTGGAGGATGCTTGTGTCAGCTGGAGAGTCAATTATGGCACCCAGTTTGCAGTCATCTGTGAACGTTGTCAGCCACAATCCTCCCGTGTTAGCCTGAACCTTCGAAAAATATATACCGAACAAGAGAGGTCCCAGGACTGAGCCTTGTGACATGGCTCCAGCAATTCTGACTATGTGGGTTCTGTCCTTGAGCCAGTTTGCAACCCATCTTATGACATAGGGGTTTATATTTATGCTGGAGAGCTTATCTATGATGCCCGAGTGGGGTATTGTGTCAAAGGCTTTTGCGAGGTCCAGGTAGTCTGTGTGGACTACCTTCCCCTCATCAATGGCCATGGTGACTGTTTCAAAGAAATTGACCAGGTTTAAGAGGCAGGATCTGCCCTTAACAAAGCCAAATTGGGTTGGATCCAGTGTCTGTAGGTCCCCAATGTCTTTGTTTATGAGTTCCATGATGATCCTCTCCATAGGTTTGCAGACCAGGCTAGTCAGGCTTATGGGGTGATAGTTTCCAGGGTCCGTAGAGGCATTAACTTTGTGGAGTGGGACCACTGTTGCTGTATGCCATTCTTTGGGTACATATCCTGTAGTAAGGCTGAGACTGAACAGCAGCTTTATGTGGGGGTTTAGCTCTTCTTGGAGTTCATGTAGGATGCAGCCCAGGACACCGTCTGGTCCCATTGATGCTGTGTTTTTTGCTTTGGAGAGGGCGGCTCTCACCTGAGCATCTGAGATGTCAGGGAGGCAGCAATCCTGGGATAGATATTTGTTCTTTGGGGGGGAAGGGGGGGAGAAGTTTGCACTGAACCTGTCTGCCAGGATGTTGGCAATGACTGTGGGGTCAGTGTATTTTTTGTCATTTTGGACCAACTCTGAGCATATCTGGGAGCTGCCACCTAGGTTCCTAACATAACTAAAGAAGGCCTTGTGATTATCTTTAGTGTCCTGTGCAATTTTTCTCTCGAAGCTGGCCTTGGATGATTTTATGAGGGATCGTAGTTTTTTGCTAGTACTAATCAGAGATGCCTTCCCTTTTAGGGAGTTTGCTCTATCATGTAGTAGCTTCCTCCTTCTGTTGTACAGCTTATTTATGGCTGGGGTCCACCAGGCAGGACGCCTGCCTTTGGAAGACTGGGTCTTGGTTTTGTTTGGGATTGCATGATCCATGCATTCCTGAAGGTGTTCATAGAATGCATTTATAAAGGATTCTGTAGTTTGAGCCATAGTTTCCACTGGCCTGGGGGCCTTGAAAGATTCCACCTCGGTTTTGAGAAGTGTGAAGTTAGCTTTTGAAAAGTTCTTCACTGTGGTTTTCTGGGCTGTGGGTGGGATCAGGATGTGGATATCCAGTGAGATTAATTTATGGTCCGATCTTACCAATGAGGGGAATATCTCTGGTATAGAGCATAGAGTCCCCATGTTGGTGATGACCAGGTTCAGTATGTTATCCCCTCTTGTGGGGGTGGTGACTAGTTGTTACATAGCATTTGAGTTTATAAATTCTAGGAACCTTTGGGCTAGGGTGTTGGGGCTTGAGTAATGCTCCCAGTCAATGTTTGGGTAGTTGAAGTCACCCAATATAATGGTGTTTGGATAGACCTTCAAATACTTAGACCCAGCTTGCCCAACATTGCTCAATATTAACCAACATTGCTGGACGTTGGCCAATATTACTCAACATTGACCACAGTTGTGCTAGTTGGTGTGTGCAATTTTCTTTACATATACTGCATGGTGGTAAATGCTGTTTAGCACTGCTTTATATTGCTTAACACATGGCAATCATGCCTCAGGTGGTGCTGCAGGGCTGGCTATGTCGGATGCACATACTACACTCCCTATATATGTTTGAAAGCAGGTAGTGTCAACTTAGGCATCCCTTTTACTACATGTGCGAGTCAGAGAGATATAATTTCCAGAGTTCCTACTGAGCCAGTGTATGCGCTATGCATTGCCTCTTTGCTAACGCCAAAGCATACTGGGCACGCCTCCTTCTGCCTACTGGGCCAGGCTCAGGTTGTTCCTCCTCTGAGTCACGCTCTGCCTGTGATGGCCTTGGCAATGGTGGGGGGCTGTTTGGCCCAGGCCTGTGCTGGTCCTGTTGCAGCTGTTTTCACAGGATCATATTATGTAGCATAACACATACCATGACAATTTGGGTACATGTAGTTGGTGAGTACTGCAAGGCTCCACCAGATGTGTCCAGGCACCGGAACCATGACTTGAGCAGCCCAAACACACGCGCGATTACATTTCATGTTTGTGTGTGTGCCTCATTATGGCATTCCTGTTCAGGTGTGTGTGATTCTGATGGGTGTCATCAGCCACGGCTCCAGTGCATAGCCAGCATCCCCCACTAGGTGACCATGTGGGATGTCCCCATTGGCAAATGTCTGGTTCAGCTGCGTCAGATGCCAGATATGGGAATCATGGTAGCTTCCAGGGCAGCCAGCACACACATTCAGTATTATGCCCTGGGCATCACACATGACCTGGCAGTTGATGGAGGGGAAGCCCTTGCGGTTGAAGTAGACCCTACCCTGCTCACCGGCTGGTGCTTTGATGCGTATGTGTGTGCAGTCTATTGCATCCACTACCTCAGGGTATTCAGCTATTTGCTGGAAGAGATGCATATTGCTGGCCAATACCTCACGGGAAATATACTTGATCACCGACATGTGCTGACATGGCATCCAGGAACTGGTGCTGTACCCTGGATGCTGATGCCTGTGGTATCCTCATCATATAACCAGTTGGTCTCTGGAAGGTACCTGTTGCTAATATTCTTAGGCCAGCACATGCCTTGGTTTCCACTGGAATGGGTTCCCCTCTGTTGGTTCTGTGTGTGAGGCGTGGCCTGCACAGCTCAACAATTTGCTGCAAGAGGTCTCTGTCCACTCTATAGCGCTCCACTATCTCCAGCTCATGTAGCCCCTGGTAGGTTACCCTGGGCCTGTATACTCTTCTCCATCTCCTCACTGTGTGTTGTCCAGCAGCATTTGCATTATCACCACCCTCAGCATGTTGCATATGTCGCCTTATAACAGCAATGGCAGCCCCTAACATTTTTTGTCTCAGTAAAGCTTTTTCAGTTTTCACTTCTATTAACTTACTGCAGTGTTGCAGTGTCTCTTGACAGAAATATAATGGACTGTTGTTTGCAGAGTTTTAAGGGCTGGGCTGGGCTGGGCTAGTGTACTGCCTATGTAATTGCCTGATTCTGATTGTTTTCACCTGCTAGCTCTGCTAGTACTCCCTGGTAACTTCCTACAATTTGGTGTGCTTCCTTTTTCCTTTCTGTTTCCTCAGGGGGGAGCACCGCGCACACAAGCCCAAATAAGTGCACAGCAGCTAACACGCACGCGCACATGCTTACACAGACTAAAACTTGCTTATTCTTGTTAAAATGCGCGCACACCAGCGCAAATGTGCTTACAACTCTTTACACAGCCTTACATATGCTTACTCCGGCTTACACGCACGCACACACACTAACACGCACGCACACTGTCTTACTTGGGTTTACTGGCACACACACGTGGTCATGCACGCTCAGCAAGAAACTTTGGTGTCATCCACGGCATACACCTTCAATTTCTTTACTTTACCTAGCCTACCTGTTGACACACCTCTTTCAATGATATGTAAATGTCAGCTGACACATGCCACTCTGCTCCAATGAGCCTCACTTCTTTCATACATACCCCCCTCATGATGTCATCTATGTTTTACTCTGGTACTCCCCTTATCCTACTCCTACACTCCACTGACTGTGCTCATTTGCTATGTAAACTTGTGATTCACTTTCCTAACCCTCATTTGCATAGGATTGCTTACTAATGCTTGGTTACATCTCTTAGACTGAGCTTCCCCCCCCATAGCAGCCTCTACTCGGTGGCCATGTTGTCTTCAGCCTGCCATTCACTTGCATTGTAAATTCATATCAGCAATAAAATCCATATTTGTGGATCTTAATTATTGATTTTCTGGTTTTTAGGGGGCAGCGCGTTTGCATGGCGCTGTGCTATGCTTAAACCCCAGAGATCGGGATAAAAAAAATAAGTTATTTTATTTTTATTTTGCATCACTTCACATTGCCAATGGCCGTATTTATGGCCATTGGCATGCTTCCTCCTGTAAATGCATCCTTTTTTTGGAGCTGTCACGGCTCCGTTTTGCTATTTGCAGAACCGTACTCAGTTGTCAACTGAGTACATTTCTGCAAATAACACTACTCCTACTCGGACAGGTTCGGGTTTCCTGGATCGCAAATTCACCTCATTTGCATAGCTTTCGCCTGCAATTGAGGTAATTTGCATATCCAAGCCCTGTCCGTCTAGGACTAGTTTTGAGAGCTCTGTTGCACGCCCCTACCGGCTGTTCCTGGATCGCTCAGAGGGCATGTTGGCTGCATGGAGTTTTACTCTACTCTTAGACTCAGTGCAAGCCTTCATGAATCCAGCCCTCTGTCTCTTAAGGGTTACAGCATTCCAGTCCATTTCTTCAGTTGTTTAGAATTTTATTTTTTATTAACAAATGCAGATGTCTTTTTCATTGTGCCAAACATGTTGATTCCTTTGAGAAGAAATAATTTTATCTTTGCAGGAAATAATGAAGTAGCTGTAATACAATTCATTTTAAGTTCTTTAATCAGCAGCAAACAGGTTTTTCTTTGATTCATTACTTCACTGGAATAGTCATTATCAAATCTGATTAGATGCTCACCTATTTCAATATGTGGGACCATTCTGTAATATTTGATCTTTTTCCACAATGGACATACATTTAACTATTATTAACTATTATTGAACATGGGGTAGGCTTTCTTTTTTTGAAGATGTTATTAAAGATCTTTGAGCCCTTTCTATGCTGAAAATAGTATTTCAGGTAAGTTTTATGCAACAAAGTTGCTAAAATGTATATTATGTTGTCCACCTCAGATTTTTTCAGGTATGCCATATATTCTGATATTGTTTCATCTCCGTCTATTTTCTAAATCATTGACTTTATCTCAGATCCAGTTATCTTATGTTAAGGAATTCAGTTTGAGACTCGCCTTCAGTTTATTCCCTCTTCATGGACATCTAATGCTTTATAACACTTTCTAAATGGTCCATCTTCTTTCAGCATTCACCTTTAAAACTTGTTTTTATTTTAGCACCCAACTTGTCCATTTTTATCAAAGTATCTTGCATGCCAGAGATTAGTGGCTGAATATCTTTTTTAAAAGAAGAATCCTGAGTGCAATTTTTGAGTGGCTTATGCTGTAGTCTGTTTTTTCTTAACTAAGCACATGAAATTCTAACAGGAAAATGATAGCTTTTGAAGAACTTCAAATTTTAAATCTTTTATTTTGCTCTTAACGAATATAAATAGTTATCAAGTGTCTCCAAATTCTTATTTTTTAATTAAATGCTCTGTCAGAAAAAAGTTTTCAGTCACAGAGCTTTCACCAGTTGTTGCTCTGGGTTAGCCATCTTGGCCACACACCCCCATTCCACAGCCAGTAATTTAAATGGAATGTGAAATCTCTATCAGTTTAGATATCCGCAAATTGTACCTAAAGCTGTGGGTGTTGCAGACTTCACTCACACAGTATAGTCGGCTGTAGGAGTAAAGCACATTATTAGGCATTTTAGCTTACAGCATTCAGCATATTCACATTCCATTACAAAATCATTCTTTTGCCAAGAAAAGCCATGCTGAAAGCATTGTACTTATTCAAATGCAGCAGGAGACATAGATGTGAGACTGCTGCTGATATGTGACTGCATTAGATGTTGATTTCTTCATTTAAGGTTTAGATAGATCCTTTTTTAATGATGTTTTTCCTTAAATTGTTATTTTTCTTGTAGGTTTTAAAACCTCTTGGTTAATGCCAATTAGAAAAAAAAAAACTCACTGACTGAAAGGAATTAAATCTAGCTAATTAGCAGGAGGAGCTGAGGAGAAGGATTTCTTATTGAGGATATTTAGTTACATTCTCACTTACTGCAAGTGCTGTAAAACTACTGATGATGTGTGACCACACTTGAGGTTAGTGGCTTTTTGGTCTGATAGCCCCTAAATGAATTTTAAATTTAGAAGCCTCTCCCATTCTCATCTCATCAGCTCATTCTACTGGGCATTGAAAGATCAAACTGGAAACTCATTTTAGACTCTTAAAGCTTGAGTTAGCTTCTGTTTCATATCACCTCAGTTACTCAGTATACACTGCTATATTCAACATATTAATCCCTGTTATTCCATCTTTTAAAATTTATAACATTTTATATTAGACTAACAATCACTGGAGAGCAAAGGAACTGCTTCTCAGGAAACAGCTTGAAATTCATGCCTATGTTTAGCTCCTTGTGACAGAAGTAGAAGAAAGGCATTATTCCTTAGCCTTCCTAGAGATTACTGATCACTGGAAAGCCTGAACATTACTTCTTGGTAGTCAGCTTTGGGTTAATGCTACTGCTTTACTCCTGGTGAGAGAATGAGTAGAGGGACATTGACTCCTGCTTTTTCTGATTGGACAGTGTGTATGGGACATCACTGACTGGTTATGGTTTTGGCATTTGTGTATCTTGTCTTTCTGCTACACCTGGCAGTTGTAGAGTCTGTTCAGGGTATCTACCAAGAGAAGACTATAACACGTGTATTGATCCTAGCAATATCTAGATTAATGTTACGTTTTACAAAACAGCTTGACGGTAATGTACTGTTTTGTTTCTGATGAGAAAAGGACAAAAGGATCATTGATTTCTATCTGTGTGCAGCTGTGTTGAATCCAGCACTACCTCTACTGCCAGACAGCACCTCTAGTAATCAGCTTCAGCCCTCATAAGCACTGAAACCCCATCAGCACATATTAGTAAGCACCTGGAACAATGGATTAATAATTAATACTTTCCAACCATCTCTGTCACCAGCTTGCTTGAAATGAGCATCCTGAAATAATGCAGAAATTGTCTCATGTTTACTGGCAACCACTAACTATTTAAACAAACTGACACAGTTTATGAGAGGTGTATTTATATAACGTTATTGGAAGCAATGCTCTCACATGATGAGACAACAAATAACATGTAAGTTGCCAGTACTGCATAACACCACACTAAACCATCAGCTGAGACCAAACACATAGGCATGCATATACTGTGGTTCTTAAAAGTAAGCTGCCTGAACCACAAAGGCCTCCTAAATGTAACCAGGCAGCATTCTTCATGAAATATACATAAGAGTTACACTAATTCATTTCAAACCCCATAAGGCAAACTTCCAAATAATCCAATATTTTTGTTAAAGATGACTCCATAATGAGACACACTGATGCGCAACTCATCAGGTGATGAATTACCTGGTGCCATGATTCACCACATCATGTATGTATTCATGTCCTTGTACCTCAAGTATATATTTGAAGCAGTCATAGTGCATGTGGTTCGAAAATGGCTTAAGACAAATCTCCCTGAGCTATACGAAGAATGACATTATGAAGCTCTCACAATATGTGTCTAAAGTAGATTTGAACCTATCCTTGTGCAGTATTCTACCATCAGCAAGATGATGCATTACGTACAAAAGATTATTGATGACCCCCCGGATTCACTAATCCAAAACCTGCTTAGCTTTTGGTTACATTCCGAGGAGGTTCAATATATATATATATATATATATATATATATATATATATATATATATATATATATCAGTCTGGGGCAGTGATGACGAACCTTTTGGACTTCGCGTGTCAAAAATTCGGAAAATGCCTATTTTGACTCTGTTGTTGTGTCTTTACATATTCATTTATTTAAACAAAATAAAGTCCAATAATGTGTGCTGCTATGTATTATAAAAGTAAAGGAAAAATCAGTGACTTACAATAGAAAATGCACACTGATAATTGGTCTTAAAATATTCCACCAAAAATTACTCTACTTTTAATAGTAATTTTGAATTGAACTGAAAAAAAATATGGAACACATTGCATTTGATTTGATTAACATCAAATTAATGATTTTTTTCTGCTGAATGTTAATAGATGCGTGCAGGGTCATATATTTCTTGTATTTTTGTTCAATCAGTTTCTTTGGTAACTGTGGTACTGGTCACCCAAAATGTCATGGTGTGTCACCTTTGACACGCATGTCATAGGTTCACCATCACTGGTCTGGGAGGAGATGGCAGACCGTCCTAACTGATTGTCTGGGATGGCCAGGACCCATCCCTCCAAATCTTTTATATATTGTGTACATCCATTTTTACCCATATTGTGCCTTTTTAGGTTACATCAGTCTTCTAAAGCTTCTATCATAAAAAAAAAAAAAAAAAAAAAAAAAAAAAAAAAACAGAATTCAGAATTCAGATAACATAAAATTATCTGCACTCAATGTTAGGACACTTAACAAGAAACTCCACTCCTTGCAAGTACTTCTTACTCTAGGAAACATTCATATGTGTATTGTCACAGAGACCTGGCTCAGAACAGCAATTCATTAGTGCAAAATTGGAATGACTATCAACCGTTCAGGCCCTCACATTAGGTAAAGACAGTAGAGGTAGCACTGTCTCCATGTTCTTAACAAAAATTCACCGCTAGACTTGTTAGACAAGATAGCAACCTGCAAATCCTCTGTATCAGACTTACTATTAACAAAACCCCTTATCAGCATAGCTAACTATTAGACCCATTCTATGCCCTCTTCAGCCAATGCCAATACCTCTACTAAAGCAGTATGGACTCCCCATGCATTTAGCCAAACACCATTCTCTAAGGAGACTTCAACAACCCCTTCATTAACTAGGAGGCAGACACTTCCTTGAACATGTATGCCCAGAGGTTTCTAGACTTTATCAATACAAACTCTCTGAACCAGTTAGTCAACACCACAACCAAGGACAATAACATCCTGGACTTGGTCCTTACTGATATTGGACAGCTGTCCCCCCCATCAATTATAGCTTCCAATCTGGTTAAATCAGACCACACATCAGTCATATTCATCTTCATATTGAAGCCTGAAGCATCTTCTAATACCAACAATGAAAGAAAAAGTTACAGATTCTCTGGCATTAAAGTATTATGACAAGCTCAAGCCAGGTATTCTAGAAGTGTGCATCTGTCAGAATATTAAAGGAGTGGTGGTCTTACAGATGACTGACCAGCTGCCCCGAAGTTTTAAGTATTTACATGCACACAAAAATGATTTGCTCATATAAAAAATATTATAGCTCTGGAATGTGGGTATAGGAAACTCCATAAAAATGACACTAGTAAAAAAGTTGAGGTGAAAGCAGACCACAAATCAGTTTACAGATCCATGCTATGAAAGTGATATATGGAGAAGATAATGAACTACAACCAGGTGATGTGTTAGATGAGCATATGTACTGGAGAAACTTGAAGAACTGTTGTAAGAAGAAGAAGTAGAAGCTTCTATAGTTAATATCAAAAGACAAACATAAAAGCATGGTAGACATGTACTGATACCAACTTAGAAATGTTGGCATTGAAAAACATTATAATGAAAATATGTCCTGAGCAAATTACAGTTCCCATTTGTATTAGACTAACTTGCCTTTAGTTTATCTACAAACTGTCTAAAATTTCTCTAAGTATTAAATTATTGTCATATACCTAGTATCGATTATTAACCAATGTTTTTATATTAATTCTAATTTGTTATAATTATTTAAACTGCAGATGTTTTTGTTTTATTTTTGAAGATTGTAAAAGTATTGTTCTTAAAATGTTTGAGGAGGTGGAGTTTCAATATTTATCAAAGACATACACATCTCCAGGCTGGTCAAATGGTATGACACACAGGACACACTCCAAGTGCAGTTAACTGTTGACAAAAAACCTATTCAAATTATAACTAGCTACAGACCTCCGACCATGACTCAGGACACCCACTCCACCTATCTGGACTTACTTGAATCCATCAAGATTCAGCCCTCTACCCTGTTCCTGGGTGAATTTAACTACCCAACCACAGAGTGGAAGACATATTCTAGCCCAAACATGCCCAGAGATTTCTCAAATTCATCAATGCCAATGCATTGGATCAGCTGGTCGACACCCCTACAAGAGGTGAAAATCTCATGGACCTGGTCCTAACCAACATGAGTAACCACTGTAGCACTCCTACAGTGTCATCCTCCTTGGTAAGATCCAACCATAAAACGATCACTTTTGAAGTCACCATCTCCCCTGACCCCCCCCCCCCCCTTGTCAGGGTCAAGTGAAAAAACATTTTCCAAAGATGACTACAATCTCCTCATAGCAGGTAGAAATAGCTTCACACCCACCACCCCCTTCAGTTGGAACTAGCACTAATATCCTAGCCTACATCAAAAAACTATATGAGCACCTACATAGCTGTATGGACTCAGCAATTCCTGACAGGACCAAATCATCTTCCTCAAGGAAGAGTAAACCTGTCTTGTGGACAGCAGCAATAAACAAACTCTATAATAGAAGGAAAAAAAATTGCTGTCCAGGGCCAATAAGAAGCAGGTGCCAAGTTGGAAGCTATCTCTCCTTTGTCTGAACAAGCAAATAAGGTCACTGGTGAAATCCTCTAAGGCTAACTTTGAGTCCAAATTGGCCACATCCACCAAGGACAATCACAAGGTCTTCTTCACATATGTCTGCAGTCTCAAAGGCAACACCCAAATCTGCTCTGAACTGGTGGTCAATAACACTACATACATAAATGCTATAGATATAGTCAACCTGCTGGCAGACAGGTTCAGTGAAAACTTCACTCCCCTGTCCCCCCATCAGTAAACCAGAACATCCCCAGCACCTGCCCCCCTCCCATCATCATCAGAGAGTAGGTCCTTAATGCCGTCTTAAAGGCAAAAAATACAGTCTCCATGGGACCCGATAACATCCCTGGCTGTATCCTACATTAACTTTAGTACTCTCTTTTTATTTCTCTCTCAACACTAGACCATTACAGCTTTAACTCCTGATTGTCTTACAACAGAACTGTTTATGGCAATTTTGGTAGCTCATCTTCTTGGTCTCAGCTCCCTTAGACACCCTATTCAACCAAAGCCTGAGCACCGGCTTCATCCCAGCTGAATGAAGGGCAGCCACTGTCATTCCTCTACACAAAAGTGGAGCATCCACTGACCCAGTCAGTTATAGGCCCATCAGCTTAACTAGCCTGATCTGGAAGGCCATGAAATGCATTATCATGGACCTTATAAACAAGGACATTGGCAATCTCCAAATGCTTGACCCCACACAGTTTGGTTTTGTCAAAGGGAGATCATGCCTGTTAAACTTGGTCAACTTCTTTAAAACAGTAACCAAAGCCATGGATGAGAGGAAGATGGTGCACACTGCCTACCCTGACCTAGCCAAAGCTTTTGACACTATTCCCCACTCAGGCATAATAGATAAACTCTCCCAGCTAGGCATCAACCCGTATGTTACCCGATGAGTAGCTAAATGGCTCACTGATAGAACCAACTCAGTCAAAGTAGGGGAAGCCACATCTAGTAGTAGACCCATAACGAGCAATGTACCCCAAGGATCGGTTTTGGAACCTCTACTGTTTGGGATATATTTTTCCGAGGTGCAAGCCAAAACCAGTAGTCTGTGGCTGACCAAGTTTGCAGATGACTGCAAGCTGGGTGCTGTCTTAAATTCCCCTACTGATGTGAACATCCTCCAATAGGGCCTTACACAAACTAATGACTGGTGCCAGAAGCATGGCCTCAAACTAAATGCCAAGAAATGCATCATTATCTCCACTGGGGAAAATGTAATCCCCACTAATTATCACATTAATAACAATGTACTAAGCATGCAATCAGTCGTGAGGGACTTGGGCATCCAGGTTGATAACAACCTGGCTTTTAACCACCCCATTGCCTCCGTTATAAGGAAGGCTTTCTACATGGCCCACCTCATAAATAAAAGTATTTCATCCAGGAACAAAAAGGTCGTAACATCTCTGTACTCTTCCCTTTTCAGGCCCATTATCGAGTACAATGTCCCCTTCGGCATGTACCTTGCCAAGCACATGCAGCAGTTGGAGAGACCACAGAGGTTCCTGACCAGGAAAATCCAGGGTCTCAAACACCTATCCTATACAGATTGGCTAAAAGCCCTATCCCTCTAATCAGTCTCATACAGACTGCTCAGAGTTGACCTGTGTCTGGCATACAAGGCCATTTCAGACCCAGCCTTGATGGCTTTGCTGCATATCCGTAAGACAAACTCCACTCGTGCAACCTGCACACAAGGCCTTAACCAGGTCTGTGACATTCATAGAACTTGTTGGCGGGATAGATTTATTTCCCAAAGACTCCTGCATCTGTGGGCTAGACTTCATCTCCATGTCAAGCAGAGTACCTCTCTAGCCATATTTAAGAGGAACCTGGATCACTGAATGAGAAACAGAAAATATACCCGAGATCCCACGTGTGTTCCTGCTGGGAAGAGGAAGCAGGTTCTGACTTTGAGGGAACATGGGTAAAATTCTTGGCTAGGCTTATAAGGGCCTCTGGACCAATAGCCTAGTATCATCCTATGAACTTATGAACCTATGAAATCACAGACACTTGTAAAAGACAAATATGTTGATGTTGAAGGACCAAGAAGATGAGCCACCAAAATTGCCATAAACAGTTCTGTTGTAAGACAATCAGGAGTTAAAACTGTAATGGTCTAGTGTTGAAAGAGAAAGAAAAAGAGAGTACTGAAGTTAAATCTCCAAATATAAACGAAAATGGATGTCCTGTGTAAATAGTGACATTAAATTTTCTATGTAAGGAAGTCTGTTGAAGAAGTCAGTCAGATGTATGTGTTGTTCCAGAGTTACAAAGAATTCTAAGAACTGAAATGTGTAAGATATTTGGAATGCGTATCAAGTTTCATAGCTGATGTAAATAGCCTATCACATGCATAATGCTGTGTTAACGTTGACTGCAGTGATCAAGTAATTAAAATCATAGTTCCTTGTACGTATAAAGTTATATGTTTAGCTTTTTTAGTAGATGTGCAAGCTTCAGTGATTAACATATCACATAATGCATAGAATTTCCAGATAATTCATTTACAATAAAGGCCTCATGGAGTAAAGTCCATGTGTGAACTATCTATGTATTATTTAAAAAATCATGTCAAGTTAAATATGTTTGCACTAGACTCAGATGCAACCAGGGGCGGCCCGTGCTATTGGACTGCCAGACTGCAGCCCCCTCAACTGAAACTAAAAGAAATAAAAATAAAAACAAATAAATAAAAAAGAAAAAAAAAGTTTAAAAATTCGCAGACTTCGCGCATGCGCAGTAGTCCAGACTGCTGCTGAGAGTCTCTGCGCATGCTCCAGGCAGTCCTGATAGGGAAACATGAGGAACGGAGCTCCCAGAAGTCTATGCAGTTTTAAACTGCATAGACTCGCTGGGAAAATGCGTCGGGGTCAGACTGCAACACCAGCAGTCTGGAATTGCTGCAGTCTCTCGTCGGGAAGATCTCGAGGGTGGGTCTGGAGTTGCAGGCGGGGTTTGGATGTATTGCAGGTCGCGGGCAGGGTTTGGATGTACTTGCATTGGATTTATGGAGAAAGGACATTGAATTTATGGTGATTTACTTGCAGGTAAGTGTGTTGGATTTATGTATGGTGAGTTTACTTGCAGGTAAGTGTGTTGGATTTATGTATGGTGAGTTTACTTGCAGGTAAGTGTGTTGGATTTATGTATGGTGAGTTTACTTGCAGGTAAGTGTGTTGGATTTATGTATGGTGAGTTTACTTGTGTGTGTGTGTGTGTGTGTGTGTGCGTGTACCCTGTATGCAGGTGTTAAAGACTTGAGTTCCCTACCCACCACCATTTGTAAAAAAATTTCAGAATTTTGCCTCATATTTGATCTGATCTGTTCCTCATAATATCTGTGGTTTGTAAATGTTGCAATGCTTGATATTTGATGGTGCAGTAGTAGCATTGTTGCCTCACAGCTGCAGGTTCTCAGGTTTGATTCTTGGCTGGGGTTCCTTCTTTGTGGGGTCTGTATCTTCTCCCTGTGTTTGTGTGGGTTTGCTTTTATTTGATGGTGCAGTGGTAGCATTGTTGCCTCACAGCTGCAGGTTCTCAGGTTTGATTCTTGGCTTGGGTTCCTTCTTTGTGGGGTCTGTATCTTCTCCCTGTGTTTGTGTGGGTTTGCTTTTATGTCCTCCCATGTTACAAAGACATGTCTGCATTATTTCTTCCTGGGCCTCTGCTGAAAATTGTTTTTTTGTTCCAAGTCAGACTGTCCTGATTAACAAATGTTAAATAAAATTGACAGGCATTTGAATTTCAGACTTCAGGTTTCTGAATGTTTAATTTCTTACATGTTTGATGGTGCAGTGGCAGTATTGTTGCCTCACAGCTATAGGATTTGTGGTTTGATTCTTGGCTGGGGTGCCGTTTGTGTGGATTTGTTCTGGTGTCTTGCCATTTTACAAAGACATGTGTCTACAGTATTTCTCCCTGGGCCTCTGCTGAAATTTGTTTTTGTTCCATCAGAAGTAAAATTGACAGGCATTTGAATTTCAGACTTCATAGTCTTCAGAAAATACATAGTAAAACATTTTTTTATTCTAGCAATAAATATATAGTAACACAACCTTTTATTATAGCAATTTTTTAAGTTTATAAGATGACTATTTGAAATTTGTCCTTATTTTTGGGACTGTAATACCCTGTTAGTGGCTTTGTCCAGGTTTTTTGGGCTAAGGTTGACAGCTATGGCAAGAACTGAATTCACTGAATATGTTTGAGGGCTGTATTCCCTCATTACTGGGTTTGTCTAGGTGTTTTATGCTAAGAGGTTGACAGCTATGGTGAGAACTGACTTCATTAAATGATAGCCATTTAAGTTTCAGTCTTACTCTCTTTCACAAAGCAGCTGATTTGGCATAGTGGTATGTTGCTCTTGACTGTTTTGCACAGGGACCTTGGCTGTAAAATGTATGGTGGTAATACAGCATTGTTCTTTCATAAAGCAGGTGATTTGGCATAGTGGTATGTTGTTCTGACTCTTTTTTGCACAGGGACCTTGGCAGTAAAATGTACGGTGGTAAGACAGCATTTTATTCTAGCAGCTTTCCAAGATTATACAAGCAATGTTTAATGTGTCCCTGGTTTTTGCCCTTTTGACCCACCCCAATAAATTTGGCTTTTTCCAGACTTCTTGTGCTGCGAAGTTGAGATGCAGTTGAGTATTGAGTAGATTTTACAAGGAGCTGAGAGCTGCAGGGGAAGAGAAGTTTAGTGCTGATTATGCTAAGTCAGCTCACATTGCTAATAGCACAACAGGTTGTGTACTTGCGTTTGATGCAGAAGGTTGTTGGTTCTACTCCCATAAGGGGTGAATGCTGCCGTACTGAAAGTTAAGATACTAACTATGAGCCTGTTATCAGTTTGCCATCCATTTCCTATTGCAATATTACTAGCTTATTTTTAAGGTAATTTAGGCAATTTATTCCTCAGGGGCATCAGACACTTTATTTTTCGATGAAACCATGAAATATAAAGGTGATTGCTAGCAGCAACCTCTTCATTACAGATTTATTTAACATGGAATTATTTAGATGACTTTTTTACTACTTCAGAGATTGTGCATATTTACTGATAATGTGGACTGTAGAATTGTGCATATTTACTGATAATAGTGGACTGTAGAAGTTTGAGTAGACTTTTATGATGGAAATGTTCTGAATTGGGCAGTTTTGTTTCATTGTTTACTGGAAAAATGTTCAAAGCAATAGGAAGGCGTATCAAAGAGCACAAGTATGTTTCATATGCAAGGGGTCTAAGATTTGAAAACAGCCCAGAATTAATTTTTATCTGCCACGGGTAAAATGTATTTTCTTTGAATGTGGGCAGGGGCGGCTCGTGGCATCGGGCTGCCGGACTGCAGCCCCCTCAGCTAGACAGCTGAGTACTTAGTTTATTTTTTTTTATGTAAAAAAAAAAAAAATGAAATCTGTTCTTTAAACTTTAAATTTCGAGTCCGCGACTCGAAATTACGCGCATGCGCATTGCGCGCTTCTATCGCAACAGCGTTTTTTTTTTTTTTTTTTTAAGTCTTGCTGCAATGTTTTCATTGCAGCCCGGAGGAGCTTCTAAGGCATAATTGTGATGCCCAGAACTCCCCAGAAGTCTATGCGGTTGAGACACAAACCACATAGACATGGAAGGGGCTCGGACTGCGACGTCCGCAGGCACGTCAGTCATGACGTGCCTGCTGGGCTAAAGCCTAAATGCTGCTGATTGGTTGTCGCTCTCTTCCCGGGCTTTATGTGCTGGGAAGAGAGCGAGAATCAGTCAGTTCAGTTTGGCTTAGCTTAGGAATGTATTTTTTTTTATTTTTATTTTCGGAATCGTTTTTTTTGTGTGGATTTATTATCGTTTACTTTGGGCAGCGGAAGAAGAGCAGAAGAAAGAAGAAGGAAGAAGAAGGAAGAAGAAGAAAGAAGAAGAAGAAGAAAGTACAGAGTGAAGGACGGGTGCAGAATAGATGTAAGTATGTTAATTCACCTAGCTAGAATGTGTCCCTGTCTCACAGTACTTGTGTTTATGTAAATACATGCAGTAGGATGCACACTACTGAACTGAATGCAGCACATTGGAAGTAGAGTAGACATAAGTTTACAGGTTAAGTAATAAGCTTCTCCCATGATGGCCTTCTAGAAGCTTGACAACTGTTGCCCTGTGTTGAAACGTACATGAACCCATGCATGCACCAAGTTACACTTTAAAACTGTGACATTTGTCTCAAATAGCTACAGAACGTTAGGCCTGACTAGTACAGCTGTGTGAGAGCTTGACCAGAGAACTTGAATGAGCTTCCCAAGCCTTGAACTTTAACCTGGATGAGATGCCATTTGGTCGAGTTTCCTTCAGTGAAGTTAAAATACCTAGTCACTGTTTTCTATATGAAATCACTTCCAGTGAGGTTTTTAAGTATGCACCAGTGGTGATTCCTTTCATTTTGAGAGATTTTTATCCTTGATGTTTGAGTTACCAAGGATGTATAAGTTCGGTGGTGTGGGGGGTTATGTTTTTTTTTTCCTCCCAACAGGATTCATATAAGTAACATTTGAATAAATGGATCTTTGCTGCAGAATACTTTTATTTTTATTTAATTAAATAAATAGAAGCATTTGATTGCAGTTTTAAGACTATAAAGCTAAATAGGGTAGCATTAATCTATGGGTGCCCAAGTGGTGCCCTTTGAGCCATAATCTAGCTAACCAAAACATTTTTATCAGACCTGTGGCTAACCCAGTTTTTTTTTTGCTTCTTTTTTTTGCCTCTGCCTTTTCTGTCTTGCTGATTGTACACAAAGACATAGTCGTCCTATTACAGTACATTCTAAAAGCTGTAGTCCTGCTTCCAAACCTTTATTGTGGTAGCACTTCCACAGATGCGTTCCTCTATTATCCACACTCATGGGCCAGCTGAGAGGGTTACTACTGAGTATCACATTAGCATGATACGGAGTGTGGCACTTCATAAAATATTTAAAATAAAGACTGTTGGTAGGAGCTGTTAAATCCAAAGAATGAATGATCAGCTTTGGCAGGCATTTTCAGGCTGCAATACTGCTTCCTTTTAGGCAAGCTGGGCTTTGTATCAAAAAGGCTGCAACACTGCTTCTTTTTAGGTAAGCTGGGCTTTGTATCAAAAAGTTGATAACAGAACTCTACCATTTGAATTCTCGTATATTTTGTATATTGTTACTTTTGTCACAGTTTTGTTTCAATCTGCAAAAAAATGTCATGAATTGCCTACTTCTTTTCATGCTGCAGTGTTTATTTGAGCTTGTTTCTGCAGACTCCATGTTTCTTTAGTAATGACTTTGAGAGCTGTGTGAAAAAAATGCAGCTTAGCTTCAGAAGCTCTTGAATATTTCTTCTAAACATGTTGTAGGTTCAGCATTAGATCCACAGGAAAAAAAAAACATAATAACAAATTTCATACAATTCAGCATAAATGACATTTGTCATTATATTTCCTTCGATCTTTTTTCAGTGTAAGGGACTAAATGCTAACTTTTCAGCTTTTTTAAAAGTAAAACTGCAGTCTTCTTTGTTATTCCTGCTTTAGCATCAGTCACCTTGTAATTCAGTAAAATATCTCTGTCTTTGGTGGGTAGAAAAATGAAACAACTATTGCCAGACAGCTTTGTGTTATTATGTGTAGTACTCTTAACTGCTTTTCAGACAAAATGCAGATTTTTTTCTTTTACTTCCCCTAATAATCCCTCTGCAAAATAGCAATTTTGGAAGAAAACATGGAGGGTTTACAATTAAGAAATAACTGTAATAATCAGAGTTATAGATTACTTTTGTTTCAGAAATGCAAGTAGACTCTTTTTATTTTGTCAGCTGCTCAAAGTTAGCAGTACTAATATTAAAAAAGTGTCCCTTCTTTGACAGGTTCCCAGCTGTATTGTGTGGCTATTTTATATTTTTGCATCACATTTTTGGTCCATTTTTCATAAAATTGTGTTTTTTTGGCAAATTAGTGGTAAATCATTAAAGACTGAAGTTAGAAAATAATGACAGGCATTTGAGTTTCAGATTTCATATCCTTCAGAAAATTCATACTAATGCAAGACCTACTATTCTCTTTCTAAGTTTATAAGAGCAATATTTAAAAATTGTCCTTATTTTTGGGCCTTTGTCCCACTTCTCTTTATGGCTTTGCCCAGATTTCTTGCTCTGAGGGTGAGAGGTATGACAAATGTGTTAGGGCCATCACCGTCAGCCAGAGACATTTCAAATTGTGACATACTTGTTGCACCCCACTCCCCCATGTAGTGACTCTAGATGTGTCCAAGCAAAGCAAGGAGTAGTTATGCAGTGTAAATGTGCAGGGTATCCCCCCATACAACAGTACTACAGTGGCTTTTCATCTGTTCTTGATTTTTCAGAAAGGTCTGATTTCTGTCATATTTTTGTACTGTTGATTTAATCTTATTACCCAAAGTGCCTGTTGCTCTGTGTTTTAAGTAGCAATGCTTTAATGACCATCAAGTAAGCTTGTCTGAGATCATAACATGCAAGTAAGCTTTAATAAGCATACTGTTAAAGAATTGCCAACATTGAAGCCTTTCTGTTGTTGCCATGCAGAGAATACTTAACTAGATAATGTATAAGCATTGGATATTGAAATGCATATGGCAGTATTTGTAGTAAAGGACAAGATTACATTATTTTAAGAAGCTCATTACACTTGTTGGAGACTTCTAGTGATCTCCGAGGGCTTTACCAGTAAACTAAACAGAATGCCATTCATGTGTGGTCCATAACCTGTACAGTAATAATTTAAGCAATGTATCTTGAGCTTGTTTCTTGTTTGCTTTTCATTTTTACTTTGATCATGTTTTCCCCATGAAACAAGTAGATAGTTGTCAGGCAGCAGGTCTGTTTTGGATAAGAAACATTTTTACAAGTGGGGGCATCACAGAGATTGCTACTTTCAGCATGTTACTTGGTGCTTTAATAAAGCTGAATATAAATTATAATTAGAACTGCAGTGCAAGGAGAAGTAGTTTGAGTTTAGTGCTGCTTGTTTTTCTTATACTTGATTTTGATTGGCATTCCCGTAATGTATTTAAAAAGTAATTTATTTTTCCATGCCTCACAACCTTTTTGTTTCCATTTAGATATTAAGTAAGCTGTCATGCAGCCAATGCATTTAAATATTTTTATTCTTTTACACTTCATTTGTCTTGATTGGACTCTCATAATGAGGGTTTGGCACCCAGGGCAGCATATTTAATTAAAGTTAGTTTTTGTGGTTTTGAGCATAGCTCCTCCCATTTCTAGCTGGCCGCACCCCTTCCCATTGACCCCACCCATTCAGCTATCCCCTGCAGCCCCCCTTTGATTTGAAGTCACCAGCCGCCACTGAATGTGGGTTTTAATGTTGTTTCAATGAATGTGAGTTTCAAGGGCAGAGAAGTTTTAATGCCAAGTTTGTTTAGCAGATGTCTTAGTGTTTGTGCTGTAAAATGCAAAATAAAACTTTCAAATGAAGTTCAAATCATCATAGAAGTAAATCAGTATGCACATTAGTGTTTATGGTAAATGGAGTGAAATAGCAAAGTAATGACTCATTAGAATGGCTGCAGGGGGAGGCTCCATTCGACCATGGTTTTGTGCGGGGGAAGGGCGGCAAACTTAGACAGCCCTAGCTGAACTATACCTCCCAACTGTCCAGATTTTCAAAGAATGAATAGGTTTTTTGTTTCTTATTTTTGGTTTGTTCCTCATAAAATTTATGGTTTTCTGGAAAATCATTTAGGAATTAAGTCACTAAATAATGACACACTAGTTTCAGACTTCATAACCTTCAGAAAAATGCATGCTAAAGTAAGACCTGTTCTATCAACTGTCCCAGTTTATACAAGAGCAATTTTTAGTACTGTTTATATGTTCCCCCAATATATTTGGCCTTGTCTAGATTTATTGCATTAACAGGTTGAGAGGTACATGCAAATTGCTTTATAGAATTAGGCATAGCCAAACCTCTCAACTGTCCCTGAATTTGGCTCAAAATGTTGCTCTTCCCCTAATAATCCCTCTGCAAAATAGCAATTTTGGAAGAAAACATGGAGGGTTTACAATTAAGAAATAACTGTAATAATCAGAGTTATAGATTACTTTTATTTCAGAAATGCATGTAGACTCTTTTATTTTGTCAGCTGCTCTAGTTAGCAGTACTAATATTAAAAAAGTGTCCTTTCTTTGACAGGTTCCCAGCTGTATTGTGTGGCTATTTTATATTGTTGCATCACATTTTTGGTCCATTTTTCATAAAATTGTGTTTTTTTGGCAAATTAGTGGTAAATCATTAAAGACTGAAGTTAGAAAATAATGACAGGCATTTGAGTTTCAGATTTCATATCCTTCAGAAAATTCATACTAATGCAAGACCTACTATTCTATTATCTTTCTAAGTTTATAAGAGCAATATTTAAAAATTGACCTTATTTTTAGGCCTTTATCCCACTTCTATGTATGGCTTTGCACAGATTTCTTGCTCTGAAGGTGAGAGGTATGACAAATGTGTTAGGGCCATCACCGTCAGCCAGAGACATTTCAAATTGTGACATACATGTTGCACCCCACTCCCCCATGTAGTGACTCTAGATGTGTCCAAGCAAAGCAAGGAGCAGTTATGCAGTGTAAATGTGCAGGGTATCCCCCCATACAAGGTAGACACAAGTACTACAGTGCCTTTTCATCTGTTCTTGATTTTGCAGAATGGTCTGGTTTCTGTCATATTTTTGTACTGTTGATTTATGCTTATTACTCAAAGTGCCTGTTGCTCTGTGTTTTAAGTAGCAATGCTTTAATGACCATCAAGTAAGCTTGTCTGAGATCATAACATGCAAGTAAGCTTTAATAAGCATACTGTTAAAGAATTGCCAACATTGAAGCCTTTCTGTTGTTGCCATGCAGAGAATACTTAACTAGATAATGTATAAGCATTGGATATTGAAATGCATATGACAGTATTTGTAGTAAAGGACAAGATTACATTATTTTAAGAAGCTCATTACACTTGTTGGAGACTTCTAGTGATCTCCGAGGGCTTTACCAGTAAACTAAACAGAATGCCATTCATGTGTGGTCCATAACCTGTACAGTAATAATTTAAGCAATGTATCTTGAGCTTGTTTCTTGTTTGCTTTTGATTTTTACTTTGATCGTGTTTTCCCCATGAAACAAGTAGATAGTTGTCAGGCAGCAGGTCTGTTTTGGATAAGAAATATTTTTACAAGTGGGGGCATCACAGAGATTGCTACTTTCAGCATGTTACTTGGTGCTTTAATAAAGCTGAATATAAATTATAATTAGAACTGCAGTGCAAGGAGAAGTAGTTTGAGTTGAGTGCTGCTTGTTTTCTTGTACTTGATTTTGACTGACATTTCCGTAATGTATTTTTTCATGCCTCACAACCTTTTTGTTTCCATCTAGATATTAAGTAAGCTGTCATGCAGCCAATGCATTTAAATATTTTTATTCTTTTACACTTCATTTGTTTTGATTGGACTCTCATAATGAGGGTTTGGCACCCAGGGCAGCATATTTAATTAAAGTTAGTTTTTGTGGTTTTGAGCATAGCTCCTCCTCTTTCTAATTGGCCACACCCCTTCCCATTGACCCCACCCATTCAGCTATCCCCTGCAGCCCCCCTTTGATTTGAAGTCACCATCCGCCACTGGATGCAACATAAGTACACACAGGCAGACACATGCATGTGCACTCACGCATATCACCATTACACAACAGAAAGCAGATATTACATTGTGTTACAATCATGAATGAAATGATCACTCAAAATCACCAAAAAATCTCTCAAACAATGAAAAATAATCAATTAAAATAGCCAGTCACTCAAACTGCAAGTAAACCTGTACAAAAAGCACCTTTATGTTTAAGTAATACCAATCATGTTCTTTATTTGATATCTCTTTACATCCCAGTTGAAGCATAACTTTTAAGAAAATGTCAGCAACTTAAAAATAAAATAACACACTATAAAGACAAATGTAAATAATCTAACATAAGCTTGCAATACATATTAACAGATTTTATGTAATAGCAATGGTAATTAGAAATGAGGATAGAAATTTCACACAACAAACAAAAACATTTTACATTGAAAATGTCACTGTGGTAAAAGGAAAACAGGCACTGTAAAGTACAGTGGTTATATGTGCATTCATGAATGTCAAAGACCAAAAATAACATGACAAAAAGTGTAAATTATTTGAGGAAAAAAAGAAGTTATGTACATACCATAACGTTCCATGTATGTTTCCATCTCACCTTCATTCTTAGCTGGTTGGGTTTGGAACTGATCCTTGGTTCTGACTCAGCCTTATACAAAAACTTAAGGACTTCTACTAGCTCATGGCTAAACCCTATCCCATCATGCCCTAAAAAAGCTCCCCAGATCTTGTTTGCTGATATAAAGAAGGTACCAATTAAAGAGTATTGAATATTTCATTGAGCAATCAAGAAGGTCAGAGAACATTAATCACCAATTAAATCCGCTTGGTCTTCCAGGAGTCAAAGGCTGGCGGAAGGTGGGTGGGATGTAAGAATGAAGGTGAGATGAACAACTCACATGGAACGTTATGATGAGTACATAACTTATCTATGTGATGTTGTCCTATATTACCTTAATTTTTAGCTGGTTGAGACAGTGTCCCTAGCACCATCTTTCTCGAGTGGCTTAAGGGAGACTATTCTTCAGAAGAGTGGACCCAAAACAGGCCCTGTTCCTGGAGGCCAAATCCACTTTGTAATGAGTGATAAAGGTATGATGCCTTGCCCATGTTGCTGCAGCACAAATGGTATCAATTGATAGTCTCAAGTGAAAGGCAGAAAAGGTTGCAATGGCTCTTGTAGGATGCCCTTTTACTTTATGGGAAAGTTCTTTGTTTTGAGATTGGTAAGTAAAGGTAATACAATCTGATAGCCATTTCAAAAGTGTGACGTTAGACACAGGGGCACTTTCTTTGACTATGAAAAGGATACAAATAACTGGTCAGATTTTCTGAAGTCCTTTGTCATGTGTAAGTAGAAATGTAATTGTCTATGTACATCCCGTTGGTGTAACGTATAGTCTGCCTTGTTGCCATGGCTGAGGAAAAAAACTGGTAGTTCTACGGACTGGTTCAAGTTAGATTCTGAGCTTACTTTGGGTAGAAAGGATGGGTTTGTTTGTAGGGATACTCTGTCTTTGTGAAAAAGCAGGTAGTGGGAGTTTAGTGATAATGCTTGCAGCTCCAAAACTCTTCTAGCAGAAGTAATGGCTACCAAAAGAATAGTTTTCCAAGAAAAATACCTGAGATCGCAAGATGATGCAGGTTCAAATGGGTGAAGAATCAAATGGGATAAGACAAGGTTCAGGTCCCATGGTGCAGGAGGAGCTTTAATTGGTGGCCTTAATAAAAAGAGTACCTTTAAGAAACACCTTACAAAGTCTGTGGGGCATCACATTGGGGCCCAAATCACCTAAATGGAAATTAGAAATAACTGATAACTGAACTCAAATAGTAGCTGCAGCTGCACCTTCAATAAATAGCTTTGTTAAAAATTCAAGAAGTGAAGCTATTGGAGCAGAGAAGGGGTCAATGTGATTATTGAAGGCCCAAGAAGAAAATCTTTTCCATTTGCTCATATATAGCTTTCTCGCTGAAGCCTTATGAGACAAGATCAAGATATGTTTTACCAACGGAGAAAGTTTAGGGAGCCTGGCTACATGAGTCTGGCTACATTTGGAATCAGAGCAGCTAAGCTGTCAATTTGAGGGTTTGAAGGGAGGGGTGGAGCACTCCTGATGCATGAGTCAGGAGGTCTGGAACTGGGTACAGAAACTTCAGCTCCTCCTGGAGATGAGACCAAAGGAAGGGGAACCAGATTTGATGAGGCCAGTATGGGACAATGCATATCAATTTCCTTCCCAATTAACTGGCTTTCTGGAGAACTTTGGATATCAACAGAAAGGGAGGAAAGGCATAGAGGAGACCCGAGGGTCAATTGTGTACAAGTGCATCCCTTGATGACTCTCCCAGAGGGGGGATAAGGGCAAAGTAGATGCTGCATTTGGCATTCCTGGATGGGGCAAAAAGGTCACAGCAAGGCTGGCCCAATTTGCTTAAAAACTTTTCCGTTACTTCTTGTTTTAGGGACCACTCATGAGGCATCAGAAACACTCTGCTGAGTCTGTCTGCTATCACACTGGATTTCCCCGGGATGTGCATTGCTATCAGAAAGCATCGGGAGGAGGTCAACCACTGCAATACTCTCAGGGCCTTTTGATAAAGGGAGTAAGATTTGATTCCCCCTTGTTTATGTACCACACAACTGACATGTCTGTCTGTATTGCAATAGTTCCTAGCGTAAGATAGTCCTGGAATGCTTAAAACACTAGAAACACCGCTTTCATCTCTAGGACATCGATGTGCAAATGGGCCTCATGATCCTGCCAAGTGCCATGGACTGTCCTTTTCAGATAATGCCCTTCACCATATCTGGGAAGCGTCCGTCGTCACTGTGGCTAAAGGCTGTGGAAGAACAAAAGGTTGACCTAATGTCACATGAGTGGAGTGAAGCCACCAATGAAGGTCTTTCTTGCAAGATTTTTTACCAAAATTTGGTGAGACATGGGTAGTTCCTGCATGGACTACTGACTGCACAGTAGCCACTCCAGAATTCTCATATGCAGATGTGCTGAAGGAATCATGGTTATTGCTGCTGCCATGGTCCCAAGACTTTTAGAACAGAACTGTTCTTGCTTGCACTTTTTTCCTGGAAAGTCGATTTAAGACCTGATGTTGTAGGACTTGAACCCTTTCAGAGGGAAGTTTTGCCATCATTTTTGTTGTATCTACATATGCTCCTACAAAAACGATACATTGAGATGACAACAAGGCAGACTTTTTGTAGTTTATTGTTGTTCCTAGATGAGAGCAGAGATGCAAGGAGGTTTCTCTCACTTTGGATAGTACATGCTCGGTGGTGGAATTTAGGAGCCAGTCATCTAGGTACGGAAACACTCGGAATCCTAGGTGTCTCAAGTGAGCCACTACTACTGCCATAATCTCAGTGAACACTCTGGGAGCTCTAGTGAGGCCAAAAGGCAGAGCATGGAACTGGGAATGACTGGCTCCCAGCCGGAAACTCAGGTATCTCCTGGATTGCCTGTCCATTTTTATATGGTAGTATGCATCCTGGAAATCTATTGAGCACATCCAATTGTCTTGTCCCAGAAAGGGAATATTGACTGCAGTGTTACCATCTGGAACTCTGACTTTCTTTCTGATTGTTCAATTTGCTGAGATCCAGGATGGGTCTCCAGTCCCCTGTTTTCTTTGGAACTAAAAAGAACCTTGAGTAAGTTCTGGATCCTATTTGGTCTGTGGGGATTGTTTGCATTGTTTGGATGACTCTTTTGTGTAGCAACTTTTGTATTTCTAGAATTACCTGCTCCCTCTGACTAGGTGGAATGTCTGTAATGTTTTTTGTGTTTGGGATATGGAAAGAAAAGGGTATGAAGTAACCTCTGGATACGATGCTTCGTACCCACTTGTCTTTTGTTATTTTTAGCCTCACTTATGGGTACAAAGGTAAGTGACCCCCAACTGCCTCCAGAGATGGACAGGCAGGCCTCCATTCAGGAGCACTGAAAAGGCTACCAAGGAATGCTTCCCTGTCACCCTGGTTTTGTGGACCAACTCTGCCATTTGGTTAGTGTCTTCCATTAGTACTTCCCCCACTGCCCCTGGATGAAGAATTACCATGTGTGTCCTGGAAAGTTCTCTTGGATTTTTGAAACCATTTTACCTCCTTTCTGACCCTTTGGATAAGGTCTGGTAGGGTGGGAAAAACAGACTCCTATTGCAGAGAGAGTCTTTCCTTCTTGATCACACTTGTGTCTTTAACCTTTGGCCAGAACAAGGATGATCCATCACAGGGAGCATTTACAAAGGAAGATTTAAAGGAGTCCGCAAAGTCACACAAGCACATCCAGGAATATTTCCTTAGGGAAATTCACGAAGCCACTGTCCTGCTCGCTCCATCCACTGTATAAGAAATGAGCCTCATGGAGGAGTTGACTACTGAATTTAAGGTGGAGAGTTGAGAGGAAACCTTATCCAATACTCCTTCAGCTACTGAACCTTGGAGAGTATCTGCTACAACTTTCAGGAGATTTCTATGAAGTCTAGTAAAATGAGTCAGATAATTCAGTGATCTAAGAGCAAAAGTTGCTGAAGAGAAAATGCGCTTCCCAGATCTGTCCATTGTACAACACTCTTTGCTCAGCAGATGAACAGAAGAGGACATCTGCATGAGTTCCTTTTTGGTGGCTGCCACCACCACAATAGCATTTACTGGGATTCCTTTGGTTAGGAAGTTTAAATCTGCTGGTACTGTGATGAATTTGTTTGGCCTCAGAGGAACAGGTTCCACTGAGTCTGGAGATGCTCATGCCTTTCAACTAAGTCCATCAGCTCGTCGAAACGTGGAGACACTCATATGGCGGAAGTGTGAGCATAAAAGGCCTTCAGGTAGACAGACTCCTCCTCAGAAGGGATGATGGACTTTCAGCTGCCTCTCTGTTTTAGTATTTCCAGGATGTCCACAAAAGAAACATCCTCAGAGGGTGACAGTGGGGACCCTTCTGAATCATCAAGGTCTGTATCTGATATGATGGACTCCTATGGGGAGTCTAAATGCTTCCTCTTACATAGCCTCTTCTGAGGGACCTCTTTAGAAGGGTATTCTGGAGAGGTTTCAGAAGAGAGGGGTCCGCCTAATGGGGTATCCTGAGGCATACGGTCTTTACGGTCTTCGCGTCTCTGTGGATGCTGTGGTGCCAAGACAAACTGTGGTGCCTTTGGTGGAAGAATGTCCAGGCCTGAGAGTGGATCTGTCCATGGAGACAGCACTCTCCTCATCACCTCGAAAGCCCCCCACTCCTGATCCGAGGAAACTCCTGGCTCCAGACAACCAGAGGGAATGCCCAGAACCAAGGCAGTTGGGTTCGAGGATGAGGTAGAAGGCAAGCTCACCTGAGCCGAAGTCCGGAGAGGCAAGTTCAGATCCAACAACTGTCCAATTCGACTCTGCTCCCCAGACCCGACCAGAGAGTGTTGGCTCCTAGACTTTTCAAGTTTGGATGGAACCGAGGATGTCATTCAGAACCGAAGATCCTGTGGTAGGTCTCGGCTCTGATGGTTCCACAATGATCAGTTCTGGACATTCTGACTCCAAGATCCAGGATCAGATCAGAGGAGGAATTGATGGTGAAGGGGTAGGCTTGGTCAATTCCAAAGGCCTTGGTGTTTGTGTTGTATCTAACAACAGTTTTGTGAGCACCAGTGTCCTTAACAGCCTCTGCACCATGCAATCCACATCATCATCGGATAGGCTCCTGGAAGATCGAGAGGAGGGAGCAGGAGATCTGGATGTCTGCAACAATGGAGACCTTAAGGTGGGAAATACAGGGATCAGCTCCGCAGTTGGAATTCCATTGGCACAGATACTAAATAAGCCGAGGTAGAAGTAATTTTGGGCCCGACAGCCTTCAGGTCCGAAGATGAAACTTTTTGTACTTTTTTTGATGGCTCTGATTGAGCACCTGAAGAAGAGGACCTTTTTCCTCAATTTATCAGATTTTGAAGAAGGGGATTGGCCTGACTTTGACGTACACTGACCTTGTTCGTTAGCTTCCAAAAAGTGGGTCTTTAACAATACTCTCAAAATGAGTTTATTTTTTCTTTCTAATAATACCCTGTGGCTAAAGGAGTGGCAGAAAGTACAGGAATATTGGAGGTGAACCACTGCAAGACAGTATACACAACTGGTTTGTCCATCAGTAACAGACATTTTTTGGCTATACTTTGAACATTTGTTGAAACCAGCAAGTTTACGTTCTTTAGAATCCTTTGAAGCCATTAGTCCAACAAGGTAAAACAACAAGAGAAACAACAATCAACTATAGAAAAGTTTAATTTATATATATATATATATATATATATATATATATATATATATATATGGTTCTGGGTCATAAGATCGACAGCCACTTTCACCGACAACAGAATCATCGACACCACATTATCGACAAACCATAAACACGACACCTCACATGCCCGACAAACAAGTAACCGACGGTCCACAAACACGAAACCCCATACATTGCACACACCACAATAACAACAATCAACTAACAAAACACATCCCCTTATCCAAAACCACACACAGAACACAAGCACACCAAAATCCTCACAAACCCACACTAAACCTCACACACACAACTATGTACAACCCTAACCCAAACCCTTACCCTAAGGTCCGTCACTATCGCACACTCAGCTAACCCGCGCCCTAACCCTAACTCACTTAACCCGCCCCTAACCCAAAAAATACCACTACCGCACACTTACCTAACCCGCGCTCTAACCCTAACTCACTTAACCCACCCCTATCCCCACAGACTGTCACTATCCACACTTACCATACTCGCACCCTAACGTCCGTCACCACCGCATACTCACACAGCCTTCTTTCCAAGTCACTATCCCTGGCGTCGGCGTTTTCATCCGTAGCGTCGGTCTTCCGAGTGTCGATCATCTGACGCCCGCTAATCCGTTGTCGGTGATGTCGGCTGTCGATCTTATGACCTAGAACCATATATATATATATATATATATATATATATATATATATATATATATATATATATATATATATATATATATATATATATATATATATATATATATCCTAATACTACTACAATTTTTAAAGCCTTTTTTTTCTTTTTATGACAAAACAACAAGAAACACACCAAAAATACCAAGGGAAAAAAGGGGCGCTCTAATTTAAATGGGTAGAGGCATCCCTCTAACTTAAACAAGCTAGCCTCAAGGAATTTAAGAAGGAATAAAACACAGGGAAAAGTCCTTTAAGTTAAACGGGCTAAGGCAGCTCTCTAATTTAAATGAACTGGCCTATAGTGTAGAAGGAAGTAGAAAAGGGAGAGAGAAAAGCCCTCTAACTAAAACGGGCATTACAAATTTAGTTTAAGCTGGGATAGGGTAAGAAAGGCCTTGTTGTGGGAAAAAATTATAGCCAACAGCAACAACAGCAGGGGAAAAAAATGAAAGTACACACACTTCACCTACTAAGTATTAACTAAACTAAAACAATTTTAAAAACCTAGCAATTATGAATATATATATATATATATATATATATATATATATATATATATATATATATATATATATATATAAATCTACTTAGCCAGTAGGAGAACACCCAATCTTGTTTAGCGGCAAACAAGATCTGAGGAGCTTTCCTAGTGCATGATGGGATATGGTTTATCCACGAGCGAGTAGAAGACCTCAAGCTTTTGTATAAGGCAGAGTCAGAACTGAGGATCAGTTCCGAACCTATCCAGCCAAGAATGAAGACGAGATAGGACAACATCACAGCAAGTGCTCAGTCACCTGAATCAGAAGTCTTGGCCTGGCTTTAAAATTAGACAAGAATATGAGGTGTATGTTACAACATATATAGAAGAGACAGTTGTGAAATAATGTGACTGAAAAAGTGCTTGAAGACTAAGATGAAGAAGGGCAAAAAACTTACTATTAGGCAGCAAGGAAAAGAAAAAAAGAAAAATTAAAGTGGAATACTGATAAAGGATGATTAAGGCACCTCATGTTAATACAAAAAATACTAAAAGCAAAAAAAAAAAAATATATATATATATATATATATATATATATATATATATATATATATATGTGTGTGTGTGTGTGTGTGTGTGTATGGATCTATGTAAGATGATCAAGATTTCAGAGACTCGAAACTCATACTGACAAGACCATATGATTGAGTTTCCAAAAACCCAAATATAAAAAAAAACAAAAAAAAAATACTTATTTTACACACCGCTTGCAAATTATATTTAACAATTCTGAGATCGCACTACAGCAAATTTCCCAGTCCTTGCTGTACCACAATCTCTATTCAAAATCTTAGAGTTTTTTAAACCTCAATCATATGGTCTCAACCATATGAATTTTGAGTTTCTGAAAATTCAATTAACTGATAGAGATCAATAAATGTAAAAAAAGTAGATTTTTGTGGTTTTTTTTTTTTTTTTGATGTTCATGTTTTCGGAAAGTCTATCACATGGTCTCATCTGTATGAATTTTGAATTTCTGATAACTTGATCATCTGACATAGATCTCTGTTACTTGATCAGGTTTTCAGAAACTCGAAATTCATATGGTCCAGACCATTTGATCGAGTTTTTGAAAATTTGAAGCTTTGAGTGGAGATCGCAATTCAGCGAGGATTGGGAAATTTACCCTTTTCTTTACTGTAGTGTGATCTCACAGTTGGTATATATATCATTCAGGTGGTGTGGGGGTGCAGGGGGGCTTATGTTAAGGTTTAGGAAACTCAATCATATGGTCTCGTCCTTACGAATTTCGAGTTTCTGCAAACTCGATCATCTGACACACACACGCACGCACACACACACACACACACACACACACACACATATATATATATAAATATATATATATATATATATATATATATATATATGGATTCCTATTACAAGAACGAAAGTTCACTACTTCGAACTTGTAATAGGAAACCTAACTTCTGCGAAAGTTCACTTTAACGAAAGTGAACTTTTGCGTAAGTGCACTTCACCGAAAACACCGCAGCACAGTGGAGGACATAAAAAACAAGCTATGTCCTCCACTATGGTGCGATAGTCACAGACCTTAGGGTTAGAGCATGGGTTAGGGTAAGGGGATAGTTAGTAAAGCTATCCCCTTACCCTAACCCATGCCCTAACCCTAAGGTTTGTGACTATCGCACCATAGTGGAGAACATTGCTATGTCCTTCACTGTGCTGCAGTCATCACAGACCTTAGGGTTAGGGCACGGGTCATGGTAAGGGGATAGCCCATAGGGCTATCCCCTTACTATGACCCATGCCCTAACCTTAAGGTCCGTGAGTGCTGTACGGAAGTTCAGTACAACACCCGTTCGTTGTACTGAACTTTGCGTAAATGCACTTTCGCTGCAGTGAGCATTCCATGCACTATTTCGAATTAGTGAAAATTTGATCTAGTGTATGGAACCCATATATATATATATGTGTGTGTGTGTGAGATGATCGAGTTTGCAGAAACTCGAAATTCGTAAGGACGAGACCATATGATTGAGTTCCCTATAACTTAACATAAAAAAAAAATATGCATGGGGCAAGTCCCCCTGCACCCCCACACCCCTTGAAGGTTTTATATATATATATATATATATATATATATATATATATATATATATATATATATATATATATATATATATATATATATATACATATATATATATATATATATATATATATATATAAAATAAAAAATAAAAATAAAAAAGTATAAGAAGGAATTATTGAAAGTTATGTCAATCAAAAGGTGCATAAAAGTGAAATAAAATTAAAAATAAAAGTGAAGAAAACTAAAACAGTGAACTTGTTCTGCTACTGACATATTTTGTTGCTATAGAATTAAGACTATAATGGTAGTAGAGAAAAGAGGTATGGTAGCAGATTGGGTGTTGTCTATGGTATATGACAGCAATACTGACATGATATACTGTATAAGACGTCAATATATGCACTTCTGTAACTATTAAGAAGACAACATGAGTACTGGAGAAATTTAAGGAATATTTAAATGGGATTAAAATTGTAATATATGGAAAGGTTTTTTTGTGTATTCTGATATCAGGTACAAGAAAAAGATGTAACATTTCAATGAATATCTCATAAAATGGATTATGCCTATTAGTGGATATGGATATTGTTCCCATAGAATGATAACAGTAACTAAAACTTATTTTGTAGTTTGAAAATACAATTCTATTAGGCTGGATTCAGAAAATTTGTCATATTGCACTAAGCAAATTTATATGTCACACATCAATGACCAAGGTGTGTGTTTCAGAATAGATTGCTCACAATGTGGATAGATCAAATAATGTGCATTATGCTAATGACTTATAATAAGCAACCATGTATAATAAGGAGACAAAATAAGATGATGGAGTGATTCAGAGATGTTTAAATGCCACACAATGGAGTGACTCCTACATTGTATTTTAACTTGGGTGTATGTTTATGTTCAGGTAGAGTAGATTACTCAGCCATGTTGGGGAATGCTGCAGTAATTGTAAATGTGTATTTGCTAGAGGATCTTATTGAGCTGTTTTGTCTGAAGGTGTGTGATTCTGTCCCAGAAGGTGTAGAGTCATCCGACTGTACTTAACATTTAGTACCCTCCATGACACAGATGTAATAGACCAGAAAGTGTGGACAGAGACACTAAGCTAGCATTGTGGACATATGTTAACATCATCTACAGCCCCACAGAAGTCATGGAGTAAGTATCACAGTAGATTCAAAGGTATGTTTGACTTTATGTATATTATTACAGGGACCTTTCAATGACCCTACTGGGGACATAGTGGGGCATCTCAGGCATCTGTCACAAATCCAGCAGTTTCTTGATGTCATACTTCAGCATGTAGGGAAGCATATATGATTTCCACTTAACCTAGAAGAGACAGCAAAATCATGCAGGAGTTCTATGATATAGCAAATTTCCCTGAGATAATTGTGGCCATAGACTGTACTCACATTAAAATAAGGATCTACCCGTTCATCTAGGAAGAAGGTATGTGAACCATAAAGGGTATTACTTCATCAACTGCCAGGTCATCTGCAGTGTATAAGTCAACATCTACAATGTATGTACAGGCCACTCAGGCAGTTTTACCATCTCACACATACAGCACACAGGTGACTTGTACCAACAGTTTATTAGTGATGCCAGATATTCCCAGGAACCCTGAGCATATGACACCCATCAGAACTACACACAATCAAACAGAATAGGAGTACAATCTTGCACTATTATAAACCAGAAACATTATGGAGTGTGTGTTTAGGCTGCTAAAGGCACAATTTTGTTGTCTAGTTTCATCCAGTCATGCCCTGTAGTGCGACCCTACTACAAGCATAACATTATTGATTGTGTGTGCATTGTTAAAAAACTATATTATACTTAGGAAGCAATTACTGCAGAGTAGTCACTTTCAGGGCCAGCAATGCCCAGCACAATAGGCAGGGGCGCTGAGGCAAATGAGGAGTCAGAAGATGATCCAGCATCAGAAAATGCTTATTCCAGATGGATGTGTGCACAGTATGCAAAGGATGCACATAACTCTACAAAGTAACTATATAAGATCTAATCAGATATATACAGTAAAAATGATGCATACAAAACCACCAGGCTGTGCTTACCATGCTTAGGCTGGCCACACTGTGCATCATATATAGGAGTGCTTGCCATTCACAAGGAAGTACATGAGTGTGAGTGGGAAGGTATATCAAAATTAAAAAAGTACCTTTTTAAGAAGTGTCAGAACTTTTGGTGCTGGTTAACACTGAGGAGGTCCAGAGTGTGTAGATGAGTGTGATGTGCTGAAGGCTATGCTTATGTGTGTGTGTGTGTGTGTGTGTGTGTGTGTGTGTGTGTGTGTGTGTGTGTGTGTGTGTGTGTGTGTGTGTGTGCGTGCGTGCGAGGGGAGGGAGAGCTGTAGGGACACAGCCTCAACAGTTGTTGCAGCATTACAGCTCAACCTGCTGGACAGGTCCAGGGCATGGATGACAGAAGGTTTAGCATGCTGTATGCACCCCTCCCCACAGCTCAGCTCAGCCAGAAGTTGCACTGGCTGTATAATGACCTTGACAGACATGTGCTAAAAGATGTACCAGCATGATAATGCTGTAGTCATTGCAACAGTAAATGTTGCACATGCTAACACCACAGCAGCTTGACATAGTCCAGTGTGTGTGATTCAATCTATCCACTAAATCACACATATCAGACATGTACTCCCATAGGTCAGCATGCACATCCTGGATCACCTTCACTGTCTCTGCTATGACTGCTGTGACACCAGCCTGTGCCTCCAAGAAGGTCCTGCATACACATTTGATAGCAGGCACTGACACACCAACATCAGGGCGTGGTCATGAAACATATCACCCTCAATCACCATTAATAACCCCTGAATAATAATCTGAATACTTAGGGCTATCACACTCCTGTGATCTATAGTGTCTATCCCGGGTATCCAGATCATGCAGACTGTGCCCATGGTTTGTGATGGTGATAAGGTGGTCAAACCCTATGTCAAATACACACTCTGCACCCATGTCTGTGCCAGGTCATCACTGCCATCATTTTCTGAAGCTACTGACCCTCCAACATCAGAAAGGTATCAGTCATACAGTGCTGGTTCCAGATAAGAATTAATTTGTTAATAGACCAAAATAAAAATAATCCAGCAAAAGTAGGATCCAGCACCACAAGTACAGATGCACCTAATCACTTTACAATTAAAACATATGATACAAACTAATAAATCCAGATATACCTTGTACAGATGGTCACAGTAGGGGATCCCCAATGTACCTGTATACTATAAGCCATGAAGATTTAATAACACATGGACATGGTAGTGGATCTCCAATGTGCCTGTACACTATAAGTCATGAAGATTTAATAACAGATGGTCATGGTAGTGGATCCCCAATGTACCTGTATACTATAAGTCATGAAGATTTAATGAAGTTTAGAGTAACAATGAGGTGAGATGGAGTTGTAGCTACTAATATGATAAAATAGGATTACTTACCCGAGGCAGCTGATACTCTCTGGGGCCTGTGCAGCTCTTCATCAGCATCCATCACCACACTGTGGGATTGACTGGAAGGAGTACTGCATTTGAGTAAGGCCACAATCTCCTCCATCTCCAGTAAAGGTGGATTGGTTGATGGCTCACCACCTGTTGCCTTCTATTACCATATCACAGTTGCTCTCTGCATGTGGCAGCATAGATCATATCTGTGGACCTGCTTTAGGCAATGCCATAATTGTGGTTCTGACAAATCAGCATCTTAACATCAGTGGCAGTTTCAGTCCAGACACAGTCATGAGTGTGTTGATAGCAGCATGGACAGCAAAGACATTTTATCCACAGAGAGGGTGGTTTTGCAGTACCACCTCATTCTCTGTATCTGTTAATTTTGGTTTATGAGTGGATATTGCTGACCCATCTCATTCGGCAATTTTTTCTTCTGGCCCTCTTTGGCAGCATATCTCTAGTGATGTAGAAAACATTGGAACTGACAGCCTTGTACATGTGTGGGCCTTAATAATCCTTACACTATTATAACCCTACTAGGACATATAGTCTGCTGTATTTGTATCTGATACATAAATGTAATTACAGGTATTAAGTAAATGTCAGATATCTATGTGTACTGAGCACATATTCCCCCACTAAACCAACACAGTACTTAATGCTTAAAATAGCACATGACCATTACAATACCAGTGTTTCAAAGGCCATTGATTATGACATTTGTGCAGGTCAAGAAACACTAAAGTGGTATTCAACAGTCATCTGTAGTATGCCTTCAGGTATGTGTCTACCTTTTACCATAACAATCCTGCAGGCTAGTATATACATAACAGTTTGCAATGTACCCCTTAATACCTCTTTGGCAAACACATTTGATAGTGCTACCAAACTAACATCCCTTCTAGACCTTAGAGTCAAGAGTAGGTCAAAAGCTAACGTTATACAAAGTAATGGATGTGTAAAATGCAGCATTTACTTATTTAAGCAGATATTTATTTATTTTTATTTATTTTACATTTGTTAACTGGACTAGTCCAACTGGATATATTTCCATTTTCAGCAGAGGCCCGGGGAGAAAAGCTCCACAGTAACATTTAAATGTTTATAATGTACAATTTTGTGAGAAAAAGGAAACATGAAAGTGTAAGATAAACAGTACATGAGAGAACAGTAGTTCCAAAGTCAATACTATCTAAGAAACAATACCATATACAAAGAGAAATATTTACACCAATATAAAAATAATACAATCGTTAGAAATCAGTAGAGAGCCTTAGCTACAGTAAAATAAGCTAATTAAGAAATGCAGGAACTTTGAAAGGAATAAGATACTCCTACAGTAATGTATGTGAGGTTGTTAACAAATATGTTCACAGTTAGTTCATCTCCTATTTTTAGGAAATAGTTTAAAGTAGTTTACACTACTAAGGGGTAAGTAGTGTTTGAAAAAGTAAAGGGGAGGGAGGATATAGAAACATGGCAAAAAAGAATGCAGACAATTAGTCAAGGTAACAAGGGCATAACCAGTTAGTTATAAGATGTTGCTTCAGCCTTTGTTTAACGAGTGGGAAGGAGGGAAGTGCAGTTAGATCTGATGGCAACATGTTCCAGAATTTTCCAGTGGTATTTGAAAACAAGGAGTCACCTGCCATGTTATTAGATTTGGTATTGCTAGCCAGTAGTTTAGTGGAGGAGCATAAGGAGTTGAGGTTTACATAGGGGGTAATAAGGTTAGTGAGTATCGGTGTGTTCTTGGGCTGGTAAAATATCCTATGAATAATGGTAAGTTGGGAGAGTATCAGAATGTTTTTTAGTTCAAGCCAGTTAAGTTGCTTTAAGTTCAGACAGTGATGGGTTCTAAATGGGTTCCCAGTGGCAAACCTTGCAATATTATTATAGGAGTTAGTTAGTTTAGTGAGATTACTTTTCTTTAGGTTGGTATAAATGGGGGAAGCATAGAAGAGTGGAGATTAAATGGGAGTGGGCAATAGTAGCTCTGGCTGTTGGTGTTAAGAATGGTTTTATTCTACATAGGGAGCCTAATTTTCTATTTACGGATTTTATAGTGTTATTGATGTGGTTATCAAATGTAAGGTTATTGTCAATTAAGACTCCTAATAGTTTAGTGGTAGAGTCTGGGGTTATAATGGTGCCATTATTTGATTTGATAGAGAAATTGATTGGGGGGTACTTACTGTTAGGTGTAAAGAGTAATAGCTTGGTTTTTTTGGCATTCAAAAGGAGGCAACGTTTTAGGAACCATGCCTCGACTGAGTTGAATACTATCTGAGTTAGGGATTGTAGTTCAGATGTGGAGTTGGCAGAACATATGAGCATGGAATCATCTGCATATTGTATGCAAGTAGCTTGAGGGATTGCTAAGTAAAAGTCGTTGATGAACACTGAGAATAGAAGTGGGCCGAGAATGGAGCCCTGAGGTACTCCAAGGGAGACTGGTAGGTGGGAGGATAGTTTATTCTCCCAAAGGTCTGCTTGTTTCCTATTGTTAAGGTAGGACTTAAACCAATGAACAGCCTTGGTGTCAAGAGCAAGGGATTCAAGAGTTTTTAGGAGTAGTGGGTGGCTGACCATGTCAAAAGTTTTTGACAGATCAATAAAGAGTGCAGATGAGAGGAAGTTGTTGTTACGGTTTTTATTGATAGAGTCAGTGAAAGATAGGAGGGCTGTGGTGGTACTATGAAATGGCCTGAAGCCATGCTGACAATTAGCTAATATATTATGTTGGGTTAGGTGGTTGATAAGTTGATGGTGAATACATTTTGTCCATAACTTTTGCTAAGGGTGATGAGTGCTATTGGCCTATGGTTCATGGAATACTCATTGTAGTTTCCACCTTTATGTAGAGGGATAATGTGCAAAATTTTCCAGATATCTGGGATCGTTCCTTCATTTATGGTTCTGTTTATAAGGATGGATATTGGATATGCAACTGCTTTGGCTTCTTTTTGCAGGTATTCAGATGGTATTTTGTCTGCAGAGGGAGTACATGGCTTTAGTTTCTGTAAAAGTTTTTGGATATATGTGGTAGCGATGGGTTGTAATTGGAATGTAGGGTGAGTATTAGGTAAAGAGGTTTGGAGATTAGAGTTGTTAGTGGACAGTTGGGAGGCTAGAGATTTTATGGTGTCGGTGAAGAAGGTATTAAAGGCAATGGCAGTTTGAAGGGAGGTATTGTTATCAGCCCCAAGAGGGGGTGGTGTACTGGAATGTCCTGGGTGTAGGAGTCTATTAACGCTAGACCAGAATTTTTGTGGGTTGTTTTGGTGAGATTGCTGTAAGTTGCAATAGTAGTTTTTTTTGTCAGTCAGTATAGCTTTTTTAGCGGTATTCCTTAGCTGTCTGAATGTTTGTTGCTCTAAGATATTTTTAGATGCTCTCCATTTGGCCCAAGATTTATTTCTAAGTAATATGAATTGTCTAGTTTCTTTTGAAAGCCAGGGGGCAGGTTTGGATTTCATTCTGATAGAACGTTTAGGAGCATGCTTGTCAAGGATAGTTAAGAATTTAGAATTAAAATATTTGACTGCCTGCTCAAGAGGGAGAGTTTTTAGTGGGTACCAGTTACAAGCACTGAGTTCATTTTGGAATAACACAGGGTTAAAATGTTTGTTGGTTTGAGAGATCTTGTAAGTAGGGGTGTTAGGGATATCATCCTTTTGTCTTATGATGTAAGTTAACAAATGATCACTTAAGTCATCTGGTAGAGTTCCTGCCTTGTAAACTTGTTGATGTTTATTAATGAGTATCCAATCTAGGATACTCTCTTTATTATTGGGTTTGTTGATTCTAGTGGTGGTGGTAATAGTTTGACTAAAGCCATGAAGATTGATATGTAATGAAGGATTCTCTGTGTTTACACGTTTCCAATCAGTATTGAGATTGCCAAGTTTAATGGTTTCTTGATGAGACAGACATATTTCATAAACAGTAGCGATAGAATCATTCAGATTCTGGTTGCAGAAGTTTCCTTCCTTAGCCTGATAAAGCTCACATCACAAATATATCATGCAGATTCACCCATCCTGGCAAGATGATTATGCTAATTAGGGCTCATCCCATTACTGTTTCTGAATCACTCAATTTTCATAATGAACACACCTGGTAAACATCGTGCAGATTTCTACTTGATGCTGTACACACACCTGAGCACCTGTAGGCAGCTCTGCTCATGCGTAGGCACACTAACGTTTTAGGGTGAGGGAACTGTTATACTATATTTAATCTTATACTGATGGTGTCACTGTAGATCATGTCTTTTCAGCAGCATGCCCAGAAATAAAAGACTACCATGTTTCGCATCTGAAAGTGTCATTGGAACCATATAATACACTACCTATATTTTATAAGTTTGACATCTATCACACAAGTGAGAAGCTCAGCACACAGGATGTGTGAGACCTAATTTGGTCACCATATTCCTGCCATTTTTCTGGAGACTCTTCAAGGTGAGACATAATGGCTGGAGAAGGAAAAAGTAGTGATACTTTTAGAGCACAGAGGTGATGTGTGATGGGGAAAAAAATATTTTTCATCTTCTCCACCAGGATTACAACAAACACAGGTTCTGCAGGAGGGATATTTAAGGCCTCAGTATAAGGCTGAAGCCTGTAATAGTTTGGGTAAGGCTGTCACCTGTAAAAGTGGCATTCAATTCATGGAAGTACTGTATAGTCACCATTATAGTGACGTGAGCTGATGTAAACCTGCTATCTTACACTGACGGGAGGATGAAATCCGGCATTAGGCCCCACTTATGTATTGTTAAGTACAGATCTTCCATTAAGTCAGGCTTTAAAATAGTATTGTGTGTTATCCACAAATGTTACTCAATTTACTCAAGTCTATAACAAGTGATGATATTGAATGGAATAGGCAGAGCCATAGGAGCAGACTGGACAACCTAGGGGAGAAATGGGGTGACTATAAATACCGTCATAAATATTTCTGTTTTTTAATAACTTTCAGACCATGTTACCACATTTGTCATTGTTAGCATAGCTCAAATGTAGTAGTAGTATGATTGTGAAATAATAAACGTTTGCCCTTACATGCCAATTCCTGTCTAGGTAGACAAGTGTGTCTTTATTTTAAGTGTTTTTTTTTGTCTTACATTGTGAAAATGACTGTAGGTTCAATTGCCCCTCACTCTACAGTTGTGTTATCATTGAAAACTGTTCATGTATATTTTTCTGTCCAGTTGTGTCACTATGGCAGTACATGGTCCATATATGTAACATCGTAATTATTATTCTACTAGACATTTCCCAATATACAGTAGAAGCGGCTGACCTTTGCTTTTCGCCTGTGATTAAAAATGTATATGTCTGAACAGCATATTTACTTTGTATATGTGCATTATTCTCAGACATGAAATTGCATCTCTGATTGCAGGCAATTGTTGGTTTGGTTAAATAGCTCCTGCCATTAACTTTCTATTTGTCAGACTGCAGGTTAGTGTGGCTTTTGGTTTAGCTCCCAAACCTGCAAATATAGCGATACCTATCCCCAGGATTCATGAAGCTCGGCGCAAGGCCGGCATTAGGCTTGCGCCGACCGTGCGACGTGAAGAGGGCGCAGTAGCGCCAAATGCATATTAATGAAGGCGCGCTGCCGACACAGCCACGTGCATAGGAAAGGAATGCAAGTGCATAGGGAGTGTCGAAGTGCTGCACGGAGGTGTGGAAATGGCAGCTGTCGATGTGCAACCTAAAATGCTTGCATATAACAAGTTGCAAGATAGTAATCACGTCAGTGTCCGTGGATACTGAAACGTATGCAAAGCATGCAAGAAAGTACCTGTGAACATAAAGTGAAGAAGCAAAGACAAATGCACAGTAGGGAATAATGGGTCCCTATCCCACGAACAAATGACATGGAAGACCGTGTGGCCGTAGTTCAATGCAGTGTAGATAGCCATACCAAGTGGAAGTGAAACACATCATATGTTAGTGAGCTGCCAGTAGGTACGTCCAGCCCAATGGTGTGGGTCACCAGCTGACCCATAATGTGAGGGAGGGTACACAGCTGGGCAGATGTGTCCATAACAAAATACACGAGAAATGTAGATATCTAGCGACCGTATGTCTGAATCATATCCCACAAGGCATGTAATAGTCACATACAAAAGGTATGTCCGTATTTCACATACCAAATGTGATAGGAAATAGAATAAGCATGTAAACAAAACAGAAGGAGCATATAAACAGCTACAACAATAAGGACACATGTAGGCTGAAAGGAACAGTATTATCTGTATTGTCGACTAGGATTAGCACCTGTCCCACTTTGCGAGCGACAGTCCCTCTTTGGGCAGTTGTGTCCTGACAAAAACCTGTAAAAATGGCAAATGTCCTGAGATTATAGGACAAAATTATTCCCTATACGTTATGTAATAGTTGCATTAAACAGTTTTTCTGTATCTAAATTACATAAATGTTATAAGAAACAGAATAAGCAACTAAACTGCTACAAGAATAAGCTTTTATATAGGCAAAAATTCTAAGTTCTATCCTGTGTACTGACCGTGGGTATGTGTTGGCCTGTAAAATGTGATGTTTGTACCAAAAACATCCCACTTTGGCCAATTGAAAAGGTGGCAACCCTACCGTCGACTGTGGGGAGGTGTTGTCCACTACAGTCGGATATGTGTACGGAATATATCCCATCCTGGACATAGGAAAAGGTGGCATCCTACCAATGAGTACAACAGGCTGACAAAATCCGGAAGTCAGCGGTACAAGCCGAACTTGTCAAGATGTGTCACAGTCGAACGGGTAGTACCCGGGTATACCAACCATGTAATGAAAGTTAAGTATGGGCGTGTAGCTATGTGCGTGAAGTACAGCATGTGGAAAGCAAACATGGCAGGGTAGTCCACACAACCATACAGGTACCAGACACATGTAGGGTATTCCATGTGTTACTCTAGCCGTGTCATGGGCCAACAACCAAAGCAGTGATGTATGGGGTGTGAGGAATCTGTGTGTGTGGGGTGGATGGGTAATGGTACAATCCTCCAAGGAGATACTGTGTCGTATGCAGAATAGGTGAACCAGAGGTGAATGAGGGAGCAGCGGGTGAAGCTGAAAGAAACACAAACAGATGTATAAACAGCTGCAATTCAAGCAGGCAGGCCATACTGTAGAACACAATCCCACAAACAGATGAATATTGAAATGTGCGATACAAATGTATAGATATGTCACCGGCACATACCCACAGATTGGTCCTGATGGAACTAGCCATAACAAATGCAACACACCTGGATGGAACTGGCCATAACAAATGCAACACACCTGGATGCATAATGGACTACCCAGCATCCCCTCCACATCACACAACCCGCTCCCGTACCTGAACGTCCACCAAATCCAGCCGTACTTGGCCTACTGGTTTGGTGCAGCCACAGCTACACATAGTGAACACTACGCATATGTAGTAGGTAGTGTCACCCTAGGCAGTTGCAGGATTGCACATGACCTCATCACATTTTCGTAACTCCAAAAAGATGTTCGGTATTCCTCTTGTTGTGGATCGGTCCAATTTTTGGATATCCCTCATGGGATACGTAACCTGTGTAAACATTAGAACGTAAGACACGAAGTCCAGTCCTATAAATATCTGGACAGAAGTTGGAATGTGCATTAGAGGTGCACGGCACTGCCCAGCCCTAAGTGGTCATGCATAACCTACTACCCAGGATCAAACACTTGCCCGTGATGCACATGTCCTGACACGAATAAGCAGGAGAATATATTGCACACATTCGCATAGTGGCAAATGGTATAAGGGTGATGAAGGCACTGATATAAACAGGATAACCCTGATCTACTGTGTGAGGGACACTTCATGTGTGTGTAGGTGTGACCGACCATACCTGTCAACCTCTGAGAGCAAGATATCTGGACAAAGCCGTGAATAAAAGTGGGACAAAGGCCCAAAAGTAGGGACAGTTTGTAAAGATTGTTCTTAGAAACTTAGAAAGTTGATAGAATAACAGTTTGTACATTGGCATTAATTACCTGAAGAGTATGAAGTCTGAAACTCAACTGTCTGTCATTATGTTCTGACTTCAGTCTTTAATGATTAGCTACTGATTTGCCAGAAAACAAAAGTGTATTACAGAGGTCCGTACATATTTACAGTAACAAACCTTCACATTTGTTTACTGTACTACTGCATACCTGTAGTTAATTCATGTCCAAAATAATAATCCTCGTATGACTGCATACAGGAAATAGTCAAATGTGAATAGGAACACCCCTCACCGTGGATTACGTATTGTAACCACCCCCACCCCTATTATGTATTGCCAACATAAAAAGCTGCTGACAGGTGCTGAAACACCTGTGTCTGTAAACACAGGTAAAAATCTATAAAATGGACAAATTCTGTCCATGTGCTTTGTCTGACATTTGAACTCGGTCAGGGCAGTTCCGTTCACCAGGCGGACAAGCCTAAACCCAGATCACCACATGAACACCCTGACAATCAAAGACTTGTATGTTCCAGGACTATAAGCCTTGGAGTTCTGCATATCCTTGGAGTGATTAAATATGCAGCTTGGGTCCAGAGCAGTAGGGAATAGGGAATGTGTAATATGTAGGACCGCATTTTTCCCAGCAGAATGGATGCTTGTGTTGTAAGTGAAGCGGTGAGGCGTATGTTAATGTAGCTATGTACTATGGGTATGCATATAAATGAGTCAGAACACCAATAGTATAGTGGTTACAGCATCCGGCTGATGTGAATGCAGTCCCGGGTCAACTACGACTACAGCACATATAAGTTTAATGTGTAATGAATGCGTCTGTGCTGTAAAGACATTTAAATAGGTAAAGGTGAACGTGTGTTTCACATATGTCCGTTAACAGGATTACAGATATTTTACTGGTACCGTCACAATTAATAAAGCCCACGTAAGCACAAAGTCTTAGTAAACATATGTAACCCACAATAAGGATATGCAAGTGTGCCTGCGCGTGTGTAATCCGCTCACAGCAGAGCAAATGAATGCTGTTTTCTACACGTTTATTTATATATCTATATATGGATATATATATTTGTGTATAGATATATATCCACAGACTTAAACTAAATAAATATATGAAATAAAGAATGTACAGACATATATATATATATATATATATATATATATATATACACACACACACAATGCATTGATATATACATAACAAACATATAAACATATGTCCTTGTAGATATAACACATGTACATAAATAGGTTACATCATAGCTATTATGGATAGACATACAGACATGCAAGAAAGGTAAATACACTGCTGCTTTCCAAACCATTGCCCGGAAAGTACCAGTGTGCCAAATCTGCAAGTTTTAATCTTTAAACATGGATATAGGTGTCCTTTGCAGGACCCCAAAAATTGGTCCACTACAGGCACCGTCCTGTAATGATCGAAGCAAAGAAAGTGACATCCGCAGCTACAATATAGCTGTACATACAACAGAAGCTTGTGCAAGGGTAATAACACATGGGTTGACAGAATGTATGACGTATGTCCCGATACGCGGAGAGAGGATAGTGCTTAGAAGTGTCTTCATACTTTATTATCGCTCACATTAAATATGTCCTATGACTACTGTGGAGGGGTGTCAGGTATGGGAATCATGGGTATGGAATAATGGGCCTAGGTTCCCAGGTGTTGGTTGGCACAGATTTAGTAGGTCCGCCCCATGGGAGTGATTAATATTCCTATGTGGGTATAGCACATGCCTATACCTTCCAAAAATGAAGAACCCATCTACTGGATATTGTGTAAACCATTGGGGGAAGACGTAGGGACTTATATCAGTGTCATGTAAGCGATTATCATGGACGTACATGCATACGAATAAGATGGTAACCATACCTGTCAACCTTTCAGAATAAGACATCTGGAAAGGCATATTAAAATAAGTACAAATAGGGACTATTTTAAATATTCCTCTGACAAAGTTAGAACATTGATAGAATAATGGATAATATATTAGTATGAATGTTTTGAGGGTTATTAATTATAAAATACTAATGTCTGTCATTATTATCTAACCTCACAGTCCTTAATGACTTGCCACTAATTTACCAGAAAGGCACAATATTATGAAAAAAGGAACAACATTATAAGTCTAAGTTTGGGACATTTACCCAAAATGTGTACAGTTGAGAGGTATGAAGGTAACTATGTCCTAAATAAATGTACAGAACTAGTGATATCAGGTGGACAGGTGTGAAGAAAGACGTGATGACAAATGACAAAATATGTTTAAGTCAAAAGCATGTACCTTGATAAATGTGAATGAATACTTTTGCCCTGTGATAGTCAATGTGGAAGGTTAATAGAAACAAAATAAATGTGTCCCTCAGGGTGTTATGCAGTGTCCCCGATACAGTGTTCAGTCTCCCACACTCGCATGTGAGTTCTGCCACTGACGGAAAGCACAAATACCGGCAAACACATAAGGTAGATGATAGCATAATATGTTTTGATTAGCACCTGTTGGCTTTTGTGAGGAACACAACACTCTGGGCGGGTGTGTCCTGCAAAAGGAATGTAATGGCATCTGGCCTGTGATTTCTTCTTGTGTGTAGTGGTGTAATAAAATGATATATCTTGTATCAGAAACAGATACATGTTATAGGAAACAGTATTATCGACTATACTACTACAAGAAAAATCTGAAGGTATGAAAAGCGCTGAAGTAGTCAGTATAGTATTGACCGCAGGCATGTGTTGACTTGTCAAATGTCACAGCTGTATATATAGTACCTATAGGGCTGTCATCTTTACAAATGATGAAAGTGGGAGCTGCTCTGTAGAAATGTCAGATGTAGCAGGTCAAAACATACCTACAGCCATGCATACTCCACAAATAGACATATTAACACACAGCAAAGCTTAGGCCAGGAGTCATGGAGCCTTGGCCGGCCTGTACGAGTAGAGATGTCTGCCGAGCTATTCAGCAATATCCTGTAGGGGCGTGTAAGACAGCCCCTAAAATGAACGTTGCACGGACAATGTTAAAATATGCAAATTACCCCATTTGTAGGTGAAAGCTATGCAAATTATGTAAATCTGCGATACATGAAACAGTAAGCTGTCCATGCAAGAGAAGAGTTATGTGCAGAAATGTACTCGGATGTTAACTGAGTTACGTTCTGCAAGTAGCTAAACGGAGCAATGTCAGCTGCAAATAAAGGATGAATTTAGTCGAAGAAGCATGCCAATGGCCAAATATAAGGCCAGTGGCATATTTTTCCTTTGGAAATTAATAAAACTCTATTTGTCCTACCCCGATCTCCGGTGTGTAAGCGTAGCGCAGCGGCGCAAAAATGCACTGCGCTTTTAAAACAAGAAAAATATTTAAAATATACATAGAAATTGTAATTTTAGTTAAAAGTTAGTTCGCCATGTAGGTGAATGGCAAGCTAAAGACAAAATGGCTACGGAGTACTGGTTGGTATGTGTGGAAGCACTCTGTCAGAGATGTAACCAAGCATTAGTAGGCAATCCGATGCAATTGAGGCCGAGGATAGTGAATCACAATTTGTCATGCCATATGGGCCAAGCCACTACAGTGTAAGAGTAGGTTAAGGGGACTATCAGAGTAGAAGATAGGTGACATCATGAGTGTGTATGTATAAAACACTGTAATCCTATCGGAGCAGTGTGTCACATGTTTGCTGTCAGTTACTCATCAGTGGAAGAGGCGTGTTATGATTTATCCTAGGTAAAGTCAGGAAACTGATGGTGTATGCCATGGATATCACTGATGTTTCTTGCAAACCTGCTTACAGTGTGTTCCCGCCTGTGTGCACCTGTAAGCCCGAGTAAGCATGTGTGCGCGTGTGTCAGCCCGTGTGTGCGTGTTGAAGAACGAGTAAGCTAGTGTAAGAATGTTGAAGCCCGTGTAATGTCGTATAAGCCAGTGTACGCTTTTGTAAGCATGTATAAATCTGTACTACACACATTACACACGTACTGCACACTCTGAAACACATGCTGCCAATACTACACACGTCAGTCAAATTGCACATGGATGGATAATAAATCTTCAGAATTAACAGTGCTGTAAACTATACTACATTGATGGTCATAGCTGCAATGCATCATGCCTGCTTACATACACCTAGAAGGATATCACACTTTGTGTTAACGACATTTTAACATTAATACAGTGCTATAAAGCCACCCTGTGCATCAGCACCATGTTAGTCTGTTCCAGCATCACTGTTACACATTACAGGTGGTGGCACAGGTGTCATCATATGCATAGTGCATGGTGTTTCTTTTCCAGAGCCTGTCATTGAGCCATCCAATCAACATATAAGTATGTGTGTGTGTGTGTGTGTGTGTGTGTGTGTGGGTGTGTGTGTGTGTGTTTCAGCATGTGTCAGCCATATACAGGAGGTTGTGGGACAGTCACAGACCGTACCTGCCAGGCTGTACAGATCACCACTATTGGCCATGGACACCCCTCCATGCGTTCAACAATATTCCAGTCCTGCACCTGTCAATGTATACACATACATTCTTGGGATCTGTATCATAACCTGTGGCTAAACGGGAGTCAGTAATGTTAACCTGATTTGCATAGTATTGTCAGTTAATACATAGTTATATGAGCCATACTCATCCTCCAAAGTAATAACCACTGCTGACTGTTGCTGAGATGTGCACACGACTGTTTAAAGGTGCTGTACTATCATTGTTTTCAATGTCCCTTGTAATACCCAGCAACAAAATAACTGGTCACTACACAACTATAACCCAGGATCACTACAGCACACAGTATGTGCACTATCACAGAGCCATAGCAGGTTTACATACATCGAAAGTGATCACGTACAGATAATGCAGCACATTCAATAGTGCTAATATCCACATACATATCTATATCTATCTACATTGCATATATATATATATATATATATATATATATATATATATATATATGTATATGTATAGATAGATATACACACACACTTGGCAGGGTTGGGATCAGAACACAGACCTAACTACCTTATCACACTACAGCATTATGCATGTGCAGAATGCGCTATCGTGATTACTAGATCACAGCAATCACACAGGCATATGTCTAGCTTGCTGGCATCAGCATCAAAGGCAAAGACGCCGTACGGATTCTATGGAGAGTGAATAGTGTAAAAGCAATGTACTGTTGTCATGCAGCGGGAAACTCACACACACACATACGTGGCACGATTGGGATTAGAACACAGACCTAACTACCTTATCACACTACAGTATTACGCATTTACAGAATGTGCTACCGAGATTACTGAGCACAGCGCTCCCAGAGGCATACTTCTAGGTGGGTGACGTCATCCGCAAAGACGCCAATAGGGAATGTATGTGGTGTAAGGCGTCTAAAAGCATTACCGTGTCCCCAGGCAGCTGGAAACACACACAGAGACAGAGGCACACACTTGGCAGGGCTGGGACTTAAACATACACCTAACTACCTTATCACACTACAGCAATACGCATTTACAGAATGCGCTACCGAGATTACTCACCACAGCACTCCCAGAGGCATACTTCTAGGTGGGTGACATCATCCGCAAAGGCAAAGACGCCGATAGGGAATGTATGTGGTGTGAGGCGTCTAAAAGCATTACCGTGTCCCCAGGCAGCTGGAAACACACACACACTGGGAGTCGAATATACACCTAACTACCTTATCACACTACAGCAATACGCATTTACAGAACGCGCTACCAAGATTACTCAACACAGCACTCCTAGAGGCATACTCCTAGGTGGGTGACATCATCCGCAAAGGCAAAGATGCCGATAGGGAATGTATGTGGTGTGAGGCGTCGAAAAGCATTACTGTGTCCCCAGGCAGCTGGAAACACACACACACTTGGCAGGGCTGGGAGTCAAACATACCCCTAACGACCTTATCACACTACAGCATTACGCATTTACAGAACGTGCTACCAAGATTACTGAACACAGCACTCCAAGAGCCATACTTCTAGGTGGATGACATCATCCGCAAAGGCAAAGACACCGATAGGGAATGTATGGGGTGTGAGGCATCTAAAAGCATTACCGTGTCCCCAGGCAGATGGAAACACACACACACACAGGCACACACTTGGCATGGCTGGGAGTCGAACATACACCTAACTACCTTATCACACTGCAGCATTACGCATTTACAGAATGCGCTACCGAGATTACTGAACACAGTACTCACAGAGGCATACTTCTAGGTGGGTGACATCATCCGCAAAGGCAAAGACGCCGACAGGGAATGTATGTGGTGTGAGGCATCTAAAAGCATTACCATGTCCCCAGGCAGCTGGAAACACACGCACACACACTTGGCAGGGCTGGGAGTCGAACATACACCTAACTACCTTATCACATTACAGCATTTCGCATTTACAGAACGTGCTACCGAGATTACTGAACACAGCACTCCCAGAGGCATACTTCTAGGTGGGTGACATCATCCGCAAAGGCAAGGATGCCGATAGGGAATGTATAGAGAGTGAGCAGTCTGAAAGCATATTACTGTCCCAAGGTAGACGTAGACAAACACATGGCAGTGGTGTGATCAGGGCGACTAAATATCTACGGAGCATTACAACACCACTACATAGATATGGGACATGCAACAGACAGTGCACCCTGCAAGACAGTCAACCACTGTGTTCAATGTAGGCATCCATCGTGACGCTGAAAATGGACATCTGTTACCTGGATGTCCACCATCGCTATACAGGATGTCAGTGGCCATGCCCATACATAGAGGCACATCACCGACACAAGGGTGTCACTGGCCATGCCCACTTGCTTAGTATCACACTTCCGTTTGGAATGTACTGTGTGTCCATCTACACAACGGCTTACTGGGCATGCTCACACACTTAGCAGTTGCAAAGGGCCGTCTTGCATGCACACGGATTCTAAACATGTAAGGGCGCAGTTTGGAATGTACTGTGTGTCCAACTACACAACGGCGTACTGGGCATGCTCACACACTTAGCAGTTGCAAAGGGCCGTCTTGCATGCACACGGATACTAAACACGGAAGGGCACAGTATGGTATTACTGTCCCCACGTACATGAAGGCCACTCACATGTATTGACCAGTGCACACTCAGGAGCCATCACAGATGTCTCAGGTGCAGATCACAGAGGTACACACTGCAGTCTACAATGTAGCCCTCAGACATCACCATGTCATTGGACCAGCAATACACAACCATACATCAACACAACATCATGTGACTTATGACCAGTGGACTGTACATAGGTGTACAGCAACTGTGCAGACTACACATGTACCGACAGGGTTCCATCATGTGTTATGCATTGCAATGATACCACTGTACATAACCAGGTCAGCTCTACACATACCAGGGGCCCTGGGTCTTTCACAGCTGTGACAGATGACTGTCGCTGTACACCAATGAACACACATGTTTGGATATGTCATACATGTAATTGCAGTGGATATGTGCATGGACCACACACACAACACATATGTACATAGCATAGCTTTTGCTGTCCTCCATGCAGACAAGTGGCTACAGCAATCATACGCACGCAAATGGAAGGTGGGTCCATGGCTGTTGAATGCCAACAGTACATGAGGTAGCAATATTGACCGAGGACACGTTCCCTCTGTACTAGTTACCCATGACACCCATCCTATCATACAACAGTCCATGTGTTATGTATGTCAACACACATGTCCACCAATTGCAATGCATACAAACATGGCTACATAACAGGCATGTAGGACCAACACACATGTACAAACTGTAGTGTGCATGCAGCTACCATGCATGTGCAGTAGCTGATGTAAGTAACTCATCTGTGCCTAACTTCAACATGCAGTTGCAATGCAGCCCCATCACTGACACCTGTATATGGTGACATACTGACAGTACGGTAGGATGTACATCAGGCATGGATGGATGTGTGTACATAAAGTGGTGATCTACCAGTGTAGATGGATGCTCACTGGGGATGGCTCACAGGTGTGTCACATGCCATCCTACCATTACCTGTGCAAACAGTACACTATGTTACTGTTACTTAACAGTGAAGACATATAACCGACACAGTGGTCGGGTGTTACCGACTGTATGTCACTTGACACCTGTAACACTTACATCCTCCCATGTGCATATAGCAGCACAATTGCCAGACATGGCGTTGGTACACATAATGCGGCCAATACTGCTGCATGTCTGTCAGACGTATCATCATATAGCAGGTGTATCATTCACAGTACTGTCATGTGTGTTTGCATGTGTGACCAAATATGCCACATATGGTGGGGAATACATCCCAATTGTTACACACCCCTGTACACTGTTGTAGACATCTGTACATACTGCAGTGTGGAAAGCATGACGTAGGCAGGTGTGGTGTGTCTATCACACACATCAGCTATCTGTATGTGTATGACAGTTGTGGTCTCCACAGTGTGTGTGTGTGTGTGTGTGTGTGTATGTATGTATGTATTGTTGTCTGCTGCATGGAGTGAGGGTGTATGCTACCATACAGAACACACAGGATCCCTAACCCCTCATGGTGATGCAGTCTACTACCCTGTTGATGCCATCGGTCTCAGCTGTACTGGCTACCTGTACATGTCCTTTCTCTGTGTCGTGTCGTGTGGGTGCACAGTACTGTGAGGGTGATGACCACATGGGCAAGTGTCCTCACCTCAACACTATGGGGTGTGCATTATAGTGTTGTTGACCCCGTGAGTGTGGGCATGTTCCTGTAATGTGACAGGGTATTACTGCTACACTGTGAGGCCTCATGCTATCAAGTGGCCTCTAACGTTATCATTAGTCAGACCGCTGTGTACAACCCCTGCACCATGTCAACATACCTGTGATGTGACCAGGTATGGATGTCACGTCTCTAGCCACTGTAGCCTATTAAACTGCACACATGCTGCTCGATCAGTATATGTGTGGACATCTGTGGTATGTTAGACTTTCCAGCTGTCCAGTTGAGGCTACGTATAGCATGCTGAGATTGCCATATGTGTCTGTGAGTACTCCACACTTACACATGGGAGACTGCAAACACTGCTACCTGTAGGCACATGCAAGTAGACTATAAGGAGGGAACCAGGGCATCATTACCAACATGTTGTTACTGTTGTTACCGAGACACATACTGTGAACATATAACAACGCATGCTGCACCTGTACTACATGGTATGTCTGGTACGTGTCAACAGTACACAACTAATGTGATATACACGTCTCTCACTATTCTTACACAACTAATGTAATATACACTTTCCTCACTAGTCGTACACAACTAATGTAATATACACTTCTCACTATTCTGTTCACCCTGTACATCAGACCATTTGAGCATGTCCCTGCACCGATGGTGTGGATGACAGGGATGCGGCACAGGCTTCATCATATGCACAGGGTGAAAATGTTTGCCAGGGGCATAGGCTGCACCAATGGGTGCCATCATGTGTGTGGGTAAAGGCCGGTGATATGATTGGACATGTCTGTTCAGTATGCATGTGGGTGTTGTGGTGCCCTACAGATGTGTTTGCTGTGTGCGTGTATGTGTGCGCACTGTTCTGCCTTTTGTGAGGCCTACACAGGGATAATATTGACAGCTCCAGATTGTACAGACCAGGTTGTACAGCTCACTGTGTTCGGCCACGGTTACGTGACCTGTGCCTGCCAGGGGTTGCACGGGCACTACCAGGCGAAAGTACAGATTGGCTACTGTTCGACGACACATGTCCACTGGAACCGTGTCCCCACTGGGAACATCCAGGGCCACGTCCACATGGCCTGCTGTGTCCTGGTGTGGACAGCGCAGCAGCAGCTGCACTGCTACTGCTACTGGCACTATGGGAGCGGGCATGTGAGGTGGCACGCTCACGTCCACTTGCACTAGGTGGTGTAGCTGGCCTACGTCCATGTGGCCTATGCCTCACTCCTACCAGATGTTCCAGCACAGACAGCTCACACTCATGGATTACCATGCCATGGTCAAGGATTCCGACCATGTCACCCAATTGCCTGTCTAGAACATCAGCAATCTGCTGTTGAGCATTTGCCAATGCCTGGATGTTGTCATTTAGGGTACGGATAGCAGCCCTCTGCAGCCTCTGCCCTTCTCTGTTCTGCCGTTCAGCACGTGCCTGTGCCACCATTACAGTCAGGAACATGAGTCTGGTGATACCAGCTGCTGCGCTCTGTCCTGCAGGTGCATGTCTGCCAGAGGTACTCCTATGAGCAGCACCGGCCACATGCCTGTGTGGCACATCTGCAGACATTACACTGACAACATGGTGTGGAGACACACCTTCTGTAGCCACCACACGTTCCTGTTCCACACTAACAGACGCTGACTGTCCTTCCTCTATGGCCACTGGTGATGCGGTATGTGTTGGCAGCAGAACTGTGTGTGGGGAAGAGGGGGACATAGCTGGGATGGCAACCATTGACACAGATTCAGCCCCTGACAACCCTGCCTGTACCTCATACATATGTTCATCACTGCTAGTATCTGTGGGGCCACTAACATCAGATGGACCGCAGGAGGGTAATGCACCTACATCACCTGTGAATGCAAAGAAAGACTCTAAATTACAATAGACACACAGACACACACAGACACACACAGAAACACACACACACCATGCATGTGATTTGACAGACGGCATGCAGCATGCCTGTGAAACAGCAGACGGCATGCAGCACAGACATTAATAGTGTTAGTAAGCATACACCCTGGGGTGCACACTACAGCAAGCAGGTGTCATATCAGTAGCCATGACATTCACACAATCATGGTAGTATGCATGCATCCCCATGATACACCATGTGGACCAGAACAGGATAACAGTACACATGGCTGACATGACCTTGACATGTAATCTGCTGACGTGTGCATTAACATGCATACATGTCTGGCACAATGGTGTCCTGACACATGTACAGCATTGTAATGGGCATCACACTGCGGTGTTGTCTGTATGCCCTACAGATAGAATGCATGTTTAGCAAATGTGCATGTGCATGGAAGGGTAGTGTGAGCCGTCTACATTGCTCTACAGTGTGAAGTACAGACACTGTGCCATTGCATGGCATCATGAGGCGTCTATATTGCTATACAGTGCATAATATGTACACATTGCATAGCCATAACTGCATGCATACCCATGACTTAACTGTGGATTGTGACCCACGATGCTGAGGTGTATACACACCAAATCATGCTGTGTCATGTGACAGGTCACTGGAGGACCTACAGATGACACCCCTGCACAACTACAGAGTCTTAGCTGCCTGGCAACCATGTCCACACATAGCGGACTTGTCAATTCACCATGTTCCACATGACATTGATGTACCACACACACGAGGTGCACAGCTAATGGTGATGTCATACAGCAGCAAGGGAAATGTACAGTATCTGTGGCCTGATGTGGTGTCAATGTCTGTGGAAGCTGTAGAGGTGACTATTGTCATGCTATGACACAGGCGTGATGTTCAACACATCTTATATAGTAGACGTCAGTGACACCTCCATTGGCTCTGCACAGGCTTTTAGGATGTCCAGTGTACCACATAAACTGTATAATTGGTCAGCTAAGGCTATAATTGGACTATGTGTGGACAATGTGAAACAGAGTGTATACACATCACATCTACTGTGTGGCTACGTATTTCTGGCCATCCCCCATGGCCATGTGTGTACATGTGTTGGACAAATGTGTGTGATGGCCGTCTATCACACATATCTGTGTTGTGCCATATGACATACACCCATAGATGTCAGATATGTCACCATCCACAGGGCTATGCAGACAACAGGTTGTATGTGGGGTATGGGTTATGGGATAGTGTGACATTATTGCAGCCAATACACTATGCGTCTAGGACATGTCAGATGGCATGTCACAATGTGTTCACCCATTGCAGGGGCATATAACACAATGGTGACTCCTGTGGGCTCTCCATATCACAGCTCACTGTGTGGTACTGTTTGCATACCCCATGTGTTGTTCCAATGTATAGTACATATGCCTCCATTGTAGAACACCTCCACTGTTGTATACACAGCTGACCACACATGTAGCAATGACAAATACTCTGGTTTAATGTTGGTGTATCATTTCGTTTGTATATATTGCACATGGGTGGCCTGTGTGAATGATGGGTGATGCGACCTTTATATCGTGAATGGAATGAACATCAAGTGTACAAGTGTTAACTGGCCACATGGTGAATAGATCTATGCTTTAACATGCCTGATACTGATGACAGTCTCACCTGCAATGGACTCATGTCTGTGCGGCACACCAGAGGTACCTGTATAGGGGTGACACAGCAGTATGAACATTATCCATGACTGTATGACAGCCACAGGGTGCACTGTGCATGTTAACACATTTGGCTGTACAATAGCATATAGTATGCACATGTGTGCATACACAGGGTAGCATACTGTAGTATGCAGCATGTGTGTCCACATACCATGCATATGTTGTTACATTACATAATGTACAGTGACACATGCACGTAAATGGGATATACTAGCCATATGTGCAGTACTGACTTACCAGGAAACTCCAGGCTCATTGGTTGGGAGACACCCACCTCCACGATGACAGCTCGTGTTTGTAGATGCTGTTCTGTGGGTGTCCCCAGACTGGCCAGTAGCTCCGCAGTGTGTGTGTGAGTGGGGTCTGGGTTGGTGGCCCTCCACCTGTTCCTCCTTGTTCCCTGGCGATTGCAGTGGCACGCTGTTTTGCATGTCGTATCAAGTCCATGCAGTGTCTGTGCACCTGCTGGTAGGTGCGGTTATGGCCACCCACATCGTTCACACTCCTGTGAAGATCCTGCCACAGGTCATCCTGCTGCTGGGCATGCTGTGGCACATGGCTGAACAACACCTCATAGTTCTCATGGAGGTACAGGATGAGGGCATCATCCTCCTGGCAGCTGTACGCTGGAAGGCGTGTATGAGGCATTATCTGTAAGACATAATGATGGTGACAGGTCACAGTTTCAGAGATGTACAGAGATACTGCTGCACATACATTTCTATGACATCTAGTACATCTGCACAGTTATCTTTGCAAATCATCATGAAACTGACATGACTGACATGTTTGTGTCACACACATGTAACACCCATTATGCATTGGATATCATCACCATATTTGTGTGTCACCTCATTACAGTGTTCATACTCCATGTGAATGCTGTCTTGATGTGGGCATGTCTGTTTGCCTGCACTGGTGTTCTTACCTATCTGCACATGCCTGGATGTGTCCACAGTAATGCTGTTGACCTTGATGCTGTGTATATGTCACATATCAACACAGACACAGCCTTAATGGACTTGAGTAGTGACAATGCACACATACGCATGGAAACCTGTACATGCATGTGTTTTGCCATATACATCTACACAGCACTGTACAGCTGCTCAACATCCTGCCACAGATCGCCTGTGTTGCACATGTGATAGACATGGGACAATGGCTAGTCGGACGTCATTCGTAGGGATGGTTATCAACTATAGCATGTACAGGCAAGGTTTCCTTGCTGTATCTGACAGCCATTATGCCACCGCGAGGTGCATCAGTGCCACATTACTGATCCAGACAGTTTATACTACATCTACCATGCGGCCATCACACCATGTATGACAGGGATGACATGTGCAGCTTTGATGGACAGGGTTGCTTGGTATGGCAGGAGTATGTCACATGTATGGCACAGGGATCTGTCCAGCATGTGGCGATCCTAGTATTAGGACGGTAGCTGTCCATGACGTATATCTTTCAGATCAGCATATGGACATGTAGCATGTCCATCATCATAGTGTAGCACATGTCTTTATGCAAGGTAGACAGCATGCTGCATAGTGGAGGTGAGGATTGTGAAGGCTGGTATCGCCCATCCACGCATGGCCATTACCCCTTAAAGGTGATATGTGATCCAATATTGGTCACCCAAGTGGTGTGTATGCCTGTTGAATGATCTCCGTGCTCATGAATGGCACCCTGTCATGACATGGGTACCTCATATGACTACCTAAGGGGCCTGGAGATGTCACCAAGTCAGGGAGGTGTACTGCACAGCACCATCCCTTACACAGTGTCATAATGTTGACCACAGCCTAGGTGGTAGTTAATGGGTACAGGGATGTTCACCTAGCAGTGACAATGCTGATATCATCTATCAGAATGTGCACATATGTCACACACCTCACCCACACAGCCCATTCTGTATGTTGTTCACAACACTGACACAGCTATTGCTCATAGGTCATGGCCATTCACATCCTTACATACACTAATGCCTGACATTTGTCTGTGTGGTATGGGCTACAATGAAGGTTGAGTACAACAAATTAACCCTGTTTTATTGTAGCTGGCACTGGTGTGATATGCACATGTCACTCTGGCACCTTTTGTAGTTGTGAGTCTGTCAACAGGCCACTGGTAGAACACTCCTGTGACATACAAAGGTATTTGTAATCAAACATCCGTACTGTCTTGTACAGCTGTACTGCTAACATCTACATTGATAATGGTTCATGAACATGCAGACCATACTCAGCAGGGTTATAGTGCGGTGCCCACCATTATGACTGATGTCACCACTTGTGGGTTGATATTATCCAACACCCTATCTTTATTGGATGTTCATGCTCAGCACTTGTTCAGAACTTGTGAGCATGTCATGAGCTACTGATTAATATAGCACCCATTCCACACCATTTCCCACAGGTACACTGTCTGTCCTCACATTTCCAGCTTGCTTACAGTACAACAGCTGTTGTGCACATGTAACTCACATATCCTGTGAGACATGGTTGTATATACAGGCATGTCCAACTGTCACGTACCAGTGCTATTGCCTGTCTATATGATGGATATGTTGTACATGTGGCAATAGAGCAATTGTCTCATGTACACATTTAATGCTCACCTCCCAACATACGACACTACAGCCTGTGGGGGATGCACAAATGCAGCCCTGCTGGGGGTAATGCTGTCACCAACCCTGACTGCACCTGACAGTCATGTGGGGATGTGTAACATTCGCAACACACCCCACTCATCACATAGTCTCACATGATCTCCACCACAGGCCACTCATACGAGGACAACTTGTGCAGTACCTCTCCATACTCTGTGTAGGCACCAAAGGCAGCCACATCACCGAACACAACATCACCAACTTATAGCCCACAGACTCATGTGTGCCCATCACATACAGCCAATAGGGTGTTATAACATACACAACACAGCAGTCATAGGTGTCCCTGTAGGCGGTCACACTGCTGTTCCACTCAGCAGGCTACACAAGGAAATAGTCGCTTAAATCTTGCTGTCGGGTAACTGGTTCTGCAACATAACCTATGCACCCATGCCACACCTCACCAGGTACAATGTGACTGTCATTCTCCATGTTAGTGTGACTGCCCTGAGATGCCACTTCACAGACTATGTGTGCAAGGACATGCAATAGCTCACCAGTCTTGTAGCCCTGAAGGTGTGGGCCAAGCCCTGGGGAACATTATGCATTCATCCAGACCTGATACCACTGTACAATGACTGATGTGTCACTTCAACAGTTGCCTATGCTTCTGCTGTCATTCCACAGGCATCTTGTATCTGTCCGCTTTGATTGACCTGGTCAAACAACACAATGCTTTGGTACAGATGACCTGCACCTGTCAGCTCTGGGAATACAGATCACATGTAAGGCTCTTGCTGCTTCTATACTCCCTGTCTTGCACAGTTTCCAATAACAGTCACCGGCAGAACAGGAACTGGCATGCAAAACATGGGGTCATGTGACACAATGCTTGACATCTTCCTCTGTGACGCATGCAGGAAAGGCACACCTTATAATGCACCACTTTAATATCTCTGCAGTGATTGGGACCTGCCTCTAGGCTCTGCAGATCACACCTGCAATGACAGGTTATAGACAGACCATACCTTTCAGGCACGTACCTGGACCAGCACACCCATGGCTGAGGTGTTCTCATATTCCATTATGTTGTACACACATCCTGGCTAGTTACTTAGCACAATGCATCAGAGGTGCTCCATGTGCAACTGTGTCCGGAACCACTGTACACATTGTAACAAGCTACGGATTCAACAACATACCCCACGGTTACCAGACCTCATTTGTTGGTGTACTGGACAGTAGGGCTCAGACAGCTACTACTAATTTGAGACTGACACTACCCCACACTTAACTGGGATAGCCACTCATGTACCGACACATCAGTGAGTCATAACCTCCACTCGGCTAGATCAACCCATATACACCACCTCCAAGACCAACATTATCCTTGACATGAACACTACCAACATGTGACTGGTGTTCCACACCTGGGATTATCCCCTCATTTGTGGATTCCGAACATATGCTAATCACCTTTGTTAGCCACATCCCGGCACCACACCCTTCATGGCATACACAGTACATGAGTACTACGACACCTACTACAGACATCTTGTGACAGCGGTAGTTAACGTCATGACACCCGTGCAGATGGACAATGCACATACAAACACTGAAACATACCCCAGTGCACTTCATTAGCATGTAAACAACTGCATGGACCATGCTATTCCACACAGAGCCATGATGGTACCCACCAGATAACAGACGCCACTCTGGTGGTCAAGTTTCATGGACATAATTTACAACAACGGGTGGAGGCTGTTGCACAGTGGTGTACAATCCCATGGGTGGGGTAGCTCACTGGTCAGCCTCAGTTGGGCCACGGGATCCCTCATGACATACTCCAAGGCAAGCTATGTAAACATTACTGCGACACATTCTGGGGTGTACCACAAGGCATTATGGTGGTATGTCAGTAGTCAATGGCAATACCCACATCTGCTCTCACATACAACAGTCACTCAGGAACATTACAGAACCAGGTGATGTTGGCAACATGCTGGCGGATGGATTCAATGCTAACATTACACCCTCTCACTCACTACAGGGCCACAATCCATGCAGGAACATTGTGGTGTCCCTGCGGTCACACCTACACAGTACTAACCTGCACTCTATATGTCCTGGGACACTGGCCCCATGTCACCTTCCAAAATCCCAGGCTGTGATGTCCACAAACCTCTGAATGACATGTCTCCCCACTAGGCCACCATATTCAGTAATAGCCTTGTATCAGACATTGTGGCCCCTGAATGGCACACAGCAACAGTTATCACACTCCACACAGGTGGCGCCACAATGCACGAGTGGGACTATTGTCCTACACACCGACTGTTCTGCACGGCTATGGGGCACATCATCATGGACATCATTCACAGAGACATTGTTGGGCTCCGGTCCTTTGATTCCATCCGGGTTGGACTTGTTCGGGCCAGAGCATGGCTCCTACACCTGGTGGACTCCTTTCATACAGTTACCAGGGTAGTTGATGATGGTGCACGGGTCCACACAGCCTACATTGTCATCTCATTGCCTTTCAGCACCGTTCTCTATTCTGGTATTGACAACATACACATCCACCTGCACATCGTACCCTATGTCTCAGGATGTTATGCAATGTGGTTCATGGACAGGACACACACAATGTGGGTAGCATACCATAGAACCTACTGCATTTCAGTTACACTTGGCATACCACAGTCCTCAGTCATAGGGCCCCTCATGTTCAGTATATGCTTCCCTGAGGTACAGGCTAGCACAGAGGGACTTTCCCTGCCTAGCTTTACGAACCCCTGCATACAAAGTGCCATGATTGATCCACCAGCTGATACTGACTCCATCCATATGGGTGTCACTGTGACGGATACCTGATATGAATATCATGGCCTCAAGCTGCATGACACAAGGTGCATGAACATCACCTTTACATTACACCATTCACCCACTGACTATCACATAGGTGGTAGTCCCCTACATACATGTCACATTGTAATTGTTCGTAGTACACATGTATGTGGCACCCACTCCTGTGATTACCATATTGCCACTGTGGTGTGGATATCCTTCTACGTGGCCACACTTATCTGTACTGGGTGTGTAGCTGGTACATAGGCACCCATTGTACCTCTGAACTCCAGACTTCTACACGCATTCAAGGGTACAACACCCCATTTAGGGTGTACCTTACACAACAGCTACAGCTTTACATACCACAACATTAACACACCATGACGTTTATTGAGCTCCGACAGTTAAAGTATGCAGCTGAACTACGAACACCACGTCTGTACACATTTGCATACTACATACTCAGGGGTGACCTCTGCTGAACAGACAGGGCCCATGTCAACAACAATATTAATGGATATACTCCACATACGCGACATAAGCAAAAGCCCCTGTGAGCAACATGCTCATGGATATGTGCACACACGCAACGATGAGTGGGATGTGCTTGAGGGTTACATTCCCAAACCAGACACTCACCATGCATTGGAACATGATTCCTATGTACATCACCAGGGACACTCAGTAGCACTGTTCATGTGATACCTCACTTGGTGGATGGGAGACACATGTACGCCAGGGATCACTGCAGTGGCTGTACTGTGCAGAGGTGCAGGTAACACATGGCTCTGCTGTTCACAGGACACTACCCTAGAGAGGTGCCACTGGTATGAACACTGTAGTTGCACTTACACATAGACTTGCCAGACTGCATACTACCCCACTATGAACCTGTGAAGCTATTACATGTCCTTTGTGCATGGTTACTTGGTAGCCCTTCCATTTAGATTAGCTATCATGCTATTACAATGTCCCGTGATTACAAGCCATATGTATCCTGTTATTGTACATGCCAATAGACGATACCTTTGGTATGCATGATATGCCTGTTATGCTGTGTAGAATATCTGACATATCTATCTACAATACTATACATTACACATATTTTACATAGTATCCCATAATGCAAAGCATACTTGCACAGCAGGACCACCTTAGACATGTCATTGTCGTTATATGCCCATATACATGCCTACTGTGACAGTATATCAACATATACTAACCCCTGCTATGGCACGTACTTGTTGGACATACCCTACCACTGACGGCGGGTTGTATGGAATTGTTCTGTTTAAAGCCCTCATGTAGCATCCCTTGTGGTGTCTGTGATGTTTATCTTGTGGCCCACTGCTGGACGCACAGTTTCTACAAGCTTTAGTATGCTCAGCAAGACATCACTACATAAATACCTTTTCCCACTTTATGCATTGCGGACACTTTTAATTAATGTAAACCAGGCTATACATACACTAAATAAGTAATACAAAACATGCTATGCATACACTTACATACCGAGTGTTCTACATACCTTGTTATCATTCCAGACTTTCGTCTCTATCTCTCTTACACTGTTTAAACAGTTATATGGTATGAGCATAAGGTTTGAATGTTTGGCAAGTCATCCTTATCTACGTCGATACCTGTAACATGTGGTTTCCTGACGCCAATCGGTGTTCCTGAGTGACTAATTACTTGCACATGAGCTGTGCAGCTACTCCATTTGCCAATTACGTGGCAACAGTAGGGTATAATTGAATTCTCCACTTGGGCATTGCCCATTTGCCCTACCTTCGGGGAGACAGCCTGTATTGTGTTTTGTTGTGTGTAATTGCAACTGTATGTGTTGAGACAAGTATACTTTGGATTCATGTCCCCCGTGGATTGTGTGTGATGGCTAGAGTATGTGGTTCAACATGTGGGTGTACCTGTCATCCCAACCGTCTGATAATGGACTATTGCAAACAAAACCTGTAACATCGCCGTTTGTTCCATTATACAACGGCTACAATTTTGCATGGCGCCTTTAATAGTGTCTCTCACAAGGTATGTTGATGGTTCTGCAGATGTAATTGACTGACTGGATGATTGTGCTGTAATTACAGTCTGTATTTCTATAGTTTCTAATGTGGGGGATGTTGGTGGGTGTTCGTAGCATATACAGGTTTGTGGGGCTTGCATTTCTACATATTACAGATATATATATATGTGTGTGGGCCCCTTCCCTAATTGAAGAGCTATCAGTTAATAGACTTATGTTACGGGATTTTACATTGGGCCATTGTTAATTGGTTTCTATATAGTATGCAGGTGAGGTTGATACTTCCATACCTCCAGAATTGCAGCGATATGTAAAGGGATATTTCTAAATGACAGCTATCCCGTGTATTTCTGTCCCAGATATTTGCAGTCATTGCAGTTGTGTTGGTGACAGAACCTCTTTGCCATGGGTTGCCACCTTTTCATATGGCCATTGTTGGGCACTTGCAGGACACATAGCGGTGTTTACAGGCCGACACATAGCCACGGTCAGTACACAGGATAGCACATACTTTTATCCTCAATACATACCTATTGTTGTGGGACTTTGGCTACTTATCATATTGCATGTAACATTTACGTTTCTTACATACAGGCATAACTATTTCATGCAACTATTACGTAATATATGGGACATAATGTCCTACAATCTCGGACATTTGCCCTTTGTAATGTTTTATGTCAGGACACATCTGCCCAGGGAGGGGCTGTCCCTCCTACTGTGGGACAGGTGGTAACCGTATGCCTACGGCTAGCTATACCCACACCTACCGTAATGATCTACCTCCGAGTTGGCACTAACAGACACACGATTCAGACACACACACACACACATTACAGTCACACAGAAATGCACACGGCACCCTCAACACACACATACACAGACTACGGCACTCACAAACACAGTTGAACACAGTACCTATGTGGACTACAACACCGGCAGCGGTAACTAAATGTCCCTTCATATCGTCATAGTAGTAGTCACGGTTCTACTGTTCCGGTACTGTGTTCTTTCGGTCTTCCAGCCTCATGGTTACGCGTGTCGGTATGTTACACATTCCATAGTTGTCGGTATCCTGTTTATTTGTACCTCCAAGGTGTTATGAATGTCGTTGACCTATCTATATATTTGAAGATATCGGTGAATCCATATATATCAACATATATCACTCTATCGCCCTTTCTATCTGTATTATATATATGTATATATGTATATATATCTATATCTATATATATATATATATATATATATATATATATATATATATATGACAGGAAAAGTGACAGGCAAGCTACACCTTTCATTGTGTACTTGTCGGTGTATACTGTTTCCTGGACTCCGCATGTTTGTGTCTGTACCTGTCACATTACACACCTGCCATAGGTTAGGGTTACCAGCTGTCCCACTTTGCGAGGGACAGTCCCTCTTTGGGCAGTTGTGTCCTGCAAAATATTTGTAAACATGGCAAATGTCCTGAGATTTTAGGACATACTTATTTCCTATAGTTTATGTAATAGTTGCATAAAACAGTTATTCTGTATAGAAACAGAATAAGTAAGTAAACATTACAAGAATAAAACAGTGAAGTTCTGATTTTTGTACTGGCCGGGTGTATGTGTCGGCCTGCAGACATCTGACGTATGTCCCACATTGGTCATTTGAAGAGGTGGCAACCCTTCCTTAGGTACATCTTGGCTAGCAATAGTGTTAGGTGATTGTGTACATGATTGCGTGTTCTACTCCTGGCAGTGGTCGTTTTACCCTTCAGAGCAGGCGCTATTAGTACAGGGGTGAATAATGCTGGTTTCACCTGTTCTGGACATCACTGACCATGATCTGCACGATATTCGGAGAAGCTTAGCCCTGTTTTATGCATATCTGTATAGTCATATTTAAACGTTGCTTACTAGCAGTGGGCAACGCATATTCCCGCTAATATGTGCTAAACATGATCTGATGACCTGCATCCGACATGCATTACTCATGCCTTCGGGATTACGTTACATCCCTTGCAGGATGTGGGACCGGGAACATGCATGGTGGTCACTGCATTTAACACTTGGACATCTGGGATTTGTACACGTGTTATGTTGTTTTGTATGTGGAGTATACTACGGCTGTTACTCCATACTGCACTCACATGGGTAACTCAGTTAGTTTACATATTGAAGAGTCCAGTTAATGGTATGTCCATGAGATGTTTACTGGATGTGCTCCAGCATTGGGTATGTATATCACAGTGAGCCACACACGATACTGTGCTACACCTTCAAACGACCATAGGTGGAGCATGCTGGGGTGATGAATACCTGTCATGGGTACACCCCATGCCTTGACACAACATCCATGATTACATTATGTGGAGCCCCTCATTAACGCAGCAGGGAATCCGTGCCGAGTGTGTGCAGAACAGTGCTTACACACATGTGCTCCCCCGATTGCCTCTGCTCCACTAAGCGACAGTTGGTTACTCGATGTTGTGGCAACAGCGGACACTGTTTGCCCCATTTGGTGTATGGCCTCTGACAATCGGCCGTGTACCTACCGATGTACCTGGGAACCTATACACACAGCACCATCATATGCTGATAGGCACATGTACTGTTCAGGTGTTGACATTCCGTGTTTCAATAGCTGTTATGTGTACAATGTTTGAGGGCTGCCTATGTAGGATTCACACAGTGGGCCACCTATACATTACAATTTACAGGTGGTTGTGTTTGTGTGCCATCCATTTTACTGTGTGTGCAGGTGGAGTGGTGTGTCAGTCAGTAGGGGCCTACACTGTCAGAGTATGTGCTATACGTTGCCTCTTTGCCAAGGCATAGGCATATTGGGCATGCCTCCGTCTGCCTACTGGGGCTGGCACAGTGTGTTCATGGTCTGAATCCCTCTGTGCCTGTGATGGCCTTGGCAATTGCGGTGGGCTATGAGGGCCTTCACCATTTTGTCCCTGCTGCAGCTGTTTCCGCAGGATCATATTATGTAGCATGGCACATATTATGAAGATGTGGGCAAACGTGCCTGGAGAGTACTGCAAGGCTCCACCAGATGTGTCCAAGCACCGGAACCGTGATTTCAGCATCCCGAACACATGCTCCATGATGATTCTGGTTTGTGCGTGTGCCTCATTATGGTGTTCTTGCATGGGTGTGTGTGTGCATTTCTGATGGGAGTCATCATCCACGACTCCAGTGCATAGCCAGTATCCCCCACAAGGTGGCCACGTGGGATGTCCCCCCTGACAAATACCTGATACAGCTGTGAGGCATGCTAGATATGGGAGTCATGGTAGCTTCCAGGGCTGCCAGCACACACATCCATGATAATGCCCTGGGCATTGCACATGACCTGGCAGTTGATGGAGTGGAATCCCTTGCGGTTTATGTAGCGCCTACCATGCTCACTGGGTGGTGACTTGATATGTATGTGCGTGCAGTCTATCGCACCCAGTACCTCCGGGTAGTGTGCCACACGGTGGAAGTGATGCATATTGCTGGCCAACTCTTCCTGAGTTCGGGGGAAGTATATATGCTCATTGGCATGTGGTAACATGGCATCCAGGAACTGGTGCGCTCTACTATCTCCAGATCATGTAGCCCCTGGTAGGTTACTCTTGGTCTGAACACTCTTCTCCTCCTCCGGGGCCTGCAGTGGTTGTCGGCATCATCCTCCACAACACCGTCAGTCTCTAACACATGCTGATGAATCACAGCTATGGCAGCTCCCAACATGTACATTTTAAAAGTTCCCCATGTTTTTACACCTATGGTGCAGTGTTTGGGAATACACAGGTGTGTGTAGGGTGCTTTCACGCTTTATACTATTGTGCTGTGGACACCGATGATGTCATAGGGTGTGTATGTATGATCGTAGCTACAGGGTACCTTATGTGTTTTACTACCAGAACTACTATTGTGGTGCATTTGGTGTTGAATTACATTTGACTGCCGTGGATTGCCTCTTGACCTTCCCTTTACATTTCTGCACATTCCACCTACCATTTTCTGGCATGCATCCAGCAGCCTGCTTTCATTTGTACTTTCCTAGACCTGGCTTATCTTGCGTAATGTGTTCTATTGCCGGTCTACTGTTGGTTTGCTTTGCTCTGCTATGACAGATCTCCTATCTTTGCAATCCAATGCCTCCCCTCCTTTCTTTGCAATCCAATGCCTCCCCTATCCTGTTTTGCAGGTTTCTGCGAGCAGATTTGTCAGCTGTTTTCGATTGGCCGCTGTGAGTTGATTGATGTTAATTGCTCAGTGGTACTCTAATTACCCTACTTCAGCATTTCCTTCTTTTCTTCCCCTGACCTTCCTGTTTGTGCTATTGTTCATGGCGCATGCATCTGCTTATTGGGTTTCAGGCACGTTTTCATCCCCGTACACATGCGCTTTTGGGCACCATATGTGCTCTCAGCTAAACGATTCTATACCTTTCTCCCCACCCCTGTCCTGCAGCTTTGCTTAGCAACGGCCAGGCCAGATTTGCATTGCTTCAATTTGCTTACTGCTACGGTGGCTCACCCCTCAGTTGATGTCATGTATCTCCTCTGAGCCACTCCTCGGTGTTATAGCGCTGCGCCGTATGGTACATCCTTCATCCAGCGGGACATTTGCGGTTCAGTATTACATGCCTCATTTGCATGGCATTGACTACTAATTCATAGTTACTGTGCCGAACACTGTCGCAGGCCGTTAGCAACCCTTGCACCTTGGTTGTGGTGTACCATGCCTACCATTGCGTATTATGGTGAAAACCTGATTTGCATTACATTGCGATTTTATGACATTTGTATATATTTTCTTTGTGTTCCTGTTTGCGCACACATGCCCTGCGGTTGTACTGTGCGTTACTGTAGACATGACATTAAATGTTTTTTAGGTGTTGTGCATCTTTTCTTATGCCATTGGCTGTGTATTTAGCCATTGGCTTATGTTAACTTTGTAATACATGAGTCTGGTCTGCTTCCATAGCTCCGATGTTCTGTTTGGGAAAATGTAAACCGTGTCTGCACCACTTCATGAATCGCTATATGCCTTAATTTGCATGGTGCGACACTGCACATGGGGTGATTAGCATACCTATGCCGAGGGCTGCGCAGTTCTGGCGTACGCCGGTAGTGCACGTGGAATTGGATCGTACCTGAATCGCTCGACGGACATATTTGGCATTATTCCGCCTATGCTACGCCTGCATCTGGTGCAAGCTTCATGAATCCCGGGGTATATCTATATCTGGTTCCCCTTCAAACCATTGAATGTTTAAAACATCGAAGTTCAGATCATCGAGACCAGAACATCGAGTTTTAAAACATTGAAGGTTTGAAGGGGAAGAAAAAGGTAAGAGTAGGTGGGAGAATGTTTGTGTTTTTGCAGGGCACCAAGCTGCCCTGCATACTGTGTGTGTCTATGTGCCATCTGTGTGATGGCACTACAGATAGTGTACAGAAAATCTCCTGTTTAGCGCTTCTGCATATAGCAGTGCTAAATGGGAGATTTCCCTTTACTCCACTGTAGTGCGGCCTTGGAGTTGGAATATTAAAGTAGGGGGGTGTGGGAGGCTGGGGGGTGCAGGTGGGTGAAGCCCCCTGCATACAATTGTTACAATGTATTTATTTATTTATTTTGGTTACACTTGTAACCTTTGATGTTTTAAAATTCAATGTTCTGGTCTCGATGATCAAAACTTCGATGTTTTGAAATTTCGATGGTTAGAAGTGGAACCCTATAACGATATCTGAATACACACACACACACACACACACACACACACACACACACACACACACACACACACATACACAGATATTTATATATATATATATATATATATATATATATATATATATATATATATAGATAGATATATAAATATATATATATATATGTGTGTGTGTGTGTGTGTGTGTGTGTGTGTGGATATATAAACAGGTGTATTAAAGTACGGATTATGTACTGCTAGTAAAAGTGCATTCTGTTAACTGCATCATTATCTCCATAGCTAAGAATGCAATCTTCATTGTTTATATTTCTTTTTACCTACTGTCTTTGTTGCTATACTTTATCTTACATACATTTATTTTGTGTATTGTTTTGTTTCTCCATTTCTTTTACTATTACATGCAGCAACACAGCAATGTGCACCGATCCCACTGGTGAGGCCTTTTGGCCACCGTCATTTGCAGCAGCATAAGCACCTGGAACATCTGTGTCCCAACCTGCCATGGTAGCCACCACACCTTCTGCTTTACCTGCACCACATATATTCGGCAGCCCCATACCAGAGGTTGCCACAGTGTTACCTGCCCATAACAATATTAGTGGAGGTGAATGAGCTTTCACCCTTCTGGAGCTGTCAGATGTTTTCATAGGATCATAGCAGGTTACTAAGCTATTGGCCCTAAGACCTCTAAAAGCTCAGCCATGTTATACTCTTGTTTCCTTATAGAACAAGATATAAAGTCTATTTTTTGTGGGAAAATTTAAAATTAACACCAGCTGCCCCTGTTTAAGAGCGACATAGGTGAAACCCCTGGTGCAAATTTATGTTTTCCCACCCAGTTGTCAAGGTTACTCTTAAACAGGGTCATTGAGGAGCTCAGTTTTACTTGAATTGGGACTTTTTTCCCCAGAGGAATGGCAATCTCTTGGAGATTATGTTTGTCTCTCCTGCATGTCCTGTTAATATCACAGGCTAAGTTAAGATCCCTTGAGCAAGAGAATCCTGTCCCATTGGATTTGCGGATGTGCAGCAGCTTCATCAAGGCAGGGTCTGAGACTGCTCTGTAGACATAACTCCATATTTTTGACTCATATATTTGGTCCATTTTTTATAAAGTTATAGTTTTCCAGCAAATCACTGGACAATTGCTGAGGACTGAATTCAGAAAATAATGGCAGACATTAGATTTTCAGATTTAATATCCTTCAGAAAATTCATGCTAATGCAAAATCTGCTTTTCTGTCAACTTTCTAAGTTTGTAAGAGCAATGTTTAAAAAAGTGTCCCTCTTTCTGGGCCTTTGCCCCCCCCCCCCCATTATTTGCGGTTTTGTCTAGATTTCTTGCTCTAAGAGTTTGAGAGGTATGTCTGTAGGCCAGGTACAAGTCACCTCTAAGAAATCTATACAATACTGAGTAAAGTGATAAGGCCTTCAGTCTATTGTGTAGGTCATGTGTTGTAGGCTCTGCATTTTCTTGGTGAGAAACCTCTGAGGTCTCTCCAGCTGATGCATATATTTGGTGAGGTGCATAAAGAAGGTAGCATGTACCCTGTTATTGGTCTGATGAGAGCCGAGTACAGGAGAGTTATAACCTCTTTAGCTTTGGATGCTATACACGTGCTTATGAGGTGTGAAACATATAGGGCCTTCCTTACTACTGTGGGCATCTGATGATCAAAATTAAGGCTGCAATCAACTTGCATGCCTAAATTTCTCAGCACTGGTTTTGAACTTGGGGGGTATTATTAACATTGTAATTAGCAGGGGGTTCTCCTTTGCAAAGGGGATGATAATGTATTTGTTTGTGTTTAGTTTAATTTTGTGGCTTTAACACAAATCATTTGTTTGCCTAAGCCTATTCTGTAGTATGTTGGCATCTTTGGGGGATTTGATGATTGCACAAAGTTTGCAGTCATCAGCAAACTTGATAATACATAGGTGATATATTTTCACCTGGACTTCTGAAAAATAGACACCAAATAGTAGGGAGCCTAGCACAGATCCCTGTGGAATACCACTGGTAACAGGTCTGCTAGCAGAGTTGGCATCCCCAGTTTTGACTGTATGTGTTCTGTTTGTGAGCCAGCTGGCAACTCATCTGGTGACATAAGAGTTAATCCCCAATTTTTTAATATTTCCAAATCTTTTGGGTTTTTAATACTATGATGGGAATGGACCCCATTCCTAACTTAAACTACAATTAAAGTTCATGAAATTAGTATTGTTTTAATCTTTGATGTCAACCAGAAGGGCTCTTTGCAGTATCTGCAGTGTGCCTAGTAGTGACGTTTTCTGCAATTCGTACTGACATGCATATATTAGTAAAATATCTAAATACGATTGTAGATTCTTTTTTATAGGACACACTGCTCCTCCTACTATTGGAACTGTCTGGGAATCTTCTTCCACATTGTTCTCATTTCTGCCTACATATCCTGATATTATATGATTTTGTGGTTCTCTGTACACAAGACACTGTTGTCAATGGGTGTGGCGATTTTAAAGATCAATGCTACGTATGTCTTCTTTTCATGGACAACTATATCCGGTTTTCAAGTATCTATCTTCTGAACTGTTGGTAATGGGTGATCCCATGTGATGTAGACTTCATCATTTTCTATGATGGTTTGTAGCTCATGTTTCCAGTGTTTTTCTGCCACTTTAGTACCATAATGTTTGCACAATCCTCAATGTAACAGTTTTGCCACATTATTATGCCTTTCACTATACAGTCCTTCTTCCAGTAGCATGTCCCAACCAGCAATGAGGTGTGCAACTGTTTCCAGTTCTGTTTTACAAAGCCTACATTTGTCTGTTTCTCCCACATGCTCATTGGACTTTGTAAACCAATGTATACTTAGCCTACTATCTTGTGCTGCCAATATTAACCTTTCATCTCTTGGTTTGAATTCACCTCTCCTTAACCATTCCTTTGTTCATTCCTGATCAACATGAGATTCTTGCAGACGTTTTCTATACTTGTAACTATAGTTATGCATTTTCCACATTTCTTACCTTCTCATCTGGTGCTTCACCTTATATTCTTTCTTTTGTTTCTTGGCACATTCAGTTGCTGCCTGATTTTTATCTACTTGTGGTCTGATTTCCATTCCTGCTTGACACCAACATGCTTCTGCTAGACTAAGCAGGGAAGCCATCTTACATTTACTCTTCTCATGCTTCAAAACGTTCACTACGTTTAGGTCTTGTGAGGTCAGCAGGTATGTGTGGAGTCCCACAATTACAGATCTATACATGTAATCAATTTCAAGGAGACCCATCCCTCCTTTGGAATGGTTAATGCATCATCTTGATATGCACAGATTTTTTAAATCATTTGGTGGGCATGAAGCATCCTTCTTGTTTTCCTATCTAATCTATCTAACATGTTTTGGGGCCAGTCAATCACTCCAAAACTGTAAGTTAGGACAGGAAGAGCAAATTGGTTTATAGCTTGGATTTTGTTCCTAGATGTCAGTGCTGTTTTCAGAATTAATTTAAGTCTTGTAAAGTATTCCTTACTAAGTTTTATTCACATTTGTTCATGTTTTATTGTTGATTCTTCATCAATTCCCAAGTATTGATACACTCCCTCTTGCTCAAGTTCTTTTATATCACATTCTTGTCCCAAACTGATGTTTTCTTGGTGCTGCAGTTTTCCTGCTTTAAAGGTTGCTTTTGCACAATTATCAAGAACAAATGACATTCTTATATCATCTGAAAAAGTTTTGACGACTTGCAGTTGTGCTTTCAGTTCCTCTTCTGATGAGCTATACAGTTTTAAATCATTGACAAACAGAAGATGAGAAGTCTTTACAATTTGTTTTTATCTAGGAACCAAATTATAGCCATGGCCTAAGCTGTTAAGTAGACAGCTTAATGAGTCAAGCGCAAAGCAGGATAGCAGCAGTAACAGTCACCATGGAATATCCCCCTTTGAATTTTTATTCCTGGGATAATAATTTGTCATTTTTCATGGACTAGTTGCAAAGTGGTCTGCTGCTGTTTCATGGTCACTGTAATGTAGTCGAGTAATGTAAGGTGCATCTTATGCATTTTTAACCACTCTTTTATCCATGAATGTAGGATGCTATCAAATGCTTTTTTGTAGTGAATCCATGACATACTTAAATTCTTCCCCTTTTTACAGTTCTCCACTATGACTTTATTTAACAACAAATGCTCCTTTGTTCCAAATGACTTTCTTTTATTGCCCTTTTGTTCTATTGCCATAATTGAGTTTTCTTCTAAATAACTATAAACTCTGTTGACATCAATTCCATCAATTCCAGTGTATAGTTTATATGTGGTCAGAAGCCAAGTTATCGGTTTATGATTTTTCGGGTAGCTTGCACTACTCAAGTAGCAGCATTGTTTTTCCTGTTGTTAGCAAGGTTGGTGTCTGTTCAGGGTGTGTATATAAATAATTCTTACTCATGGCTAAATCTTCGTGCAAAGATCTTAATACTTTTAAACAGAAATTTTCCAGTTCTCTACAAAACTTTTTTTGGTCATCAATAAATTGCTTATTTTGTACTTTTCCTTTTTGTTTACTTGCATATCCTCTAAGCTTTTCCTCCTGTGCTGAGATTTTTAGTTTGTTGTGTGCATGGTAGATCCTGATCTGTTATAATACTGCTCAATGCTTTTATCACATCTATCTAAGTATTTTTGTTGATTTGTTCCCTCTTCTAAACTCTACTAACAGCGACACTTCTTGTCTTAATTACTTTATAATTTTCTCTATTCGATATTTCCATGATGGTATTCAATTTCTCCCCTTCCTTTCCCTCACTACCCTGTGTTCTTGTGGTAGAACTTTATTGGTTATTAATTTAGCTGCACAGTAATATATCCTGTTTACTTCTGTTATATTGCATTGATCTCTATGGACATTCCTAAGTACTGTGTTCATTTGTTTTATCAAACTTCTGACTTTTTGGGTTTTATTGACCTTCTGCAGTTTATTTATTTCATTGATCTTAATATATCTATCTATCTCTATTAAATCAAGCAGCTCTTCTCTTAGCTCATTTTCTTCTAAATGAGGGCACATTTTTTGTTTTCCATTTCCTGCTGGCATTCCATAGAAAGTTCTATCACATCTTCTTGTGGCACATTCTCTTCATTTTCATCTTGTTCCATCCATTGCTCTGTCATATGGGAACTCACTGGCCTGTCACTTCTCAACATTGACTACGTCAGAGTTTCCACAGTTTCCTGTTCCTTCCCTTGCTGTCCAGCTTGAAGTGAATTTTTATACTGGTTTCCTGTGGAAGGCTCGAAAATATCTTCATATGGATCCTGACAAATTCTTTCATGTTCCACTGGTTTCCCCTTTATTTGGTGGTCCATTGCTCTATCCTGTTGTGGTGCTTTCGGAAATAGATTTTCTACACTGAATACTTCACTTCGGAGGTACTTCATAACCTCCCTTTCTATTTCTTTAACTTCTCCATTACTAATCTCCTTTTCTACTTTTCCTCTTTGTCTTCTTATTTTTTGTACTGTAAAGTTTTCCATGCCCTGATTCCTTTGCATGTATTTCTCTTCAAATATCTTTAGTGCTGCTCTTTTTTGTATTGTTTAGATGTTCTTCGTCTCCCATTGCTGCAGTCCTGACATAAGGGTATTCCGCTGCCCACCATCGGCCCGAATACCAAAGGGCTAGAACCGGCGTAGGTCATCGGCGCTCGAGACTGACATCAGTACGTGCCAGTACTAATGCGCATGACCGACGCCATAACCTCAGTCTTTCTTGCCGCATGGTCCCTAAGCAGAAGCAGCATTTGCAAGTGCCGTTCGGCGTTCTGGAATTGTCGGTTTTCGAGTTTCAGACCGGAGACCAAGTTGGGCTAAGTACCCCTTTGGGGACATTTTTGTCTTTTTCTTGCCTCAGTATTGACGGATGTCAGAAAAAGTTAATAACTGTATTTCTTGTGTGAAACAGATTCCTCATAGGGATTACCATTCAGTCTGCATTCCTTGTTTAGGGCCTGAGCACGACGTTGTTGGGTGTCGCTTTTGTGCTACTTTTAACAAAAGTACAGTTTTGTACCTACCATAAATGTAGATGTTCGAGGATCTCCATTGCTGCAGTCCTGACATAATGGTATTCCGCTGCCCACCATCGGCCCGAATACCAAAGGGCTAGAACCGGCGTCGGTCATCGGCACTCGAGACTGACATCAGTACGTGCCAGTACAAATGCGCATGACCGATGCCATAACCTCAGTCTTTCTTGCCTCAGACGTCAGAATGCAAAAAAAAAAAACACCCAAACCTCAACCTAAAAAGAAAAAGGGGGAAGGAGGGAGGGAAAATTGGACTGCAGCAATGGAGATCCTCGAACATCTACATTTATGGTAGGTACAAAACTGTACTATGTTCTTTGTCTCCCATTGCTGCAGTCCTGACATAAGGGTAGAATCCCAGAGCAACGGAAAAAAGGGAGGCTGGTCAACTAAATAGCAGTAGGAGCTGCTGACATGCCCTGTAAGATTGCAGTGGCAAACCCAGCCCTAGACCTAGAATAAAGAGGTAAATGATAATGCTTTGTAAAGGTATGTACAGAACTCCAAGTAGCTGCTTCTAGAATGTCTTTAGTAGCTACCCTCTCAAAAAAGCAGTAGAAGTGGCCGTAGCCCTAGTAGAATGAGGCCTGATCCCAACTGGAACATCCTCACCATGATGAGAGTAACAAAAAGCAATACAATGGCTAATCCACTTGGAAATAGTTTGTTTCGAGACAGCTTTCCCTCGTGAAGTCAAAGCAAAAGAAACAAATAATTGTTGAGAACTCCTGAACTCTTTGGTTCTGCTCAAATAATACCTCAACTGCCTATGTACATCCAAAGAATGCAAAACTTTTCCCCCGTCATTTTGGGGGTTAGCATAAAAAGTAGACTGGTTCAATGCCACATTAGAAATCACTTTAGGCAGAAAAGTAGGATTAGTAAGTAAGGAAACCCTGTCATTGTGAAAAATCAGAAAAGGTTCCACTGCCATGAGGGCCTGTAATTCAGATACCCTTCTAGCAGAAGTAATAGCCAACAAAAAAAGCAGTCTTCCAAGACAAGAACTGCAATTCAGCTGTAGCTGCAGGTTCAAAAGGAGGCAGAGTCAGCTTTTCCAAAACAAAATTAAGATCCCAGGTAGGAGTAGGAGCTCTTCGTGGTGGTCTGATATTCTTTGCCCCTCTAAGAAACTGTTTAACCAATGGATGTGAAAATAAAGGAGGGTCACAATCATAGTGAGCAGAAATAGCTGCAGCATGCACTTTTACAGAAGAGAAGGACAAACCCTTGTCCAATAAAACAGTCAAATATTGCAATGTACAACTCAAATTAGGCAATTCGACATCAAAGCCTTTAGCTGAACTCCAAAGAAAAAATCTCTTCCATTTACCAGCATAAACATTTCGAGTACTAGGACGCCTGGCTTCCAAAATAACATCCAAAACTTGTTGAGGGAGCTGAAGGTCCTCCTTCTCTAAAACAGAATGCGCCAGGCTGTCAGGCGCAGGGAGTGCACCCTGACATTGAGGAAATGATTGTTCTCCTGAGACAATAAATGAGGAATCTGTGGCAATGGCCAAGGTGGTACATGAATCAAACTCCTCAACAGAGGGTACCAATGCTGACGAGGCCAATCCGGTGCTATAAGGATCATGCAAGGCTTGTCCCTCCTGACTTTCAACAGCACCTGTGGAAGAAGAGGCAAAGGAGGAAAAGCATACACGTGAAGGTTGCTCCAACTGAAGGATAGTGCATCTATTTTCCAGGCTTTCGGATGAAATAGCCTTGTGCAAAACAGTGGCAGTTGGAAATTCAGAGGAGAAGCAAACAGATCTATGTCCGGAGTTCCCAAGCCATTGTCAACTGAAGAAATACCTGAGGGTCCAATTTCCATTCGTGAGGATCCACAATCTGTCTGCTCAGAACATCTGCTAAAGAATTTTGTGCTCCTGGCAGAAACTGTGCTCGAAGAGTGATGTGCAGATTCAAAGCAGTTTCCCACAACAGCATTGCTTGTCTGCAAAGAGGGTAAGAATGAGTTCCCCCTTGCTTGTTGATGTACCACATGACCGTCGTGTTGTCTGTTCGAATCAACACCAGTCCTGGTTGAAGTAGGCTTTTGAATCCCTCCAAGGCAAATTGAACTGCCAGCATCTCTTTCATGTTGATATGCAAGTGAAGTAGCTCTGGGGCCCAAAGGTCTTGAATCCATTTTCCTTTTAAATGAGCTCCCCAGGCTGACTCCGAGGCGTCTGTCGTTAATATCTGACTTGCCTCTGGTTGGGTCACAGAGAGCCCCTTGTTTAGGTGACATTCCTGAGCCCACCACAGGAATTCTGTCTGAATGCAAGGTAGGATCCGAATGACAGTGTCCAGATCGTGGCAGTGTTGAGTCCAAATGTTCTTGAGATACCATTGTAGCTTCCTCATATGCAGTTTGGCATTGGGAAGTACTAGAATGCAAGATGCCATGAACCCCAAGGCTTGAAGGACTGTCCTTGCAGTCAGCCTGGACATTACTGATAGCTGTTGGAAGTATAGGTGAAGATTCCTTTGTTTGTCCAGGGTAAGAAATGCCATCTGAGCAGCTGTATTCAGTTTCACACCCAGAAAACACATCTCTTGTGAGGGTACTAGACTGGACTTTATTTCGTTCACAGAATACCCTAGGCATCTGAAAACTGTCATTACATACTGCAGATGTTGAAGAAGTTCGTGCTTGCCTTGAGCCAGAATCAAACAGTCGTCCAGATAAGGATAAATTTGAATTCCTGCTAGCCTGAGAAAAGCTATTACTGGAGCCAGGACTTTCGTGAATACCCTGGGCGCAGTAGACAAGCCAAAGGGCAATGCAGAGAACTGATAATGCAAATCCCCATTCCGAAACCTCAGGAATTTCCTGCAACTGGGCCTGATAGGAATGTGAAGATAGGCCTCTTTGAGATCCAGAGTCACCATCCAGTGATCTTTGCCCAGCATAGGTAACAGCTGTTGCAGTGTTAACATCTTGAATTTTGGAATTTCCAGAAAGGTATTTAGAATGGACAAGTCCAGAATTGGTCTCCAAGTATTTCCTTTCTTTGGCACTAAGAAAAGACGGAATAAAACCCGTGCCTCTTTCTGCAGAAGGTACTTCCTGTATTGCTTCCAACTGAAGCAGAGAAGAAATTTGAGTCTGCGCTTCCAGTTTTTGCTGACGAGGCACATCCGTCATACCTTTGAAAGGAGGGAATGTGTGAAAATAAAATTTGTAGCCTCGATTTATTATGTCCAATACCCATTTGTCTTGGGTAACCAAATGCCAATTCCTTTTGAAAAATCTCAGTTTTCCTCCCAGAGGGGCTGCCAGCAAGGCAGAGTCCGCAGCTGAAGACACGGGTCATTGGGTCTGTTTCTGAAAGGACTGACCCTGCCCTCCCAGCAGAAGGGTAGAAGAACTCAAAGACCTAGAAGTAACAGGGCCCTGAGGAAGCCCTACCCCTACCTCACCTCGACCTGCCCCTAGACTGATAATCCGAAGAGGGAAAGACCAACCCTTAGCAGGCCAATTCCTACTGAACTTAGGGGCTGAACCTGTAAAAATCCTTAACTGTCTGCATAGACTTAGCTTTTCCTCCATTTTTTCAAAACTGACTCTACTGGAGGACCAAAAGAACATCAGATTGTAGAGGAGCATCCATAATTTGAGCCTTAACATGCTCTGACAAGGTCTGATCTTTAAGCCAAGCATGCCTACGAATGACTGAACTAGTAGCAGCCACCCTGGAAGAAGCCTGTAAAGCATCAAAACCACACTGCAAAGAATGCTTACCAACTTGGTCTGAAGCATGCACTAAATCCTGAAGCTCCTTACATTCAATACCTTCAGCTAAAGCATCTACTTTACATTTCAATTGGCCCAGCAAATAATTTTGATACGAAGCATATGAAACTGACAATTTAAAGCTCTCATAGCCAAAGTAGAAGAGGTATACAGTTTTTACCCCACCTATCCAGGGCCCTAGCATCCTTGTCCAGAGGAACTGGATTCTTAACCACAGAAGCCCTAACCCCTTTGGGGCCTTGAGTAATAGTTTCTGGATCAGCCCTAGGACTCTTATATAAGTACTTGTGAGCTTCCGGAACCCTTTAGTATCTGTCTGGTTTAACCGGGGCAGGAGGCAGAGAATCTGGGTTAAGGGCAGCCTCAGAAAACACATCCTGAACAACATCCAGTACAGGGGGAATAGCCAAGGGCCTATGCTGAGGCAAAAACAAGAATTCTCTCAGTCTTTTACGGGAATCAGAATAATCCTGGCCCTCCCACTTGAAATGTTCCCTCATGGAATGCAAAGTCTCAGAGAAAGAGAAATCTTCTGGAGGGGACGCAGAGGGAGAAGAGTCCTCAGCCTCCGAATCAGAATAGGGAGGGAAATCCTGAAGTTCTTCTACAGAGGAATCTGACTCATTGGAAGACTGAACCAAACCCTCCAACTCTGGCTCTACCCTGGGCCTCTTCGCAGGGGGGGCATAGAACCCCTAATTAAAGTAATCAAATCTTCAGCCATCTTTAACATGTGCTTCCTAGGAGCTGGACCCTGGGGACACGCACCAACAGGGCAGACTTAGACTTAGAATGGGCTTTGCTATGAGAAGGAGGAGGCCTAACTACCCTATGAGGGGAGGGAACCACTGACATCAGAGAAGCACCCTCAGCCTGGCCTAACACAGGAGAAGCCACTTCCTGCAGTAACAAAGGCTCCCCTTGAGACTCAGGTAAACTTTCAGAAGGAGCCGCTGAAGTAGCCAGTGGTACTACAGAACCGGCGTCCGGAGTGGCCGCCTCATCCTGTTTGGACCGCAAAGACTTTTCTTTGCGTTTCTTAGAAGAACCAGTCGTCGGAGAATCCAATGGCATGTTATAATTACAGCGTTTACCAAACACTAGCCTAGCACAGTCTAACCGACGTTTAATATTACGTTTGTTAAAAGTAGCACAAAAGCGACACCCAACAACGTCATGCTCAGGCCCTAAACAAGGAATGCAGACTGAATGGTAATCCCTATGAGGAATCTGTTTCCCACAAGAAATACAGTTATTAACTTTTTCTGACATCCGTCAATACTGAGGCAAGAAAAAGACAAAAATGTCCCCAAAGGGGTACTTAGCCCAACTTGGTCTCCGGTCTGAAACTCGAAAACCGACAATTCCAGAACGCTGAACGGCACTTGCAAATGCTGCTTCTGCTTAGGGACCATGCGGCAAGAAAGACTGAGGTTATGTCGTCGGTCATGCGCATTTGTACTGGCACGTACTGATGTCAGTCTCGAGCGCCGATGACCGACGCCGGTTCTAGCCCTTTGGTATTCGGGCCGATGGTGGGCAGCGGAATACCCTTATGTCAGGACTGCAGCAATGGGAGACGAAGAACATCGTACTATTAAACTTCGGTTAGACTGTGCTAGGCTAGTGTTTGGTAAACGTTGTAATTATAACATTCCGTCGGATTCTCCGACGACTGGTTCTTCTAAGAAACGCAAAGAAAAGTCTTTGCGGTCCAAACAGGATGAGGCGGCCACTCCGGACGCCGCTTCTGTAGTACCACTGGCTACTTCAGCGGCTACTTCTGAAAGTTTACCTGAGTCTCAAGGGGAGCCTTTGTTACTGCAGGAAGTGGCTTCTCCTGTGTTAGGCCAGGCTGAGGGTGCTTCTCTGATGTCAGTGGTTCCCTCCCCTCATAGGGTAGTTAGGCCTCCTCCTTCTCATAGCAAAGCCCATTCTAAGTCTAAGTCTGCCCCCGTTGGTGCGTGTCCCCAGGGTCCAGCTCCTAGGAAGCACATGTTAAAGATGGCTGAAGATTTGATTACTTTAATTAGGGGTTCTATGCCCCCCCCTGCGAAGAGGCCCAGGGTAGAGCCAGAGTTGGAGGGTTTGGTTCAGTCTTCCAATGAGTCAGATTCTTCTGTAGAAGAACTTCAGGATTTCCCTCCCTATTCTGATTTGGAGGCTGAGGACTCTTCTCCCTCTGCGTCCCCTCCAGAAGATTTTTCTTTCTCTGAGACTTTGCATTCCATGAGGGAACATTTCAAGTGGGAGGGCCAGGATTATTCTGATTCCCATAGAAGACTGAGAGAATTCTTGTTTTTGCCTCAGCATAGGCCCTTGGCTATTCCCCCTGTACTGGATGTTGTTCAGGATGTGTTTTCTGAGGCTGCCCTTAACCCAGATTCTCTGCCTCCTGCCCCAGTTAAACCAGACAGATACTACAGGGTTCCGGAAGCTCACAAGTACTTATATAAGAGTCCTAGGGCTGATCCAGAAACTATTACTCAAGGCCCCAAAGGGGTTAGGGCTTCTGTGGTTAAGAATCCAGTTCCTCTGGACAAGGATGCTAGGGCCCTGGATAGGTGGGGTAAAAAACTGTATACCTCTTCTACTTTGGCTATGAGAGCTTTAAATTGTCAGTTTTATATGCTTTGGTATCAAAATTATTTGCTGGGCCAATTGAAATGTAAAGTCGGTGCTTTAGCTGAAGGTATTGAATGTAAGGAGCTTCAGGATTTAGTGCATGCTTCAGACCAAGTTGGTAAGCATTCTTTGCAGTGTGGTTTTGATGCTTTACAGGCTTCTTCCAGGGTGGCTGCTACTAGTTCAGTCATTCGTAGGCATGCTTGGCTTAAAGATCAGACCTTGTCAGAGCATGTTAAGGCTCGAATTATGGATGCTCCTCTACAATCTGATGTTCTTTTTGGTCCTCCAGTAGAGTCAGTTTTGAAAAAATGGAGGAAAAGCTAAGTCTATGCAGACAGTTAAGGATTTTTACAGGTTCAGCCCCTAAGTTCAGTAGGAATTGGCCTGCTAAGGGTTGGTCTTTCCCTCTTCGGATTATCAGTCTAGGGCAGGTCGAGGCGAGGTAGGGGTAGGGCTTCCTCTCAGGGCCCTGTTACTTCTAGGTCTTTGAGTTCTTCTACCCCTTCTGCTGGGAGGGCAGGGGTCAGTCCTTTCGAAACAGACCCAATGACCTGTCTTCAGCTGCCGGACTCTGCCTTGCTGGCAGCTCCTCTGGGAGGAAAACTGAGATTTTTCAAAAGGAATTGGCATTTGGTTACCCAAGACAAATGGGTATTGGACATAATACACCGAGGCTACAAATTTTATTTTCACACATTCCTCCTTTCAAAGGTATGCCGGATGTGCCTCGTCAGCAAAAACTGGAAGCAGACTCAAATTTCTTCTCTGCTTCAGTTGGAAGCAATACAGGAAGTACCTTCTGCAGAAAGAGGCACGGGTTTTATTCCCGCCTTTTCTTAGTGCCAAAGAAAGGAAATACTTGGAGACCAATTCTGGACTTGTCCATTCTAAATACCTTTCTGGAAATTCCAAAATTCAAGATGTTAACACTGCAACAGCTGTTACCTATGCTGGGCAAAGATCACTGGATGGTGACTCTGGATCTCAAAGAGGCCTATCTTCACATTCCTATCAGGCCCAGTTGCAGGAAATTCCTGAGGTTTCGAATGGGATTTGCATTATCAGTTCTCTGCATTGCCCTTTGGCTTGTCTACTGCACCCAGGGTATTCACGAAAGTCCTGGCTCCAGTAATAGCTTTTCTCAGGCTAGCAGGAATTCAAATTTATCCTTATCTGGACGACTGTTTGATTCTGGCTCAAGGCAAGCACGAACTTCTTCAACATCTGCAGTATGTAATGACAGTTTTCAGATGCCTAGGGTATTCTGTGAACGAAATAAAGTCCAGTCTAGTACCCTCACAAGAGATGTGTTTTCTGGGTGTGAAACTGAATACAGCTGCTCAGATGGCATTTCTTACCCCGGACAAACAAAGGAATCTTCACCTATACTTCCAACAGTTATCAGTAATGTCCAGGCTGACTGCAAGGACAGTCCTTCAAGCCTTGGGGTTCATGGCATCTTGCATTCTAGTACTTCCCAATGCCAAACTGCATATGAGGAAGCTACAATGGTATCTCAAGAACATTTGGACTCAACACTGCCACGATCTGGACACTGTCATTCGGATCCTACCTTGCATTCAGAGAGAATTTCTGTGGTGGGCTCAGGAATGTCACCTAAACAAGGGGCTCTCTGTGACCCAACCAGAGGCAAGTCAGATATTAACGACAGATGCCTCGGAGTCAGCCTGGGGAGCTCATTTCAAAGGAAAATGGATTCAAGACCTTTGGGCCCCAGAGCTACTTCACTTGCATATCAACATGAAAGAGATGCTGGCAGTTCAATTTGCCTTGGAGGGATTCAAAAGCCTACTTCAACCAGGACTGGTGTTGATTCGAACAGACAACACGATGGTCATGTGGTACATCAACAAGCAAGGGGGAACTCATTCTTACCCTCTTTGCAGACAAGCAATGCTGTTGTGGGAAACTGCTTTGAATCTGCACATCACTCTTCGAGCACAGTTTCTGCCAGGAGCACAAAATTTAGCAGATGTTCTGAGCAGACAGATTGTGGATCCTCACGAATGGAAATTGGACCCTCAGGTATTTCTTCAGTTGACAATGGCTTGGGGAACTCCGGACATAGATCTGTTTGCTTCTCCTCTGAATTTCCAACTGCCACTGTTTTGCACAAGGCTATTTCATCCGAAAGCCTGGAAAATAGATGCACTATCCTTCAGTTGGAGCAACCTTCACGTGTATGCTTTTCCTCCTTTGCCTCTTCTTCCACAGGTGCTGTTGAAAGTCAGGAGGGACAAGCCTTGCATGATCCTTATAGCACCGGATTGGCCTCCAGCATTGGTACCCTCTGTTGAGGAGTTTGATTCATGTACCACCTTGGCCATTGCCATAGATTCCTCATTTATTGTCTCAGGAGAACAATCATTTTCTCAATGTCAGGGTGCACTCCCTGCCTGACAGCCTGGCATTCTGTTTTAGAGAAGGAGGACCTTCAGCTCCTCAACAAGTTTTGATGTTATTTTGGAAGCCAGGCGTCCTAGTACTGAAAAGTTTATGCTGGTAAATGGAAGAGATTTTTCTTTGGAGTTCAGCTAAAGGCTTTGATGTCGAATTGCCTAATTTGAGTTGTACATTGCAATATTTGACTGTTTTATTGGACAAGGGTTTGTCCTTCTCTTCTGTAAAAGTGCATGCTGCAGCTATTTCTGCTCACTATGATTGTGACCCTCCTTTATTTTCACATCCATTGGTTAAACAGTTTGTTAGAGGGCAAAGAATATCAGACCCCACAGAGAGCTCCTACTCCTACCTGGGATCTTAATTTTGTTTTGGAAAAGCTGACTCTGCCTCCTTTTGAACCTGCAGCTACAGCTGAATTGCAGTTCTTGTCTTGGAAGACTGCTTTTTTGTTGGCTATTACTTCTGCTAGAAGGGTATCTGAATTACAGGCCCTCATGGCAGTGGAACCTTTTCTGATTTTTCACAATGACAGGGTTTCCTTACGCACTAATCCTACTTTTCTGCCTAAAGTGATTTCTAATGTGGCATTGAACCAGTCTATACATTTGCCTACTTTTTATGCTAACCCCAAAATGACGGGAAAAGTTTTGCATTCTTTGGATGTACATAGGCAGTTGAGGTATTATTTGAGCAGAACCAAAGAGTTCAGGAGTTCTCAACAATTATTTGTTTCTTTTGCTTTGACTTCACGAGGGAAAGCTGTCTCGAAACAAACTATTTCCAAGTGGATTAGCCATTGTATTGCTTTTTGTTACTCTCATCATGGTGAGGATGTTCCAGTTGGGATCAGGCCTCATTCTACTAGGGCTACGGCCACTTCTACTGCTTTTTTGAGAGGGGTAGCTACTAAAGACATTCTAGAAGCAGCTACTTGGAGTTCTGTACATACCTTTACAAAGCATTATCATTTACCTCTTTATTCTAGGTCTAGGGCTGGGTTTGCCACTGCAATCTTACAGGGCATGTCAGCAGCTCCTACTGCTATTTAGTTGACCAGCCTTCCTTTTTTCCGTTGCTCTGGGATTCTACCCTTATGTCAGGACTGCAGCAATGGGAGATGAAGAACATAGTACAGTTTTGTACCTACCATAAATGTAGATGTTCGAGGATCTCCATTGCTGCAGTCCAATTTTCCCTCCCTCCTTCCCCCTTTTTCTTTTTAGGTTGAGGTTTGGGTGTTTTTTTTTTTTTTGCATTCTGACGTCTGAGGCAAGAAAGACTGAGGTTATGGCGTCGGTCATGCGCATTTGTACTGGCACGTACTGATGTCAGTCTCGAGCGCCGATGACCGACGCCGGTTCTAGCCCTTTGGTATTCGGGCCGATGGTGGGCAGCGGAATACCCTTATGTCAGGACTGCAGCAATGGAGATCCTCGAACATCTACATTTATGGTAGGTACAAAACTGTACTTTTTGCTTTCTCATTTGCATAGATATTACACCATATTAAATCTCTTTTCCTTTCACATGTCCATATTTCTCCTTCAAATGTCTCCTGATCTTCCTGTTTCTCCTTAATTTTGGAACTCATTCCATCATTCTGTGATGTAACGTGTGTAAGACTTCTAAGCCAAATCCTTCACTTTGCAGCCATTCCATAACTTCATTTTCTATTTTTTTAACTTCTACTTTACTAATCTCCTTTTCCACATTCCTTCTTTGTGATATTATTTTTTTCATTGTGAAATATTCCATGTCTGGATGCATTTGCCTGTATTTCTCTTTGAATATCTTTGGGGGTGCCTTCTTTATGTTGATTAATTTGGCTTTCACCTTCGCATAAATATTGCACCATATCAGATCTCTTTTTCTTTTCCATGTCCATATTTTTTTATACTTTTCAAAAATATCTAGGTTTTGTTGGTTATATTTTCACACTTCCTCAGATGCTTCTTTTTCCAAACAGAGCAATGTTTCTTGGTCTATATACTGTTGTAGTAATGACCGCAAATGTTTATTTAAAGCTTCGGACAGTTTTTCTTGTGGAAGTATTTTTCTTTCCTCTAATTTCTCTCTTAATCTTTTTGTATATCTTTTGTCTGGAAATTCTGGGCTTTTTGTATAATAGTAACAATACTTATTTTTTTTCTTATCCTCAATAGTCCACGTAATCGCCTTTATGGATCTTCTTTGGCCTATACGTTTTTATGATTTTTGTGGACTGCTACTTCCATGTACAATAGGAGGGTCACCCCCGCCCAGCTGTGTGAGCTTCTCAGTGATGTCTGACTATGGGATTGTGTCAAAGGCCATGGCTAGGTCGAGATAAGCAGTGTAAATTATTTTGACTTCATCCAGGACCTTGATGACCTTCTCAAAGAGGTCCGCCAGGTTTAGCAGGCAAGATCTGCCCTTAACAAAGCCAAACTGGATTGGGTCAAGAGTTTCAAGATCACCTATATCATTGTTGATAAGATCCATTATGATTCTCTCCATGGCCTTGCAGATATTGCTGGTTAGTTATATGGGTCTATTGTTCCCAGATTGGTATATTGTCCCCCTTTGTGCAAGAGATTGTGGTTGCTGTTTTCAACTCAGCTGGGACAAAGCAACTGCATAGACTGTGATGAAGAGTGTGCTCAGTGGTTCTGCTAACATCTGTTTTTAACCATTTAATATTTAGGATGGGATGTTTTCTGGTCCCAAAGAGGCTGTGTTTTTGGCCTTGGAGAGTGCAGTTATGATCTGGAGATAGTAGGCAGAGGGCTGGTGACAGGTATGTTATATGGTATGACTGGTTGGGACAGGAGGGTGATGTTTTTGCCAAACAAGTCCGCTAGCAGGTTGTCAATGTTCTCAAGTTCAGTATAAGTGGTACCGACCACAGCTAGCTCAGCACAAGGCTGGGCCTTCTCTTTTAGATTTCAGACATAGCTAAAGAATGCTTTGTGATTTACCTTAGTTAGGGATGCTAATTTAGTTTTGTAATTAACTTTAGAGGACTTTACAAGATGTCTACTCTGCTTGTTTATGCTTTGGAGGGAGTTCTTCCTTTCCTGGGACAGTTCCCTGTTGTTACTGACAGCAGTTTCTTTCTCTTATTGTATAACCTATTTATGCTCGTTGCCCACCAGGGTGGCTTATTTTTTCTTTAGGATCTTGATTTGATCCATTCTATATGGCTGAGTCTATACATTTATATAGGTGTTTATACAGGACATTTGTGTACACTTCAGTATAGGGGTCATTGCTATCAGTGTAGGCAGGGGGTTTAAAACTGTTGATGCCATCACTCAGTAGGCTATAGTTTGCTTAGGAAAAATGTTTAACCTTTTTGCTCCTGAGGGTGGAACAAGTATGATTTACTTCAAATGAGACTGATTTATGATCGGATTTTACCAGGGAGAGCCTCAAACATGGGGTGGTGTAGCAATTCCCCATTCTGGTGAGCATTATGTCACAGATGTTAGCGCCCATTGTGGAGGTGCTGACTATCTGCCCTAGAGCATTTGTGTTAACATAGTCCAGAAACCTTTGGGCGAGTGCATTTGTGCTCATATATATTACCCTATCGATGAAAGGATAGCTAAAGTCACTATGACCAGGGTATTTGACTGTACTGAGAGTGATTCAAGTAGGTCCAGGTAAGCTGTGTGGTTTTTGTGGTTCATGGTAGGAGACCAGTAGCTAACAATGACATGGAGGGGGGTCATTCCTACAGTCAGTTGGACTTGGAGTAACTCTGGAGAGTCATATTGTTTTATCAGTCTAGAGTTGTATGTCTTTAATGAAGATGGATACTCCTCCTTCCTTGTTTTTTTCATGTTTGTTTTGTGGTTGGAATGTGTGGAAGGCATTGTAGCCCTGCATGGGCAGGGTATTCTCTAATGCCTGGAACCATGTCTCCATGACTGAGGAGGCATCAGCATCTTCCAAGGTGAGAAGTGCTTCAAGTGAGTGCAGTTTCCGATTTAGACTCCTAGCATTAAGCAGCATAACCCTGAGTTTGTCTCTGGAGGATATTTTTACATTGAGAATATTGTTCTTATGACATTGTCTAAAAAAGGCACTATGGGGGAGAAGAGTAACTTTGCCAGCAACCTAAAGCCTAGAGACAACAGGTAAACACTATATCTGGCAAAGCAGCATGGTCTGTTGACCATATCATCCCAGGCTGTCAGATTCAGGATCCCCCTGGATTGGTACCAAACTGAGACAGTTGTTGAAGTCAATCATTTTTTGTTTGTACTGTGGCATTATCCTGGGTGAAGGAAGAACTCTGCTTAGGGCTAGGGACATACCTGCCTGGGACACATAATCTGAAAGCTCCATCTTGTCTCTCTTCATATAGTCCAGTGAGAGGTATATCTCAAGTCATTCACTTCAACAAGGACTATGACAGAGTCATAACAGTACTTGTTTTTGAGAGACTTGAGTACGTACATGATTTGGTAGATCCTGGCACCAGACAGGCAGGTGACTGTGACCTTCTCCTTGTCCAGCCTAGTGAGGGAGACATCTATTTGTCTCACAATGAAGTCACCTATGACCAAGGCATTTGGTTTAGATATGCTTAGTATATGTGGAATGTGTAGTGTGGGTTCTGACAACCTGCTTGGTATCTGGTTTATTGTTATGTGAGATTGAGAGCATTGTTTCCAGATTCATACTATAGATACATCTCTCATGTATTGCATTTCCATGTTTTAGGAGTAGTAGGTTTTCTGTATACATGAGGCAATTACTACATTGCCTCAGGATACCATTGTCAATCAGGCTGGCTGGAGAAACAGTAGAAAACTGACCTTCCATTATGCCAAATGTATTCTGTAATAACTGGTGGTGGGTGGGCTAGATGGACTAGGTTCTGCTGTAGAACTAGTAAAATCAGCTACTCTATTGGAGGTTTAGGGGTAGAAACCTGCACCAGTGCCTCAAAAAGCACACCTGAGTTGATCTCTGGGCAGCAGTGGGCAACTGCATTGTGTGCCGAGAAGCAGGGAAGTTTGTATCTTTAGTCTGACTGCTTTCATGGCTCAGCCAAGTGATTTGCAGATTGTTACTGGACACAAGGAGGTTTCAAATCCTTTCAGGCATGTACACTTTTAATTGCTGCTTCTATTCTGTAAATGTGCAATTATTACCTGCTATATGCTTCCCTGACAAATTCTTTCTGTGGCTTATGTTGTTAAGGTAGCAGGAGAATATCACAGGGTAAAATCATAATCTTAAATATCTTAAGGCCTGCCTTTATTTCTGCTTCCAGTCTGTGAATGTGTGACATTTCTTGATCTGTCCTTCACTGACAATGCTGTTTGAATTGCTCTATGGTTTACCTTGTTAACATAGTGCTTAATACACAGGACAAAGGGTGCAGGGAGAAATTCCCTTTCTGTGTGATTTTTATTTATGCATCCAGTCTGTGAATATGTGGGCCTAATACAGTCTCTGTACTCCTCACTAATATAAACTTCCTTCACTTCCGTTCACAAAACATTCCTCTGCATACCTGTATTCCTGAATTAAAAGAAAAAAAATCAGCAGGTCAGTATTACCTTCTATATACAAACTGTTATGCTGACAAGAAGAAAGACTCATCCTTGATACATGTTGACCACAGTAGCACATGCATTGCTATGGTTGTGGGGTGATCCAGTGTAATCTTTCCACAGGACCTTACTGTGGCTGTAATGAGGAGCTGATCATTACGTACAATGCCCTGGCAGCATCCCTTACTAATGAGCATCCAGGCTCATAGTACATGCACTGTAAACACTGTTGGCTTGACTGAGATCACAAACATGGTGTTTCGGAATCTGCGGGACAATGTAATAAAATGTTTGTTTTTTTTCCATACAATGATTTCTATAGAACACAACAAACACAATTAGAAAGGGGATCACTAAAATTAGATACTGAGTTATTAAGCAATACGAGATATAAATGTTGTTATGGTAAAGTTAAATTCTTGTAAAGAAATTCAATACATTTTGGTTGGAGGGAGCCAATGCCTGGATGTTGACATTTAGGGTACAGATAGCATCCCTCTGCAGCCTCTGCCCTTCTCTGTTCTGCTGTTCAGCACATGCCTGTGCCGCCATTACAGTCGGGAACATGAGTCTGGTGATACCAGCTGCTGCGCTCTGTCCTGCAGGTGCATGTCTGCCAGAGGTCCTCCTATGAGCATCACCGGCCACATGCCTGTGTGGCACATCTGCAGACATTACACTGACAACATGGTGTGGAGACACACCTTCTGTAGCCACCACATGTTCCTGTTCCACACTAACAGACGCTGACTGTCCTTCCTCTATGGCCACTGGTGATGCGGTATGTGTTGGCAGCAGAACTGTGTGTGGGGAAGAGGGGGACATAGCTGGGATGGCAACCATTGACACAGATTCAGCCCCTGACAACCCTGCCTGTACCTCATACATATGTTCATCATTGCTAGTATCTGTGGGGACACTAACATCAGATGGACCGCAGGAGGGTAATGCACCTACATCACCTGTGAATGCAAAGAAAGACTCTAAATTACAATAGACACACAGACACACACAGACACACACAGAAACACACACACACCATGCATGTGATTTGACAGACGGCATGCAGCATGCCTGTGAAACAGCAGACGGCATGCAGCACAGACATTAATAGTGTTAGTAAGCATACACCCTGGGGTGCACACTACAGCAAGCAGGTGTCATATCAGTAGCCATGACATTCACACAATCATGGTAGTATGCATGCATCCCCATGATACACCATGTGGACCAGAACAGGATAACAGTACACATGGCTGACATGACCTTGACATGTAATCTGCTGACGTGTGCATTAACATGCATACATGTCTGACACAATGGTGTCCTGACACATGTACAGCATTGTAATGGGCATCACACTGCGGTGTTGTCTGTATGCCCTACAGATAGAATGCATGCTTAGCAAATGTGCATGTGCATGGAAGGGTAGTGTGAGCCATCTACATTGCTCTACAGTGTGAAGTACAGACACTGTGCCATTGCATGGCATCATGAGGCATCTATATTGCTATACAGTGCATAATATGTACACATTGCATAGCCATAACTGCATGCATACCAATGACTTAACTGTGGATTGTGACCCACGATGCTGAGGTGTATACACACCAAATCATTCTGTGTCATGTGACAGGTCACTGGAGGACCTACAGATGACACCCCTGCACAACTACAGAGTCTTAGCTGCCTGGCAACCATGTCCACACATAGCGGACTTGTCAATTCACCATGTCCCACATGACATTGATGTACCACACACACGAGGTGCACAGCTAATGGTGATGTCATACAGCAGCAAGGGAAATGTACAGTATCTGTGGCCTGATGTGGTGTCAATGTCTGTGGAAGCTGTAGAGGTGACTATTGTCATGCTATGACACAGGCGTGATGTTCAACACATCTATATATAGTAGACGTCAGTGACACTTCCATTGGCTCTGCACAGGCTTTTAGGATGTCCAGTGTACCACATCAACTGTATAATCGGTCAGCTAAGGTTATAATTGGACTATGTGTGGACAATGTGAAACAGGGTGTATACACATCACATCTACTGTGTGGCTACGTATCTCTGGCCATCCCCCATGGCCATGTGTGTACATGTGTTGGACAAATGTGTGTGATGGCCATCTATTACACATATCTGTGTTGTGCCATATGACATACACCCATAGATGTCAGATATGTCACCATCCACAGGTCTATGCAGACAACAGGTTGTATGTGGGGTATGGGTTATAGGATAGTGTGACATTATTGCAGCCAATACACTATGTGTCGAGGACATGTCAGATGGCACATCACAATGTGTGCACCCATTGCAGGGGCATATAACACAATGGTGACTCCTGTGGGCTCTCCATATCACAGCTCACTGTGTGGTACTGTTTGCGTACCCCATGTGTTGTTCCAATGTATAGTACATATGCCTCCATTGTAGAACACCTCCACTGTTGTATGCACAGCTGACCACACATGTAGCAATGACAAATACTCTGGTTTAATGTCGGTGTATCATTTTGTTTGTATATATTGCACATGGGTGGCCTGTGTGAATGATGGGTGATGCGACCTTTATATCGTGAATGGAATGAACATCAAGTGTACAAGTGTTAACTGGCCACATGGTGAATAGATCTATGCTTTAACATGCCTGATACTGATGACAGTCTCACCTGCAATGGACTCATGTCTGTGCGGCACACCAGAGGTACCTGTATTGGGGTGACACAGCAGTATGAACATTATCCATGACTGTATGACAGCCACAGGGTGCACTGTGCATGTTAACACATTTGGCTGTACAATAGCATATATTATGCACATGTGTGCATACACAGGGTAGCATACTGTAGTATGCAGCATGTGTGTCCACATACCATGCATATGTTGTTACATTACATAATGTACAGTGACACATGCACGTAAATGGGATATACTAGCCATATGTGCAGTACTGACTTACCAGGAAACTCCAGGCTCATTGGTTGGGAGACACCCACCTCCAGGATGACAGCTCGTGTTTGTAGATGCTGTTCTGAGGGTGTCCCCAGACTGGCCAGTAGCTCCGCAGTGTGTGTGAGTGGGGTCTGGGTTGGTGGCCCACCACCTGTTCCACCTTGTTCCCTGGTGATTGCAGTGGCATGCTGTTTTGCATGTCGTATCAAGTCCATGCAGTGTCTGTGCACCTGCTGGTAGGTGCGGTTATGGCCACCCACATCGTTCACACTCCTGCGAAGATCCTGCCACAGGTCATCCTGCTGCTGGGCATGCTGTGGCACATGGCTGAACAACACCTCATAGTTCTCATGGAGGTACAGGATGAGGACATCATCCTCCTGGCGGCTGTACGCTGGAAGGCATGTATGAGGCATTATCTGTAAGTCATAATGATGGTGACAGGTCACAGTTTCAGAGATGTACAGAGATACTGCTGCACATACATTTCTATGACATCTAGTACATCTGCACAGTTATCTTTGCAAATCTTCATGAAACTGACACGACTGACATGTTTGTGTCACACATGTAACACCCATTATGCATTGGATATCATCACCATATTTGTGTGTCACCTCATTACAGTGTTCATACTCCATGTGAATGCTGTCTTGATGTGGGCATGTCTGTTTGCCTGCACTGGTGTTCTTACCAATCTGCACATGCCTGGATGTGTCCATGGTAATGCTGTTGACCTTGATGCTGTGTATATGTCACATATCAACACAGACACAGCCTTAATGGACTTGAGTAGTGACAATGCACACATACGCATGGAAACCTGTACATGCATGTGTTTTGCCATATACATCTACACAGCACTGTACAGCTGCTCAACATCCTGCCACAGATCGCCTGTGTTGCACATGTGATAGACATGGGACAATGGCTAGTCGGACGTCATTCGCAGGGATGGTTATCAACTATAGCATGTACGGGCAAGGTTTTCTTGCTGTATCCGACAGCCATTATGCCACCACGAGGTGCATCAGTGCCACATTACTGATCCAGACAGTTTATACTACATCTTCCATGTGGCCATCACACCATGTATGACAGGGATGACATGTGCAGCTTTGATGGACAGGGTTGCTTGGTATGGTGGGAGTATGTCACATGTATGGCACAGGGATCTGTCCAGCATGTGGCGATCCTAGTATTAGGACGATGGCTGTCCATGACGTATATCTTTCAGATCAGCATATAGACATGTAGCATGTCCATCATCATAGTGTAGCACATGTCTTTATGCAAGGTAGACAGCATGCTGCATAGTGGAGGTGAGGATTGTGAAGGCTGGTATCGCCCATCCACGCATGGCCATTACCCCTTAAAGGTGATATGTGATCCAATATTGGTCACCCAAGTGGTGTGTATGCCTGTCGAATGATCTCCGTGCTCATGAATGGCACCCTGTCATGACATGGGTACCTCGTATGACTACCTAAGGGGCCTGGAGATGTCACCAAGTCAGGGAGGTGTACTGCACAGCACCATCCCTTACACAGTGTCATAATGTTGACCACAGCCTAGGTGGTAGTTAATAGGTACAGGGATGTTCACCTAGCAGTGACAGAATGTGCACATATGTCACACCTCACCCACACAGCCCATTCTGTATGTTGTTCACAACACTGACACAGCTATTGCTCATAGGTCATGGCCATTCACATCCTGACATACACTAATGCCTGACATTTGTCTGTGTGGTATGGGCTACAATGAAGGTGGAGTACAACACATTAACCCTGTTTATTGTAGCTGGCACTGGTGTGATATGCACATGTCACTCTGGCACCTTTTGTAGTTGTGAGTCTGTCAACAGGCCACTGGTAGAACACTCCTGTGACATACAAATGTATTTGTAATCAAACATCTGTACTGTCTTGTACATCTGTGCTGCTAACATCTACATTGATAATGGTTCATGAACATGCAGACCATACTCAGCAGGGTTATAGTGCAGTGCCCCCCATTATGACTGACGTCACCACTTGTGGGTTGATATTATCCAACACCCTATCTGTATTGGATGTTCATGCTCAGCACTTGTTCAGAACTTGTGAGCATGTCATGAGCTACTGATTAATATAGCACCCATTCCACACCATTTCCCACAGGTACACTGTCTGTCCTCACATTTCCAGCTTGCTTACAGTACAACAGCTGTTGTACACACGTAACTCACATATCCTGTGAGACATGGTTGTATATACAGGCATGTCCAACTGTCACGTACCAGTGCTATTGCCTGTCTATATGATGGATATGTTGTACATGTGGCAATAGAGCAATTGTCTCATGTACACATTCAATGTTCACCTCCCAACATACGACATTACAGCCTGTGGGGGATGCACAAATGCAGCCCTGCTGGGGGTAATGCTGTCACCAACCCTGACTGCACCTGACAGTCATGTGGGGATGTGTAACATTCGCAACACACCCCACTCATCACATAGTCTCACATGATCTCCACCACAGGCCACTCATATGAGGACAACTTGTGCAGTACCTCTCCATACTCTGTGTAGGCACCAAAGGCAGCCCACATCACCAAACACAACATCACCAACTTATAGCCCACAGACTCATGTGTGCCCATCACATACAGCCAATAGGGTGTTATAGCATACACAACACACCAGTCATAGGTGACCCTGTAGGCGGTCACACTGCTGTTCCACTCAGCAGGCTACACAAGGAAATAGTCGCTTAAATCTTGCTGTCGGGTAACTGGTTCTGCAACATAACCTATGCACCCATGCCACACCTCACCAGGTATGATGTGACTGACATTCTCCATGTTAGTGTGACTGCCCTGAGATGCCACTTCACAGACTATGTGTGCAGTGACATGCAATAGCTCACCAGTCTTGTAGCCCTGAAGGTGTGGGCCAAGCCCTGGGGAACATTATGCATTCATCCAGACCTGATACCACTGTACAATGACTGATGTGTCACTTCAACAGTTGCCTATGCTTCTGCTGTCATTCCACAGGCATCTTGTATCTGTCCGCTTTGATTGACCTGGTCAAACAACACAATGCTTTGGTACAGATGACCTGCACCTGTCAGCCCTGGGAGTACAGATCACATGTAAGGCTCTTGCTGCTTCTATACTCCCTGTCTTGCACAGTTTCCAATAACAGTCACCGGCAGAACAGGAACTGGCATGCAAAACATGGGGTCATGTGACACAATGCTTGACATCTTCCTCTGTGACACATGCAGGAAAGGCACACCTTATAATGCACCACTTCAATATCTCTGCAGTGATTGGGACCTGCCTCTAGGCTCTGCAGATCACACCTGCAATGACAGGTTATAGACAGACCATACCTTTCAGGCACGTACCTGGACCAGCACACCCATGGCTGAGGTGTTCTCATATTCCATTATGTTGTACACACATCCTGGCTAGTTACTTAGCACAATGCATCACAGGTGCTCCACGTGCAACTGTGTCCGGAACCACTATACACATTGTAACAAGCTACGGATTCAACAACATACCCCACGGTTATCAGACCTCATTTGTTGGTGTACTGGACAGTAGGGCTCAGACAGCTACTACTAATTTGAGACTGACACTACCCCACACTTAACTGGGATAGCCACTCATGTACCGACACATCAGTGAGTCATAACCTCCACTCGGCTAGATCAACCCATATACACCACCTCCAAGACCAACATTATCCTTGACATGAACACTACCAACATGTGACTGGTGTTCCACACCTGGGATTATCCCCTCATTGGTGGATTCCGAACATATGCTAATCACCTTTGTTAGCCACATCCCGGCACCACACCCTTCATGGCATACACAGTACATGAGTACTACAACACCTACTACAGACATTTTGTGACAGCGGTAGTTAACATCATGACACCCGTGCAGATGGACAATGCACATACAAACACTGAAACATACCCCAGTGCACTTCATTAGCATGTAAACAACTGCATGGATCATGCTATTCCACACAGATCCATGATGGTACCCACCAGATAACAGACGCCACTCTGGTGGTCAAGTTTCATGGACATAATTTACAACAACGGGTGGAGGCTGTTGCACAGTGGTGTAGAATCCCATGGGTGGGGTAGCTCACTGGTCAGCCTCAGTAGGGCCACGGGATCCCTCATGACATACTCCAAGGCTAGCTATGTAAACATTACTGCGACACATTCTGGGGTGTACCACAAGGCATTATGGTGGTATGTCAGTAGTCAATGGCAATACCCACATCTGCTCTCACATACAACAGTCACTCAGGAACATTACAGAACCAGGTGATGTTGGCAACATGCTGGCGGATGGATTCAATGCTAACATTACACCCTCTCACTCACTACAGGGCCACAATCCATGCAGGAACATTGTGGTGTCCCTGCGGTCACACCTACACAGTACTAACCTGCACTCTATATGTCCTGGGACACTGGCCCCGTGTCACCTTCCAAAATCCCAGGCTGTGATGTCCACAAACCTCTGAATGACATGTCTCCCCACTAGGCCACCATATTCAGTAATAGCCTTGTATCAGACATTGTGGCCCCTGAATGGCATACAGCAACAGTTATCACACTCCACACAGGTGGCGCCACAATGTCCGAGTGGGACTATTGTCCTACACACCGACTGTTCTGCACGGCTATGGGGCACATCATCATGGACATCATTCACAGAGACATTGTTGGGCTCCAGTCCTTTGATTCCATCCGGGTTGGACTTGTTTGGGCCAGAGCATGGCTCCTACACCTGGTGGACTCCTTTCATACAGTTACCAGGGTAGTTGATGATGGTGCAGGGGTCCACACAGCCTACATTGTCATCTCATTGCCTTTCAGCACCGTTCTCTATTCTGGTATTGACAACATACACATCCACCTGCACATCGTACCCTATGTCTCAGGATGTTATTCAACGTGGTTCATGGACAGGACACACACAATGAGGGTAGCATACCATAGAACCTACTGCATTTCAATTACACTTGGCATACCACAGTCCTCAGTCATAGGGCCCCTCATGTTCAGTATATGCTTCCCTGAGGTACAGGCTAGCACAGAGGGACTTTCGCTGCCTAGCTTTATGAACCCCTGCATGCAAAGTGCCATGATTGATCCACCAGCTGATACTGACTCCATTCATATGGGTGTCACTGTGACGGATCCTGATATGAATATCATGGCCTCAAGCTGCATGACACAAGGTGCATGAACATCACCTTTACATTACACCATTCACCCACTGACTATCACATAGGTGGTAGTCCCCTACATACATGTCACATTGTAATTGTTCGTAGTACACATGTATGTGGCACCCACTCCTGTGATTACCATATTGCCACTTTGGTGTGGATATCCTTCTACGTGGCCACACTTATGTGTACTGGGTGTGTAGCTGGTACATAGGCACCCATTGTACCTCTGAACTCCAGACTTCTGCAAACATTCAAGGGTACAACACCCCATTTAGGGTGTACCTTACACAACAGCTACAGCTTTACATACCACAACATTAACACACCATGACGTTTATTGAGCTCCGACAGTTAAAGTATGCAGCTGAACTACGAACACCACGTCTGTACACATTTGCATACTACATACTCAGGGGTGACCTCTGCTGAACAGACAGGGCCCATGTCCACAACAATATTAATGGATATACTCCACATACGCGACATAAGCAAAAGCCCCTGTGAGCAACATGCTCATGGATATGTGCACACATGCAACGATGAGTGGGATGTGCTTGAGGGATACATTCCCAAACCGGACGCTCACCATGCATTGGAACATGATTCCTATGTACATCACCAGGGACACTCAGTAGCACTGTTCATGTGATACCTCACTTGGTGGATGGGAGACACATGCACGCCAGGGATCACTGCAGTGGCTGTACTGTGCAGAGGTGCAGGTAACACATGGCTCTGCTGTTCACAGGACACTACCCTAGAGAGGTGCCACTGGTATGAACACTGTAGTTGCGCTTACACATAGACTTGCCAGACTGCATACTACCCCACTATGAACCTGTGAAGCTATTACATGTCCTTTGTGCATGGTTACTTGGTAGCCCTTCCATTTAGATTAGCTATCATGCTATTACAATGTCCCATGATTACAAGCCATATGTATCCTGTTATTGTACATGCCAATAGACGATACCTTTGGTATGCATGATATGCCTGTTATGCTGTGTAGAATATCTGACATATCTACCTACAATACTATACATTACACATATTTTACATAGTATCCCATAATGCAAAGCATACTTGCACAGCAGGACCACCTTAGACATGTCATTGTCGTTATATGCCCATACACATGCCTACTGTGACAGTATATCAACATATACTAACCCCTGCTATGGCACGTACTTGTTGGACATACCCTACCACTGACGGCGGGTTGTTTGGAATTGTTCTGTTTAAAGCCCTCATGTAACATCCCTTGTGGTGTCTGTGATGTTTATCTTGTGGCCCACTGCTGGACGCACAGTTTCTACAAGCTTTAGTATGCTCAGCAAGATATCACTACATAAATACCTTTTCCCACTTTATGCATTGCGGACACTTTTAATTAATGTAAACCAGGTATACATACACTAAATAAGTAATACAAAACATGCTATGCATACACTTATATACCGAGTGTTCTACATACCTTGTTATCATTCCAGACTTTCGTCCCTATCTCTCTTACACTGTTTAAACAGTTATATGGTATAAGCATACGGTTTGAATGTTTGGCAAGTCATCCTTATATACATCGATACCTGTAACACGTGGTTTCCTGCCGCCAATTGGTGTTCCTGAGTGACTAATTACTTGCACATCAGCTGTGCAGCTACTCCATTTGCCAATTACGTGGCAACAGTAGGGTATAATTGAATTCTCCACTTGGGCATTGCCCATTTGCCCTACCTTCGGGGAGACAGCCTGTATTGTGTTTTGTTGTGTGTAATTGCAACTGTATGTGTTGAGACAAGTATACTTTGGATTCATGTCCCCCGTGGATTGTGTGTGATGGCTAGAGTATGTGGTTCAACATGTGGGTGTACATGTCATCCCAACCGTCTGATAACGGACTATTGCAAACAAAACCTGTAACATCGCCGTTTGTTCCATTATACAACGGCTACACTTTTGCATGGCGCCTTTAATAGTGTCTCTCACAAGGTATGCTGATGGTTCTGCAGATGTAATTGACTGACTGGATGATTGTGCTGTAATTACAGTCTGTATTTCTATAGTTTCTACTGTGCGGGATGTTGGTGGGTGTTCGTAGCATATACAGGTTTGTGGGGCTTGCATTTTTACATATTACAGATATATATATGTGTGTGGGCCCCTTCCCTAATTAAAGAGCTATCAGTTAATAGACTTATGTTACGGGATTTTACATTGGGCCATTGTTAATTGGTTTCTATATAGTATGCAGGTGAGGTTTATACTTCCATACCTCCGGAATTGCAGCGATATGTAAAGGGATATTTCTAAATGACAGCTATCCCGTGTATTTCTGTCCCAGATATTTGCAGTCATTGCAGTTGTGTTGGTGACAGAACCTCTTTGCCATGGGTTGCCACCTTTTCATATGGCCATTGTTGGGCACTTGCGGGACACACAGCAGTGTTTACAGGCCGACACATAGCCACGGTCAGTACACAGGATAGCACATACTTTTATCCTCAATACATACCTATTGTTGTGGGACTTTGGCTACTTATCATATTGCATGTAACATTTACGTTTCTTACATACAGGCATAACTATTTCATGCAACTATTACGTAATATATGGGACATAATAATGTCCTACAATCTCGGACATTTGCCCTTTGTAATGTTTTATGTCAGGACACATCTGCCCAGGGAGGGGCTGTCCCTCCTACTGTGGGACAGGTGGTAACCATATGCCTACGGCTAGCTATACCCACACCTACCATAATGATCTACCTCCGAGTTGGCACTAACAGACACACAATGCAGACACACACACACACACATTACAGTCACACAGAAATGCACATGGCACCCTCAACACACACATACACAGACTATGGCACTCACAAACATAGTTGAACACAGTACCTATGTAGACCACAACACTGGCAGCGGTAACTAAATGTCCCTTCATATTGTCATAGTAGTACTCACGGTTCTACTGTTCTGGTACTGTGTTCTTTCGGTCTTCCAGCCTTGTGGTTACGCGTGTCGGTATGTTACACATTCCATAGTTTGCGGTATCCTGTTTATTTGTACCTCCAAGGTGTTATGAATGTCGTTGACCTATCTATATATTTGAAGATATCGGTGAATCCATATATATCAACATATATCACTCTATTGCCCTTTCTATCTGTATTATATATATGTATATATGTGTATATATGTGTATATATATATATATATATATATATATCTGACAGGAAAAGTGACAGGCAAGCTACACCTTTCATTGTGTACTTGTCGGTGTATACTGTTTCCTGGACTCCGCATGTTTGTGTCTGTACCTGTCACATTACACACCTGCCATAGGTTAGGGTTACCAGCTGTCCCACTTTGCGAGGGACAGTCCCTCTTTGGGCAGTTGTGTCCTGCAAAATATTTGTAAACATGGCAAATGTCCTGAGATTTTAGGACATACTTATTTCCTATAGTTTATGTAATAGTTGCATAAAACAGTTATTCTGTATCTGAACCACCTATATGTTAGAGAAACAGAATAAATAAGTAAACATTACAAGAATAAGCTTTTATCTAGGCAAAACAGTGAAGTTCTGATTTTCGTACTGGCCGGGTGTATGTGTCGGCCTGCAGACATCTGACGTATGAACCACATTGGTCATTTGAAGAGGTGGCAACCCTACCTTAGGTACATCTTGGCTAGCAATAGTGTTAGGTGATTGTGTACATGATTGTGTGTTCTACTCCTGGCAGTGGTCGTTTTACCCTTCAGAGCAGGTGCTATTAGTACAGGGGTGAATAATGCTGGTTTCACCTGTTCTGGACATCACTGACCGTGATCTGCACAATATTCGGAGAAGCTTAGCCATGTTTCATGCATATCCGTATAGTCATATTTAAACTTTGCTTACTAGCAGTGGCCAACGCATATTCCCGCTAACATGTGCTAAACATGATCTGATGACCTGCATCCGACATGCATTACTCATGCCTTCGGGATTACGTTACATCCCTTGCAGGATGTGGGACCGGGAACATGCATGGCGGTCACTGCATTTAACACTTGGACATCTGGGATTTGTACACGTGTTATGTTGTTTTGTATGTGGAGTATACTACAGCTGTTACTCCATACTGCACTCACATGGGTAACTCAGTTAGTTTAAATATTGAAGAGTCCAGTTAATGGTATGTCCATGTGATGTTTACTGGATGTGCTCCGGCATTGGGTATGTATATCACAGTGAGCCACACACGATACTGTGCTACACCTTCAAACGACCGTAGGTGGAGCATGCTGGGGTGACGAATACCTGTCATGGGTACACCCCATGCCTTGACACAACATCCATGATTACATTATGTGGAGCCCCTCATTAACGCAGCAGGGAATCCGTGCCGAGTGTGTGCAGAACAGTGCTTACACACATGTGCTCCCCCGATTGCCTCTGCTCCACTAAGCGACAGTTGGTTACTCGATGTTGTGGCAACAGCGGACACTGTTTGCCCCATTTGGTGTATGGCCTCTGACAATCGGCCGTGTACCTACTGATGTACCTGGGAACCTATACACACAGCACCACCATATGCTGATAGGCACATGTACTGTTCAGGTGTTGACATTCCGTGTTTCAATAGCTGTTATGTGTACAATGTTTGAGGGCTGCCTATGTAGGATTCACACAGTGGGCCACCTATACATTACAATTTACAGGTGGTTGTGTTTGTGTGCCATCCATTTTACTGTGTGTGCAGGTGGAGTGGTGTGTCAGTCCGTAGGGGCCTACACTGTCAGAGTATGTGCTATACGTTGCCTCTTTGCCAAGGCATAGGCATATTGGGCATGCCTCCGTCTGCCTACTGGGGCTGGCACAGTGTGTTCATGGTCTGAATCCCTCTGTGCCTGTGATGGCCTTGGCAATTGCGATGGGCTATGAGGGCCTTCACCATTTTGTCCCTGCTGCAGCTGTTTCCGCAGGATCATATTATGTAGCATGGCACATATTATGAAGATGTGGGCAAACGTGCCTGGAGAGTACTGCAAGGCTCCACCAGATGTGTCCAAGCACCGGAACCGTGATTTCAGCATCCCGAACACATGCTCCATGATGATTCTGGTTTGTGCGTGTCCCTCATTATGGTGTTCTTGCATGGGTGTGTGTGCATTTCTGATGGGAGTCATCATCCACAGCTCCAGTGCATAGCCAGCATCCCCCACAAGGTGGCCACGTGGGATGTCCCCCCTGACAAATACCTGATACAGCTGTGAGGCATGCCAGATATGGGAGTCATGGTAGCTTTCAGGGCTGCCAGCACACACATCCATGATAATGCCCTGGGCATTGCACATGACCTGGCAGTTGATGGAGTGGAATCCCTTGCGGTTTATGTAGCGCCTACCATGCTCACTGGGTGGTGACTTGATATGTATGTGCGTGCAGTCTATCTCACCCAGTATCTCCGGGTAGTGTGCCACATGGTGGAAGTGACGCATATTGCTGGCCAACTCTTCCTGAGTTCGGAGGAAGTATATATGCTCATTGGCATGTGGTAACATGGCATCCAGGAACTGGTGTAGTACCCTGGATGCTAATGCCTATGAGATCCCCATTATTTCTCCAGTTGGCCTTTGAAAGGTACCTGTGGCTCATATTTGCAAGCTTACACATACCTTCGTGTCCACTGGGATGGGTTCCCCTCTGTTGTTTCTGGTTCTCAGGCGTGGCCGGCACAGCTCCACTATTTGCTGTAAGATGTCCCTGTCCACCCTGTAACGCTCTACTATCTCCAGATCATGTAGCCCCTGGTAGGTTACTCTTGGTCTGAACACTCTTCTCCTCCTCCGGGGCCTGCGGTGGTTGTCAGCATCATCCTCCACAACACCGTCAGTCTCTAACACATGCTGATGAATCACAGCTATGGCAGCGCCCAACATGTACATTTTAAAAGTTCCCCATGTGTTTACACCTATGGTGCAGTGTTTGGGAATACACAGGTGTGTGTAGGGTGCTTTCACGCTTTATACTATTGTGCTGTGGACACCGATGATGTCATAGGGTGTGTATGTACGATCGTAGCTACAGGGTACCTTATGTGTTTTACTACCAGAACTACTATTGTGGTGCCTTTGGTGTTGAATTACATTTGGCTGCCGTGGATTACCTCTTGACCTTCCCTTTACATTTCTGCACATTCCACCTACCATTTTCTGGCATGCATCCAGCAGCCTGCTTTCATTTGTACTTTCCTAGACCTGGCTTATCTTGCGTAATGTGTTCTATTGCCGGTCTACTGTTGGTTTGCTTTGCTCTGCTATGACAGATCTCCTATCTTTGCAATCCAATGCCTCCCCTCCTTTCTTTGCAATCCAATGCCTCCCCTATCCTGTTTTGCAGGTTTCTGCGAGCAGATTTGTCAGCTGTTTTCGATTGGCCGCTGTGAGTTGATTGATGTTAATTGCTCAGTGGTACTCTAATTACCCTACTTCAGCATTTCCTTCTTTTCTTCCCCTGACCTTCCTGTTTGTGCTATTGTTCATGGCGCATGCATCTGCTTATTGGGTTTCAGGCACGTTTTCATCCCCGTACACATGCGCTTTTGGGCACCATATGTGCTCTCAGCTAAACGATTCTATACCTTTCTCCCCACCCCTGTCCTGCAGCTTTGCTTAGCAACGGCCAGGCCAGATTTGCATTGCTTCAATTTGCTTACTGCTACGGTGGCACACCCCTCTGCTGATGTCATGTATCTCCTCTGAGCCACTCCTCGGTGTTATAGCGCTGCGCCGTATGGTATATCCTTCATCCGGAGGGACATTTGCGATTCAGTATTACATGCCTCATTTGCATGGCATTGACTACTAATTCATAGTTACTGCGCCGAACACTGTCGCAGGCCCTTAGCAACCCTTGCACCTTGGTTGTGGTGTACCATGCCTACCATTGAGTATTATGGTGAAAACCTGATTTGCATTACATTGCGATTTTATGACATTTGTATATATTTTCTTTGTGTTCCTGTTTGCGCACACATGCCCTGCAGTTGTACTGTGCGTTACTGTAGACATGACATTAAATGTTGCTTTTTAGGTGTTGTGCATCTTTTCTTATGCCATTGGCTGTGTATTTAGCCATTGGCTTATGTTAACTTTGTAATACATGAGTCTGGTCTGCTTCCATAGCTCCGATGTTCTGTTTGGGAAAATGTAAACCGTGTTTTATGGTTTACATTGCCGTGGGCTTACGCTACGTCTGCACCACTTCATGAATCGCTATATGACTTAATTTGCATGGTGCGACACTGCACATGGGGTGATTAGCATACCTATGCCGAGGGCTGCGCAGTTCTGGCGTACACCGGTAGTGCACGTGGAATTGGATCGTACCTGAATCGCTCGACGGCCATATTTGGCATTATTCCGCCTACGCTACACCTGCATCTGGCGCAAGCTTCATGAATCCCGGGGTATATCTATATCTGGTTCCCCTTCAAACCATCGAACGTTTAAAACATCGAAGTTCAGATCATCGAGACCAGAACATCGAGTTTTAAGAAAAAGGTAAGTGTAGGTGGGAGAATGTTTGTGTTTTTGCAGGGCACCAAGCTGCCCTGCATACTGTGTGTGTCTATGTGCCATCTGTGTGATGACACTGCAGATAGTGTACAGAAAATCTCCTGTTTAGCACTTCTGCATATAGCAGCGCTAAATGGGAGATTTCCCTTTACTCCACTGTAATGCGGTCTTGGAGTTGGAATATTAAAGTAGGGGGGGGTGTTGGAGGCTGGGGGGTGCAGGTGGGTGAAGCCCCCCTACATACAATTGTTACAATGTATTTATTTATTTATTTTGATTACACTTGTAACCTTTGATGTTTCAAAATTCAATGTTCTGGTCTCGATGATCAGAACTTCGATGTTTTGAAATTTCGATGGTTAGAAGTGGAACCCTATAACGATATTTGAATACACACACACACACACACACACACACACACACACACACACACACACACATATATATATGTGTGTGTGTGTGTGTGTGTGTGTGTGTGTGTCGATATATAAACAGGTGTATTAAAGTACGGATTATGTACTGCTAGTAAAAGTGCATTCTGTTAACTGCATCATTATCTCCATAGCTAAGAATGCAATCTTCATTGTTTAGATTTCTTTTTACCTACTGTCTTTGTTGCTATACTTTATCTTACATACATTTATGTTGTGTATTGTTTTGTTTCTCCGTTTCTTTTACTATTACATGCAGCAACACAGCAATGTGCACCGATCCCACTGGTGAGGCCTTTTGGCCACCGTCATTTGCAGCAGCATAAGCACCTGGAACATCTGTGTCCCAACCTGCCATGGTAGCCACCACACCTTCTGCTTTACCTGCACCACATATATTCGGCAGCCCCATACCAGAGGTTGCCACAGTGTTACCTGCCCATAACAATATTAGTGGAGGTGAATGAGCTTTCACCCTTCTGGAGCTGTCAGATGTTTTCATAGGATCATAGCAGGTTACTAAGCTATTGGCTCTAAGACCTCTACAAGCTCAGCCATGTTATACTCTTGTTTCCTTATAGAACAAGATATAAAGTCTATTTTTTGTGGGAAAATTTAAAATTAACACCAGCTGCCCCTGTTTAAGAGCGACATAGGTGAAACCCCTGGTGCAAATTTATGTTTTCCCACCCAGTATTCAAGGTTACTCTTAAACAGGGTCATTGAGGAGCTCAGTTTTACTTGAATTGGGATTTTTTTTCCCCAGAGGAATGGCAATCTCTTGGAGATTATGTTTGTCTCTCCAGCATGTCCTGTTAATATCACAGGCTAAGTTAAGATCCCTTGAGCAAGAGAATCCTGCCCCATTGGATTTGCGGATGTGCAGCAGCTTCATCAAGGCAGGGTCTGTGACTGCTCTGTAGACATAACTCCATATTTTTGACTCATATATTTGGTCCATTTTTTATAAAGTTATAGTTTTCCAGCAAATCACTGGACAATTGCTGAGGACTGAATTCAGAAAATAATGGCAGACATTAGATTTTCAGATTTAATATCCTTCAGAAAATTCATGCTAATGCAAAATCTGCTTTTCTGTCAACTTTCTAAGTTTGTAAGAGCAATGTTTAAAAAAGTGTCCCTCTTTCTGGGCCTTTGCCCCCCCCCCCCATTATTTGTGGCTTTGTCCAGATTTCTTGCTCTAAGAGTTTGAGAGGTATGTCTGTAGGCCAGGTACAAGTCACCTCTAAGGAATCTATACAATACTGAGTAAAGTGATAAGGCCTTCAGTCTATTGTGTAGGTCATGTGTTGTAGGCTCTGCATTTTCTTGGTGAGAAACCGCTGAGGTCTCTCCAGCTGATGCAGATATTTGGTGAGGTGCATAAAGAAGGTAGCATGTACCCTGTTATTGGTCTGATGAGAGCCGAGTACATGAGAGTTATAACCTCTTTAGCTTTGGATGCTATACACTTGCTTATGAGGTGTGAAACATATAAGGCCTTCCTTACTACTGTGGGCATCTGATGATCAAAATTAAGGCTGCAATCAACTTGCATGCCTAAATTTCTCAGCACTGGTTTTGAACTTGGGGGGGGGTATTATTAACATTGTAATTAGCAGGGGGTTCTCCTTTGCAAAGGGGATGATAATGTATTTGTTTGTGTTTAGTTTAATTTTGTGGCTTTAACACAAATCTTCTGTTTGCATAAGCCTATTCTGTAGTATGTTGACATCTTTGGGGGATTTGATGATTGTACAAAGTTTGCAGTCATCAGCAAACTTGATAATACATAGGTGATATATTTTCACCTGGACTTCTGAAAAATAGACACCAAATAGTAGGGAGCCTAGCACAGATCCCTGTGGAATACCACTGGTAACAGGTCTGCTAGCAGAGTTGGCATCCCCAGTTTTGACTGCATGTGTTCTGTTTGTGAGCCAGTTGGCAACCCATCTGGTGACATAAGAGTTAATCCCCAATTTTTTAATATTTCCAAATCTTTTGGGTTTTTAATACTATGATGGGAATGGACCCCATTCCTAACTTAAACTACAATTAAAGTTCATGAAATTAGTATTGTTTTAATCTTTGATGTCAACCAGAAGGGCTCTTTGCAGTATCTGCAGTGTGCCTAGTAGTGACGTCTTCTGCAATTCGTACTGACATGCATATATTAGTAAAATATCTAAATACGATTGTAGATTCTTTTTTATAGGACACACTGCTCCTCCTACTATTGGAACTGTCTGGGAATCTTTCTTCCACATTGTTCTCATTTCTGCCTACATATCCTGATATTATATGATTTTGTGGTTCTCTGTACACAAGACACTGTTGTCAATGGGTGTGGTGATTTTAAAGATCAATGCTACTTATGTCTTCTTTTCATGGACCACTATATCCGGTTTTCAAGTATCTATCTTCTGAACTGTTGGTAATGGGTGATCCCATGTGATGTAGACTTCATCATTTTCTATGATGGTTTGTAGCTCATGTTTCCAGTGTTTTTCTGCCACTTCAGTACCATAATGTTTGCACAATCCTCAATGTAACAGTTTTGCCACATTATTATGCCTTTCACTATACAGTCCTTCTTCCAGTAGCATGTCCCAACCAGCAATGAGGTGTGCAACTGTTTCCAGTTCTGTTTTACAAAGCCTACATTTGTCTGTTTCACCCACATGCTCAATGGACTTTGTAAGCCAATGTGTACTTAGCCTACTATCTTGTGCTGCCAATATTAACCTTTCATCTCTTGGTTTGAATTCACCTCTCCTTAACCATTCCTTTGTTCATTCCTGATCAACATGAGATTCTTGCAGACGTTTTCTATACTTGTAACTATAGTTATGCATTTTCCACATTTCTTACCTTCTCATCTGGTGCTTCACCTTATATTCTTTCTTTTGTTTCTTGGCACATTCAGTTGCTGCCTGATTTTTATCTACTTGTGGTCTGATTTCCATTCCTGCTTGACACCAACATGCTTCTGCTAGACTAAGCAGGGAAGCCATCTTACATTTACTCTTCTCATGCTTCAAAACGTTCACTACGTTTAGGTCTTGTGAGGTCAGCAGGTATGTGTGGAGTCCCACAATTACAGATCTATACATGTAATCAATTTCAAGGAGACCCATCCCTCCTTTGGAATGGTTAATACATCATCTTGATATGCACAGATTTTTTAAATCATTTGATGGGCATGAAGCATCCTTCTTGTTTTCCTGTCTAATCTATCCAACATGTTTTGGGGCCAGTCAATCACTCCAAAACTGTAAGTTAGGACAGGAAGAGCAAATTGGTTTATAGCTTGGATTTTGTTCCTAGATGTCAATGCTGTTTTCAGAATTAATTTAAGTCTTGTAAAGTATTCCTTACTAAGTTTTATTCACATTTGTTCATGTTTTATTGTTGATTCTTCATCAATTCCCAAGTATTGATACACTCCCTCTTGCTCAAGTTCTTTTATATCACATTCTTGTCCCAAACTGATGTTTTCTTGGTGCTGCAGTTTTCCTGCTTTAAAGGTTGCTTTTGCACAATTATCAAGAACAAATGACATTCTTATATCATCTGAAAAAGTTTTGACGACTTGCAGTTGTGCTTTCAGTTCCTTTTCTGATGAGCTATACAGTTTTAAATCATTGACAAACAGAAGATGAGAAGTCTTTACAATTTGTTTTTATCTAGCAACCAAATTATAGCCATGGCCTAAGCTGTTAAGTAGACAGCTTAATGAGTCAAGCGCAAAGCAGGATAGCAGCAGTGACAGTCACCATGGAATATCCCCATTTGAATTTTTATTCCTGGGATAATAATTTGTCATTTTTCATGGACTAGTTGCAAAGTGGTCTGCTGCTGTTTCATGGTCACTGTAATGTAGTCGAGTAATGTAAGGTGCATCTTATGCATTTTTAACCACTCTTTTATCATGAATGTAGGATGCTATCAAATGCTTTTTTGTAGTGAATCCATGACATACTTAAATTCTTCCTCTTTTTACAGTTCTCCACTATGACTTTATTTAACAACAAATGCTCCTTTGTTCCAAATGACTTTCTTTTATTGCCCTTTTGTTCTATTGCCATAATTGAGTTTTCTTCTAAATAACTATAAACTCTGTTGACATCAATTCCATCAATTCCAGTGTATAGTTTATATGTCGTCAGAAGCCAAGTTATCGGTTTATGATTTTTCGGGTAGCTTGCACTACTCAAGTAGCAGCATTGTTTTTCCTGTTGTTAGCAAGGTTGGTGTCTGTTCAGGGTGTGTATATAAATAATTCTTACTCATGGCTAAATCTTCGTGCAAAGATCTTAATACTTTTAAACAGAAATTTTCCAGTTCTCTACAAAACTTTTTTTGGTCATCAATAAATTGCTTATTTTGTACTTTTCCTTTTTGTTTACCTGCATATCCTCAAAGCTTTTCCTCCTGTGCTGAGATTTTTAGTTTGTTGTGTGCATGATAGATCCTGATCTGTTATAATACTGCTCAATGCTTTTATCACATCTATCTAAGTATTTTTGTTGATTTGTTCCCTCTTCTAAACTCTACTAACAGCGACACTTCTTGTCTTAATTACTTTATAATTTTCTCTATTCGATATTTCCATGATGGTATTCAATTTCTCCCCTTCCTTTCCCTCACTACCCTGTGTTCTTGTGGTAGAACTTTATTGGTTATTAATTTAGCTGCACAGTAATATATCCTGTTTACTTCTGTTATATTGCATTGATCTCTATGGACATTCCTAAGTACTGTGTTCATTTGTTTTATCAAACTTCTGACTTTTTGGGTTTTATTGACCTTCTGCAGTTTATTTATTTCATTGATCTTAATATATCTATCTATCTCTATTAAATCAAGCAGCTCTTCTCTTAGCTCATTTTCTTCTAAATGAGGGCACATTTTTTGTTTTCCATTTCCTGCTGGCATTCCATAGAAAGCTCTATCACATCTTCTTGTGGCACATTCTCTTCATTTTCATCCTGTGCCATCCATTGCTCTGTCATATGGGAACTCACTGGCCTGTCACTTCTCAACATTGACTGCGTCAGAGTTTCCACAGTTTCCTGTTCCTTCCCTTGCTGTCCAGCTTGAAGTGAATTTTTATACTGGTTTCCTGTGGAAGGCTCGAAAATATCTTCATATGGATCCTGACAAATTCTTTCATGTTCCACTGGTTTTCCCCTTTATTTGGTGGTCCATTGCTCTATCCTGTTGTGGTGCTTTCTGAAATAGATTTTCTACACTGAATACTTCACTTCGGAGGTACTTCATAACCTCCCTTTCTATTTCTTTAACTTCTCCATTACTAATCTCCTTTTCTACTTTTCCTCTTTTTCTTCTTATTTTTTGTACTGTAAAGTTTTCCATGCCCTGATTCCTTTGCATGTATTTCTCTTCAAATATCTTTAGTGCTGCTCTTTTTTGTATTGTTTAGTTTTGCTTTCTCCTTTGTATAGATATTACACCATATTAAATCTCTTTTCCTTTCACATGTCCATATTTCTCCTTCAAATGTCTCCTGATCTTCCTGTTTCTCCTTACTTTTGGAACTCATTCCATCATGCTGTGATGTAACGTGTGTAAGACTTTTAAGCCAAATCCTTCACTTTGCAGCCATTCCATAACTTCATTTTCTATTTTTTTAACTTCTACTTTACTAATCTCCTTTTCCACATTCCCTCTTTGTGATATTATTTTTTTCATTGTGAAATATTCCATGTCTGGATGCATTTGCCTGTATTTCTCTTTGAATATCTTTGGGGGTGCCTTCTTTATGTTGATTAATTTGGTTTTCACCTTCACATAAATATTGCACCATATCAAAGCTCTTTTTCTTTTCCATGTCCATATTTTTTTATACTTTTCAAAAATATCTAGGTTTTGTTGGTTATATTTTTACACTTCCTCAGATGCTTCTTTTTCCAAACAGAGCAATGTTTCTTGGTCTATATACTGTTGTATTAATGACCGCAAATGTTTATTTAAAGCTTCGGACAGTTTTTCTTGTGGAAGTATTTTTCTTTCCTCTAATTTCTCTCTTAATCTTTTTGTATATCTTTTGTCTGGAAATTCTGGGCTTTTTGTATAATAGTAACGATACTTAATTTTTTTCTTATCCTCAATAGTCCACGTAATCGCCTTTATGGATCTTCCTTGGCCTATACGCTTTTATGATTTTTGTGGACTGCTACTTCCATGTATAATAGGAGGGTCACCCCCGCCCAGCTGTGTGAGCTTCTCAGTGATGTCTGACTATGGGATTGTGTCAAAGGCCATGGCTAGGTCGAGATAAGCAGTGTAAATTATTTTGACTTCATCCAGGACCTTGATGACCTTCTCAAAGAGGTCCGCCAGGCTTAGCAGGCAAGATCTGCCCTTAACAAAGCCAAACTGGATTGGGTCAAGAGTTTCAAGATCACCTATATCATTGTTGATAAGATCCATTATGATTCTCTCCATGGCCTTGCAGATATTGCTGGTTAGGTATATGGGTCTATTGTTCCCGGATTGGTATATTGTCCCCCTTTGTGCAAGAGATTGTGGTTGCTGTTTTCCACTCAGCTGGGACAAAGTAACTGCATAGACTGTGATGAAGAGTGTGCTCAGTGGTTCTGCTAACATCTGTTTTTGACCATTTAATATTTAGGATGGGATGTTTTCTGGTCCCACAGAGGCTGTGTTTTTGGCCTTGGAGAGTGCAGTTATGATCTGGAGATAGTAGGCAGAGGGCTGGTGACAGGTATGTTATATGGTATGACTGGTTGGGACAGGAGGGTGACGTTTTTGCCAAACAAGTCCGCTAGCAGGTTGTCAATGTTCTCAAGTTCAGTATAAGTGGTACCGACCACAGCTAGCTCAGCACAAGGCTGGGCCTTCTCTTTTAGATTTCAGACATAGCTAAAGAATGCTTTGTGATTTACCTTAGTTAGGGATGCTAATTTAGTTTTGTAATTAACTTTAGAGGACTTTACAAGATGTCTACTCTGCTTGTTTATGCTTTGGAGGGAGTTCTTCCTTTCCTGGGACAGTTCCCTGTTGTTACTGACAGCAGTTTCTTTCGCTTATTGTATAACCTATTTATGCTTGTTGCCCACCAGGGTGGCTTATTTTTTCTTTAGGATCTTGATTTGATTCATTCTATACGGCTGAGTCTATACATTTATATAGGTGCTTATACAGGACATTTGTGTACACTTCAGTATAGGGGTCATTGCTATCAGTGTAGGCAGGGGGTCTAAAACTGTTGATGCCATCACTCAGTAGGCTATAGTTTGCTTAGGAAAAATATTTAACCTTTTTGCTCCTGAGGGTGGAACAAGTATGATTTACTTCAAATGAGACTGATTTATGATCGGATTTTACCAGGGAGAGCCTCAAACATGGGGTGGTGTAGCAATCCCCCATTCTGGTGAGCATTGTGTCACAGATGTTAGCGCCCATTGTGGAGGTGCTGACTATCTGCCCCAGAGCATTTGTGTTAACATAGTCCAGGAACCTTTGGGCGTGTGCATTTGTGCTCATATATATTACCCTATCGATGAAAGGATAGCTAAAGTCACTATGACCAGAGTATTTGACTGTACTGAGAGTGATTCAAGTAGGTCCAGGTACGCTGTGTGGTTTTTGTGGTTCATGGTGGGAGACCAGTAGCTAACAATGACATGGAGGGGGGTCATTCCTACAGTCAGTTGGACTTGGAGTAACTCTGGAGAGTCGTATTGTTTTACCAGTCTAGAGTTGTATGTCTTTAATGAAGATGGATACTCCTCCTTCCTTGTTTTTTTCATGTTTGTTTTGTGGTTGGAATGTGTGGAAGGCATTGTAGCCCTGCATGGCCAGGGTATTCTCTAATGCCTGGAACCATGTCTCCATGACTGAGGAGGCATCAGCATCTTCCAAGGTGAGAAGTGCTTCAAGTGAGTGCAGTTTCCGATTTAGACTCCTAGCATTAAGCAGCATTACCCTGAGTTTGTCTCTGGAGGATATTTTTACATCGAGAATATTGTTCTTATGACATTGTCTAAAAAAGGCACTATGGGGGAGGAGAGTAACTTTGCCAGCAACCTAAAGCCTAGAGACGACAGGTAAAGACTATATCTGGCAAAGCAGCATGGTCTGTTGACCATATCATCCCAGGCTGTCAGATACAGGATCCCCCTGGATTGGTACCAAGCTAAGACAGTTGTTGAAGTCAGTCATTTTTTGTTTGTACTGTGGCATTATCCTGGGTGAAGGAAGAACTCTGCTTAGGGCTAGGGGCATACCTGCGTGGGACACATAATCTGAAAGCTCCATCTTGTCTCCCTTCATATAGTCCAGTGAGAGGTATATCTCAAGTCATTCACTTCAACATGGACTATGACAGAGTCATAACAGTACTTGTTTTTGAGAGACTTGAGTACATACATGATTTGGTGGATCCTGGCACCAGACAGGCAGGTGACTGTGACCTTCTCCTTGTCCAGCCTAGTAAGGGAGACATCTGTTTGTCTCACAATGAAGTCACCTATGACCAAGGCATTTGGTTTAGATATGCTTAGTATGTGTGTAATGTGTAGTGTGGGTTCTGACAACCTGCTTGGTATCTGGTTTATTGTTATGTGAGATTGAGAGCATTGTTTCCAGATTCATACTATAGATACATCTCTCATATATTGCATTTCCATGTTTTAGGAGTAGTAGATTTTCTGTATACATGAGGCAATTACTACATTGCCTCAGGATGCCATTGTCAATCAGGCTGGCTGGAGAAACAGTAGAAAACTGACCTTCCATTATGCCAAATGTATTCTGTAATATCTGGTGGAGGGTGGGCTAGATGGACTAGGTTCTGCTCTAGAACTAGTAAAATCAGCTACTCTATTGGAGGTTTAGGGGTAGAAACCTGCACCGGTGCCTCAAAAAGCACACCTGGGTTGATCTCTGGGCAGCAGTGGGCAACTGCATTGTTTGCCAAGAAGCAGGGAAGTTTAGGTTTAAGTTTCCCAGAGGAGCTGAATGCTGATGGGTGTCAGTTGGGAAGAACAAAATAGAATAAAGCTTGTACCTTTAGTCTGACTGCTTTCATGGCTCAGCCAAGTGATTTGCAGATTGTTACTGGACAGCAAGGAGGTTTCATATCCTTTCAGGCATGTACACTTTTAATTGCTGCTTCTATTCTGTAAATGTGCAATTATTACCTGCTATATGCTTCCCTGACAAATTCTTTCTGTGGCTTATGTTGTTAAGGTAGTAGAAGAATATCACAGGGTAAAATCATAATCTTAAATATCTTAAGGCCTGCCTTTATTTCTGCTTCCAGTCTGTGAATGCGTGACATTTCTTGATCTGTCCTTCACTGACAATGCTGTTTGAATTGCTCTGTGGTTTACCTTGTTAACATAGTGCTTAATACACAGGACAAAGGGTGCAGGGAGCAATTCCCTTTCTGTGTGATTTTTATTTATTCATCCAGTCTGTGAATATGTGGGCCTAATACAGTCTCTGTACTTCTCACTAATATAAACTTCCTTCACTTCCTTTCACAAAACATTCCTCTGCATACCTGTATTCCTGAATTAAAAGAAAAAAAAAATCAGCAGGTCAGTATTACCTTCTATATACAAACTGTTATGCTGACAACAAGAAAGACTCATCCTTGATGCATGTTGACCACAGTAGCACATGTATTGCTATGGTTGTGGGGTGATCCAATGCAATCTTTCCGTAGGACCTTACTGTGGCTGTAATGAGGAGCTGATCATTACATACAATGCCCTGGCAGCATCCCTTACTAATGAGCATCCAGGTTCATAGTACATGCACTGTAAACACTGTTGGCTTGACTGAGATCACAAACATGGTGTTTCTGAATCTGCGGGACAATGTAATAAAATGTTTGTTTTTTTTTTCCATACAATGATTTCTATAGAACACAACAAACACAATTAGGAATGGGATCACTAAAATTAGATACTGAGTTATTAAGCAATACGAGATATAAATGTTGTTATGGTAAAGTTAAATTCTTGTAAAGAAATTCAATACATTTTGGTTGGAGGGATGGGAGGCCCTTAATTAAACTAATTATAAAAAATAAAATCACCCACAGCTCAAGTCCAGCAAACCCATGCAATAAGCAGTAAAAAAATGACTATCCATTACAGTTTGATCTACCGTTCTGTTAATTTCTGTAGCCCTCAAAAATCTCTTCTGTTTTTATCCCATCTGTAATTAAACACCTTTGAATCAAATATTTTCCCTATCCTCTTTCCAATAATGACTCTGGAAATCTCCTACTAATGAAATGGAGCTACACTTTGACCTTAGAAAAGGATGTTCTTCAGAATATTACCAGCCTTCTAAACCCACTGCCATGATGAATAAAATACATTAAAATTAACTGGAGCATTTAACAATTTCACAGGCAGTAGTATTATGCATGAATAGTGACTTCCAGTGGCTTCATGGGGAAACAAAGTAAAACATATTGCATGGCTATATAAATTAATATATATTGAGCCATTCATGGACAGTATGAAGGATAAGGCAGGGCAGGTGTTACTTTTATCTGATCAAACAATAGAAGTATTTAGATCATATTTTGTAGAATTATATCAAAACTCTCAGAGAGAACAGGTTGTAGAATGGTTTCAGAATACAAATAATGGAACATCAGTAGGTAAGATGAATTGCATTACAGACAATCCAGATAGCTACAAAGTGTATTAAAAGAGGAAAAACACCACACCATGATGACCTTTGCCATGAATTTTACAAATGGGAGAAAGAAATGCCACCTATGCTGCTAGACCATTATGGACAGATTTGGGGGAAGCAAAACATTCCACTCAGCATGAAACATGCTGAACAGAAAAGTAAGGGGAGCAAAACTGATCTGGATAACTACAGACTAGTTTTGCATCAGAATTTAATTATAAAAATCATAGCAAAAATCCCAGCAAAAAGGATTGGAGAAATTTTTCACAAAACACTAAGGTGAGAACAAAATAGTTTCATAAATGTTAGGCAGAGAATTGATGATTGATAGAACTTGGCCAGCTTTGTTGTAAGTCATTAAACAGGATACTAGAATGCAGGGATAGTCATATTTCACATCAGAAAATACATTCAGTACTGTGAATTGTGATTTTCTACTTGAAGTATTGCAAAGGAGAAATTTGGGAGATGTATTTACTCAGAGAATCAAGATGTTAAATGACACTCCAACCTTGGATGTATCAATAACTAAGGTAAACTTCAAACAGATCATGTCTGTCTCCAGGTCTTTTTCTGCTACTGATAGAACAGCCGGTGCTACAAGTACAGAAAATTTTAGAAAACAATATGTGCCATGGCCAAGTTGCAGCTGTGTGCTGATGATTGCATACTAACAGTGGAAAATATAAATAAGGTTTTCTCTTGGTGCTAGACATATTTGATAAATTCTTTAAAGTATTAGAATTGGAACTGAACTATAACAAAACTGTACCGATCAGAGTCGGAGAAGGAAAAGGAGGTGTGCAAACTAAGACATAAAGGGGATGGAATTTCCCACTGACCTCAGGCTAGAGGTAGGTTATACTTATGAAGAACAACTATATTAAGCTTATGCACAGTAAAAGCCTTAAATTATGGGGGGGGGAACTAAACCCCAGAAATAGGGACATATTTTAAATGTTATATATAAACATTGTTAGAATAACAGGTTATATATTAGTGGGCATTTTCTAAAGGATATGAAATCTGAAACTTTTATGCATGTTATTATGTACTGAATTTAATCCTCTGGGATTTGCCAATAAACACAAATTTTATGAGGGACAGACTAAAAATATAAGGAAAAAATCTGGACATTCTGTAAAAATCTGAGCAGTTCATAGGTATGATTATAAGGTATATTCCAATGATGCAAGATATTCCTTTAGTGATTAAGATAGAGACTTTATTCAGTGAGTATTTTGGCAGGTGACACCAGTTTAGGATTTCAACACAGTTGCTGCTGACTTTATCTTCAGTAGTATGAAGGGGTTCATACATCTCACCTCACAGGTTATAGTGTTCAATTTGGTGCAATGGATCAGGTTGCATGAACAGCGTAAAGATACTAAACTTCGGGATGGGAGAAGGGGAGATAATTTATGGCCCTATGTAAAGAGAAACTGGAAGATATGCCTAAAACAATTTGGAGACATGATGTAAAACGAACTGCATGCAAAATAATTTGGAACCAGCTAGAGGTCAAGGAAAAAATTCCCAGCCAAGTGCAAGCAAAATGGCAGCACTCAGGCACCTTTGGAAGGTAACAGAATAACAGATAAGGGAGTGAGTTACTCAAAAATACAAAGGTGCTTTCATTTTGGAAACTAACACATTTTAACTTTTAATATTTTGATGATGACATATTGAATGTTACAACACAAGGCAGGGGAAGAACAAATTGAGTACATTAAAATGGAAGGAGTACTTTAATTTATAAGGACATCATGCAACACTGGAAAGCACAAAGAAAATCCAGATTAGAGAATGTCTGGGAAGGTAGGGAAGCCACCAATGAAGAAAAAATGAGACAGTAAAAGTGGAATCACGTGGAAAAATACTCGACTTGGAAAATGGTCATATATCTGTGACTAGCAGATTAGGATCTTACACTTCTGCTGTAATATATGCAATAAGATAATGTGAGACAAGGAAATTATAAAAATGAAGTGTTGTAAATGTGGAGCTTACAATGCTGCAATGCTACATATGTGTTGGGCGTGAAGAAGGGTGCAAGAAGGACTGAGACAAGTAAAAGATGGTTGGGCAGAGATATGTGGTAAAATTCTAACTGGGTTGTGGGAGGCATTGCGACTGGGGGTCGAGACCAGCACAGCATGATGGAAGAAGGAAGAACTGATTACTCGATTGCTGTTGACATTTTTGCCAAAAATGGTAATAGCAAAGTAATGGAGAATGCTGTATATGGCTAAAATACAGAGTTTTGATATAAAGTAATTAAAAATTAATTGAATTTGGTATAGGTTTTAGTAAAAGTTGTATTTGATATACCTTTACTAAATTCTTTGCTTGTACTACTTTTCATCTCAGTTACTTGTATTTCAATGTATATGTTCTTCCATATGTTCTTGGATGATGGCAGGACCAATTCTTTCCTGAAAAAGGGTACTTTTTTTGTTTTTCAAGCTTCATTTTGTACAGAATGCTATCCCAGTGCCCCAACTATAACCTAATCTCTAGTCTCTCCTTTCTACCATCGCACTATGGGGCTTGGGTCAGCATACAAGATATGTGCATCCTGAAGGGTTTCAGCATCTATTAAACCTGCAGAGGGATTTTTATATATGACCTACCCTGGTCCTCCCCTTCTCCATAGTCTCAAGTATGTCTGAGGGGCCAGCATGCAAAGTGGATGTGCTGACTTATTGCCCCAACTACACAGCAGCTCCACATGCTCCCCACCCCTATTCTGACCACACCCATTCACATCCCCAGACTACATTAAGGATCATCAGGCAAGAAATGCCTGTAAGGCCATCCCCCCTCCCTGGGATGGTAATGCCCCATGCCTCCCATGCTACAGCCTCAAATGCCCAATCTGCTAATTGACTCCAGGTTTCTTAGTCTGCAGTCAGGGCTTTATCATTCTATAGGACCCGACCAATTGAAAAAGAGTCCTTTGACTAGTTCAATTACCCAGATAATATATTAAACAAGCCAAGTAAGTAGATAAATAAAAAAACATGTCCTGATTGGAAGTATATTATTTGTGTGGGGATTATATACATGCTATATATTTGTCCAAGTGATTTTGCATTAAGAGATTTTACTTATTTGTTTCATTGTTATTAATTGTATAAATAAAGAAAATCAAAACAATGCACAAAACCGCACCCACATTCCAGTGTCATGGCCCAGCTAAGACAAATGCAAGCAAAATGAAAGCACTGAAGAGCACTTATGAGCACTTATGAGCCATTTTAATCCAAGCCAGTTCAAAATAACTTATCCCACTTGGTTACCGATTGGCCTTACCCATCCCAGGGTCGGTAATTCTATATTGCTCTTAATGAGAATAACTGGGATCATTTGAGGGAAGCCATGCATGAGATAAAGCATTTAGGAGCTGATTCTTGCAATTAGTAGTACAGAGGGCAATCTGCAGGTAAATTTTCTATTTCGCATCCATAGATCTAAGTCCCACTTGAATATGGACAGGAATGAGTATTGTTTTATGTGGTTGGGGAGTCTGTTCCAGAGCAGTGGAATCCTCTTTGAGATATATAACTGTCCCTCCAAGCCATTCCACTGATGTTACAGAAGAGGTTTAGATCCCTAGACTAAATATTTTTGATTCCATTTGACTTGCTGTTGTGCAGTAAATTGTTCAGTAACAGGTCAGAGGATGGCTTCTAAGCCAGAAACATGTCACTTCTTAGCAGTTTATAAAATACAGTTTAGTGACAAGACTTTCAGATGGCCCATGTAGCATGTTGTTTAGGCCTTGTATCCTTTTAGTGAGGTATCTCTGTGAGAATTCCAGTTGATGCATGTGTCTGAACAGATAAATACCAAAGGGGGCATTATATGTAATGTTTGATCTAATAAGGGTTGAGTAAAGGGGAACAATGACATCCCTAGATCGATACACAATCCCTTTGTTTATAAGTTGAGCAGTATAGAACTTTCTAACAAGGATGCACACATGTTGGTTAAAAGTTAGGTCACTATCTCCATAATTTCCCAAATCCATAACAGCTATGTCAAATCTTAGGGCTGTATTGTCGTCTCCCTATTAAACTGCCGCAGACGCAGGTTGTCGAATGCATCTTTGTTGAACTGAAAAGTGCGAAAAGGCAAAATAGCGAAGCGGCTTTTCAGTGAATTATTTCCCTGGGAAAGAATTTGCTTGGCCGCTTTCACTACTTTGCCATTTTCGGCACTGTAGTGCGATCTCAAAGTTGGCATATTTAAGTAGGGGGTAGGGGCACAGCCCCTCATGTCAGAGGGTGTAGGGGTGAAGCCCCCCACTTTATGTAATGTTTTACAGGTTTTTTCTTTTTCGGAACAGCGATTATTTTTCCCTTGGGAAAAAAATCGCTATTCTGAGGTTTCGACGTTGTAAGCTTTCGCTTACATGGGGTTGATTATGTGTTGTTCGCTTTTCTGAGCATACGATATCATAATATAGACCCGTATTTTCACTATGGTAGTTCCATGGAGTAGATGACTTCCAAAAGAACACAGCAATGTATATTTTGGTGCTTAGTTTCAGCCTATGATTTTGCCACTATTTATTTGGGACAAACATTCCTGCAGGATGGCTAAGTAATTTAGGTATTTGTTCAGGTAACGTTCCCATTTTCATTATCTGTGTCTCATCTGTGAGCCAGCTGGCAATCTGATGGGTGACACAGGGGTTTCTTCTCAGTTTATTTAGCTTTTCTACTAAAAATGTGTGTCAAAGCTTTGGCCAGGTAGAGGTATGCAGTGTGTACTGCTTTATCTTCATCTATTGCTTTGGTGACTTTAAAAAGAAAAAAATCCACCAGGTTGAGTAAGCATGACCTGCCCTTGATGAATCCAAACCAAGATGGGGCCAGTGTTTAGAGGTTCCCTATGTCCTGATTGATTAGACCCATGATACATCTTTTGATGGCTTTGCATATGAGGCTAGTCAGACGTATGGGTCTGTAATTGGCTGGGTCTGTTGAAGGCCCTTCCTTATGCATGGGAATGATTTTAGCTGTTTTTCATTCACTTATACCAAACCTGTATGGAGGTTGTTAATGAACAGTGTTGTTAGGGGTTTAGTTAAATTGTGCTTTATGCTAATTAAGATGCATCCAGACATATTGTCAGGACCCACTGATACAATACAATACTTTTAGTTTTTGATAGCACTTTAAGGACTTGGTATTGTATGACAGCTAGAGGCAAGATAGTTTCAGGTATATCTGGAGGGACAGACAGAAGGTAGGGAGGGGTAAAGTTAGAGCTCAATTTATCATCCAGTAAGTTTGCTATATCTTCAGCCTCAGTATAGGTAGCATCAGTCAGAATCAGCAAAGAACATTGCTACAATTTTAGAAAATGGCATACATGTATAAAAAGTATCTTGTCACTTTAATGCTTTGCATTTGTTTAAGGGCTTGGCAGTCACATGATAATGATCAGGAATCTGAAATTGATTGATGTATATAAATGGATGCTGATTTAAAGATTTTTATCTGATGAAGTTTTTATACAAAAACAAAAGCACTCATTAAAATATACTTTTTACGAATCTGGAGAGAGCATCTTGCCTTGAAATTTTTTGTATTATTAGTTTATTGCTACATTGTGCTTTTGAGATTATTAACTTAACTAAAAATGCCTTGTGATTGTATTTGTCCTGGGTAGCTATTTTAACCTCAAACCTAGCTTTGGTGGATTTTATTTAGCTGCAATGTTGTTTGTTTATTTCAGTGACAAGAGCTCGAACATTCTGGGAATTACTCTTCCTACTTTTGGTCAAAATTCTTTACCTCTTATTATAAAGCTTATTGATATTATGGGTCCTCCACATGCATTTGTTTCTTGGTTTGTCCTGCACTTGTTCCTATGGGGTACAGCTGCATATATGCAGGTGTTTACATGCTGGTATAGTGTGGTGGTATATGTTTCTCTGTATTCAGTAAAGCTAACTGCATTTGGTGGATTTTGAAGCTTGTCAATGCATCACGTAGGAGCAGGATGTTTTGCTTAAAGAAATCTCTAAAGATACCTTGGATGGCAAAGATCTCCACTTTCAGTTTTATTTTGAAGGAGACTGCTTTATGGTTAGGCCTATCACGTGATACATATATACAAGGGATGGTGCAGGATACTCCCATATTACTAAAAACAAGATGCAGCGGTAGCGTTGTTGCCTCACAGCAAGAGGTTCTCCTGTTCAATTCATGGCTGGAGTGCCTTCTGTGTGGAGTCTGCATGTCCTCCCCGCGGTCGAGTGGCCTCCAAAAGACATGCGTGAATGGGCGTGCCTTCGCTGAAGGTTGGGCATCGGGCTGGCAACTCGGCACCATAAAAAAATCTACTGCCAATCATTAGCGGACCGGAGTTCCGCTGTGGCGACCCCTTACTGGGAAAAGCCGAAAAGACAAACAACAACAACTAAAAACAAGATGCAAGATGTTCTTCTTCTTAGTGGGTACTCTGACTAATTGTTCCAGGGTATTTGTACTGGCAAAGCCCAGGAATCTCTGTGCTTGTGCACTAGTGGTGGTGGTATAGGTTTCCCAGTCTATAGTTGGAAAGTTTAGATCATTTAGGAAAATGATACTGGATTTAATACTGACTAATTCTAGTTCCAGTGGTTAGGGGTTATAGATTTCTTGTGTCATAGAGGGAATTCTATAGCTAGTTACTATACGGCATGGGACCTTTCTGATGGTTATTTGAACATGAAGAAGCTCTAGTGCATCATACTGCTTTACCAGCCTTGGTGTGAGTCTCTTCTGGATGTAAATTGATACACCCCCACCTTTATCCCCCCTCTGCACAGTAGCTAGTCTAAATATGTGGACGGCATTATTTCCCTGCACAGCTGGAATGTTCTCCTCTATTTTAAACCATGTCTTAGTCACTATACAAACATCAGTGTCCACCAGGGTGAGAAGGGTTTGTAGGGTGTATAGTTTTTGCCTGTGTAACTGGAATACAATTTGGATTTTCACACTATACAGTGCTGGTATTTTATTTGGACGTATTGTATAAATAAGTCACAGTCTGCGGTGTGTTATGCTTCAATGTAGTTATGGTTTCTGAAGTAAAATATTTGAAGCTCAAGAGTGTATGTTAACCTTAGGGATGCAGGTAAATTTAAAAAAAGTATGAAAAAGTAGTAATAAAGAGATTTGAAAGATATAAATAAGAAAATAACAAAGTGAAAATTGTAGTGTGGAGATCATTTGGAAAAAGAAAAGGATGGAAAACTGTAGTAAAATAACACTATTTGGATGATGGTTGGAAAACTATAGAAAAAAAACTGGAAGAAGCCATCAATTATCAAAGTAGCAAACTGGAGAGTACATTCTATAAAACAATGCCTGGAAGCATTTCTGTTTGTGGGAATATGAGGTACAATAGTCACAGGATTTGCTGTACTGACATGTATAATAATACCAGAAACATGAGTTGTTTTCTAGAATGTGGAAGTGCATGGAAATGGAAGATTATTTGAAGGTTAATTATTCAAGCTTAGCAAGAAAAAATGCTACACAATGTGTTTATGATGAAAGAAAAGATGGCTTGTATTCTGAATCTGATTAAGATGCTACATTTATAATGTGGAGGTTTGGCATAGAAAGATGTTAGGATTTACATTAATGAAAAAAAACAAAAAAACAGAGTAAACAGACCAAAAAAGAAACAATTAGTGATTTCAAAGAGGAAAATTAAATAGTCTAATGGTGGGTCAAGAGATAATGTTTAACATTAAATGGAGTAAGGAGCTGTATCATTTTTATTTTTATCTTTTGTTTTATTGAAAGGAGCCAATGAGACAGTGAGAGAGAGAGTGACTTCCCATAGTTCAGAACAGAGCTCTAAGTGTGGCACATGGATTGCAAGTGCTTCTGCTATTGCTTTGTCTGAGATCCAGGGCATACAGTATAAGAAAGCTGTATGTTTTTTAATTCTCCAGAGGTCCTTTATGTACACCCTTCTCAGCAGATGAAAGTAACAGGTACCAGCATTGCTGGCTGTTCATCCGAACTGAGAAGCTACAAAAAATGGAGCACTGTATGACCTAATCAGTGACAAGATTTTCCTCAACGAAAATCCAGTATTTTTTAGCATGCCAGCACACTATTATCCCTAAGTCATAACACTGTGAGTGAAAATCTCTGATGTGTTGCAGTGTTGCAAGCTTAATTCGCTTTTTGGAATAAGATGTAGTGCTTTGTCCATCCTCATTATCATAAGCTGAAAGAGAACTTGGGGAGCCTTTGTTTATGGAAATAAGAATGGGGCTACTAGTCCATGTAGCATGCTAGCCAAATATCCAATTCCTTTGACAGTGCACAGAAAGACTGTACACATTATTTGTTTTGTTTAATTCCTCAACACCCTTCTAGCTTTTTCTGAATTTACATATAGGTATCACAAAATAATCCTCTTCTTTGCTTCTTACTCTTTGTAGACAGTTAATTTCTTATCAGCCTGGCAGTGCAGTAATATTTCGAAGGTGCTGTCTCACAGACTCAGAGATGTCTTTTAATCTTAATGACCCACTTTTGCAATTCAGTGTAAGTGACTGCCATTTTCACTTAAGGAGAAAGGAGTTCTAAAAGTATGTCACTTACAAGGTAAACCACAATAAATCTATTTAAAGTGTTACTGTCCTAATTATAAGAAGGGAAAAGAAGAAAAAGAAAATCAGATGGAAATGTTAACTGACAAAGATGGAGTTGTTCACATCTTGAAACAGTGGCTGAATCTATGCTACACATCTCAGTGCATATTTGCATTTCAGTTTTTAGGTCTAAATTGCAAACTTTTCTGGATGAATCAATACAATATGATTTCCCATCAATGGTCTTATTGTATCTGGGATATTTCTTTGCCTTCTCTTCTAGTCATCATGCAAGCCTTATTGTAATTATGTCAGTGGGCTGTATTTCTAAAGGAAGATGGAATGCAGTGTTAGTGATAAGTGACAGATGAAAACATCAATAAAAAATATGTGGATTATGCAAATGGATATCATATCAGTATTTTAACACCCACCTTACTTGGGGGAAAACAGTCAAGATGCTGCTGGACTTACAGCGCTTTATGTGATTTGTCAGTGGGTTGGGTTGTGCAGGGCAGAAGAAATATGACATTAACGATGCTTTGATGCCTTTTTAAAACATTGCTACATTCACTGATTTGCCATTCTCTCCATTTATTCATATTAAAATTCAAAGCTGGTGTTTAATGTAATAAATTAAAAATGTCTTTGATAACTTCTAAATGTTACTATGCCGTTTATTAATGCAAGCTTGAAATACTGGATGCACCTTCTTTCTGCATACAATTAAATCTGTTCCTACTCCCTTCTGAATGTGATACATATCTACATTCTGAAAAGGAACTGTGAGGATACACGGAGCTGCAGAATGATCAAACTATAATGAGCTTTCTAGCTCCAGGGCTAGAGTGGAGGTGCAAGTTTTCTGAGACTCATTTTCACAGCAACAGACAGCTTGTTAGAGGCACCAGTTAGCCTGTTAGGCAGACTGAATTACAGAATACTGGTTAAATATATGACAGATCTGCATAAAATAATGGGAATAATAATGTTTAATAATTCCAAATTTCTTTAATTAGAGCTGCTTCATTCAAGAAAAAAAGCCCCAGCAATAAAGAGCAATAGCAGTGTTGCATCACTTGCAAAATTATGTCTAATTAATGTCTTTCTCTGCCTTCTCTTTCATTGCATCTTTTCCATCCTAAATGCTTGAATGAATGTGCAACAACATTTCTGTCATCTGTACTATTCAGCCTTTCTTTGTGTGAAAGACAAACAAAATTGTTTGCAGTACACAGGTTTTTCAAATTTTTCAGATCTCTGAAAACATTTTATTTTTCCATGTGTGTTTCAGGTTGTTTAGGCTGAGTTTTAGACACTTGATCAAAAAACATATAAATACTCCCCCGGATTCACGAATCCTCTGTGTAAGACTAAATAAGTCTTACTCGGAGACTACAGTTGAACGGTATGATGTCAGCGTGCCATGAATATTCATGAAGGCATGCTGACTCCACTCCAAGTCCAACTCGGACCGTGCAGGAAAGCAGGGGGCATATCCGACTGCCGAGCAGTCCAAAGGTCCACGCCCCTGCAAGTGTCTGAATTGTAAAATGTCAACACACAAGAGTGAGTCCGCTCAAATGTCCACGTACCCAACACCACACTTCCTGACATTGTAAACCCCCAGCACAGTTATAAAATGTAAAACTTTAAAATTTGTTTTTCTAATTCCCGATATAGCTGCTCGTATTTGCGCATGTGTGCGTGGGTGTGCCCATTGCTTAGCTGCAGTTAGCAATCTCAACATGAAAGCGCATAATAAGGAATGTTTATGCAAATCACGCCAAATAGCAATAGCATAGTGGTAGAGCCTTCGCAGAAAGAGGAGGCATTCACGGTTCAAGTCCCACCACTCCCCTTCCTATTTAATGTTTTAAATTAGTATATGAAAAATACCCGACATATATGATTAAAATTTTACTAAACAGCATTGAAATGGCCTATGTATCAGTGAACAAAATGTTTATTTATAAAGGATCCTGACATATAATTGCCCGCAGTTAAGCAACGCTTTACCCAGCGCAATATAGTTGCCCGTAATTAAGCAGCACTTTAGCCAGCGCAATAGAGGTGCCCATAGCTAAATAGCGCTTTACCCGGTACAATTGGTTTGCACGGAGGTGTGTGCCGTGCCGCGCCAAGCAGTACACCGTAGGGCAACGTGGAGCAACGTAGAGCAAATTCGCCTAAACACAGCCACACCCCCTCGCCTGTGTGGACAGTAGTAAAATAAAAAGCAATGACAAGGTTCGAACCCAGGAAACTTTGCACCATAATCAAAGTGCTGAACCATTAAGCGATGGCAGCTTAGGATAAGCAGCCACTGTTAACATACATATACTTATAAATGGTAGATTAACCATTGCTAACCATTGCTAAGCATGTCTGCAGTCAGCCGAGAATTTTCAAAAATGGCCAATCACAAAAAAGTGCGGGAAATGCGGCATATTTATGTCACATAGGTGGGAATACTCGCCATAACTGATTGTAGCTCCCATCTGCAGTTAGAGTGGCTGGTGCTGGAGAGGGTACATGCTTTATAGTGCAATGCTGGGGCAACAAGGAGTCAAAATACATGGTTTGGCTCCTTGTCCACCGTCATGAGTCAAGACTCCTGCAGGGCCAGTTCCAAGGGACGGCGTACAAAGCAGAGGCTTGGAACCGGTTAGCTCATGACCTCACCAGTGTCACAGGCATTCCTCGGACTGGTGAGCAGGTCCGTCACCACCATGCAGTCCTGAAGAGATGGAAGCAGGACCTACTGAACCAATGGATACAGGAGGCCCATGGGATGTACTGAGTATGTAGCCATGGAATGCAGTATGTAAGACATGCTAATTTATTCTATATAATGGATAGGTATGTCTCAATATCCCTTCATTTACTTCACAGCTGCAGGTGTCCATGCTGCAAATCAGCAAGCCTATGCAGATAGGCTGCTAAGGCTGCACCACCAGGCAGGTTAGTAATTATTCTGCATGTATTGTTATATAAAATAGGTGAGAGAGCCTGAAAGAAAGTGTTGTAGCCCAATAATACAGCCATAAAATGCCCTGAATAATTCCTCTGCATGTACTGTTATATAAAATAAGTCAGAGAGCCAGAAAAAGAGTGTAGTAACCCATTAAGAAAGGTAAAATATGTCCAGAATAATATCTCTGCATGTACTGTCATATAAAATAAGTGAGTGAGCCTGAAAAAGAGTGTTCTAACCTATTAATAAAGGTATAATATGTCTTGAATATGTCTTCCATATGCACTGTAATATCAAATAAAGGAGAGAGCCTGTGGAAAAGTGTGTAATGTAATTAATAAAGGTATAAAACCTGGAGTGTGTCTGTGTCACTTACTTTGAAATGTTGTTATACCCTTGCAATATACAAATAGTACTGTTTTAATAAGTGCTGGCAACCCACAGTTGGGCAGTCCCATCTAAAGTGGTTGATGGAAGTGCCAGTAGCTGTGAAGCATATATACAGTCCTCAACAGTCAGTTACTTGCTAGCATGCATAAGTAAATCTGGCACACGAGTAGCTTGTTAATTAGATCCCCAGAAATGTGAGTGTGCTACACGAAATGTAGGGTTCTGTACAAATTTAACTGAAAATGTCATGTGAAAGAAATATAAATAAAATCAATAAATATGTAGCAGTAACATCTGCATCTTGGACAGTTAGCATGTCAGATATAGGTCAGGTATGTAATGAACTAGCCAAACCCATTACACAGCCTAATGCATGTTGCCAAGTGTAATAATACATGCAGGGGATATACAACTGCAGTCAATAGGAATGCAGTGTAGACTAAAAGTACTTTTAAGATGTTAATTGATGTTTCTTTCTACACCCTATTGTATGTGCATAAACAATGCAATTCCACACCTCAGTGGGTATGTGTAATCTCAAAACATCTGTTGGGACATATGTCCTATTGTTCTATAAATATCTGCATTCACTTTGACACATGTGCCCTGTTCAAACATCACAATCATGGTGGCCTGTTGCCACCAATCATCCCTACATGCTGTTGGAATATCCACTGTCGTTCAATATATGCATGTGTTATGCTTGCTGTTCAACTGTTGGAACCTTGGTGTGTTGGGTTAATGGGAATATTACTGCATGCTGTTACAACTAACTTGGAATGCTGTTGTTTATGTTGTATTTAAACACACCTAATCACAGAACATACGAGAAGGCCGGTCCCAGTGGACACACCTGTCCCTCTTTAGCTGGCGAGTACACCTGGCACTAGCAGGTCCGATGCCCAGCCTGGGCTCCCCTCCTCCATTGCTCCTGTGCCACCTTTGGGTGGAATCGCTGCAGTTGATGGGGCTCATCCCCCCATGCAAGTGTGGGCAGAGAAGGGTTACCTGTCACCCTACGAAGGGTCCAGACTGTGGTGCATAGGAGATCCAGCATTCAGTCGCTGATCCCCTATGCCAGCTCGAGGCGAGAGTGGCGCATCTCACGGGTGAGCCTGCCTGTCCTACGCAGCCCCCAGCACAGCCACCCTTGCGGCTGAGAAGGTGCAGTGGTGACTGCCCATGGGTGGGGATCTCAGTTCCACTGCTACTATCTGTGGGCTCATGGGATTGCGATTTCAAAACACCCATCCCCGTCAATTGTGTTCACCCACCCCACGTGTCATACATCGCCCCTGTATGCGTCTTGTTTGTCTTGTCTGTTTACCTCCCCAACCTACCTCCCCAAATATACCTACTTCCGCTACCTCACTTTCCACTCTCACCTGAAAAAAAAAAAAAAAAAAAAGGGGAATCTATACCCACAAAAAAATGACGCCCCATACATAGCTGCCCATTTCACACACATGCCCGCTGGACATGTAAACTGATAATTATAATTGGCAGTACAACATACTTTGTTGTCCTCACCCCTCTCCCGGGGTGGAAGGTTTCAAATTTCACTCCAAATTTATTGCATATGCACAGCTGTTGCTGGTAAAGACATGGGCAGCTATGAACCTTCCCTACACCCGTCCTGCACATCTCGAGCTTGTTTTCATACTGTCTTTTCCTCTTTGTGCCCCCTTTTTCACCACTTTCCTATCTCCCCATTTTCTTTTCTTTCAAAGAAATTAGCGCGGGGGTTAGCAGGAGTAAGCACTTTTAAGCAGTAGTAAGCGGGTTTAAGCGGGTGTGCGCATGTGTGCGCTTAGCTAAGTATTGCTAAGCATCAGGCAAACCCGTGCAAACCAGCTTACAACTGCTTAAAAGTGCCTTAGTCACTCTGCATGGCAGGGCCCTTGTTCTGCTGAGCAGCAAAATAAAACACCTTTGCCAGTCTCGAACCCCAGACCTTGGGCACACTAGACTGCATGAAGTACCACTAAGCCACAGCAGATTTACAATAGCTTGGTGCTAAAATAAATATATCATGCATTACAATGAGTGACTGTAAAGGAAAAATAGGAAGGCCATAACACAAAGCTTGTTCTGTGGATCTTTACCAGCAATTGCTGTGAAATTGCATTACATGAGTGTGATATGAGAAGCAGCCATTCTAGCAGCAAATAATGTTACAGAGGCACTTTACAACCCCCACACAGTATCATAGCAGGACAAACACTGGCATATCTGATTAGGGCAGAGGCCATACTTCCTAACTGTGACTACATTTCAGGGATGTCCATGACTGTGAAACATATTTTAGCTGTGTCCCTCTGAATCCCTCTGAAAAGTACTGATGTCAGTCAGAAAGGTGGGGTATTACACAATGAATAGTGACAATAATAACAGTAGACACCGCTTGTACTTCATAAAAGGTGCACTAATCCATATGCACTGCTTCACTCAAGTCTACACTTACTGTCTCTATAATGTGTAAGGTGTACCATACTTTTAACTACCTATCCCTGACTCCATGCAAAGATGTATCTGAGTGTTTCATAGGCCTGGCAGAGGCACAAACACACAGGCATATCAGCTATTCTGCTGTTACACACTCTGCAAATAGCTTTGGTAGGACTTCCACAAGCATACCCTTATGTAGGAGTACAACACAGAATTCCCAAAGGATGTAGCCATGTACTGGTAGCAACTGACTGTAACAATGCAATTGTACCAGTGCTGAAAACACCTGTGGGTTGCACAGACAAAGAATAACAGTGCAACATCTGGCTACCATCTGGATAGGTTCACAGTTGGGAACTATGCAGACAGACCACCTGCCTTGATAAACTAACAGGTACACACTAGTCCTTTCAGTCCAGTAAGATAACATTCACACAATAATACATAATGCTCTCTGTATGTCAGCATCCCCCCCACAATTAAAATATACTTGTGTGTTTAGGGTCTACCAAGGATGTAGGTAGACATACTCAGTACTGGAATTGTCCAGTTGTCCTGAGAACCCTGTGCTAATGTCAACAATAAAAAACACAAACCCTGCAGAAGTGAGTACATTAATATTCACAGTATAACAGTTCACAAACAGTTCATGTGTCAAAAGAATACTTCTCAATAACTACTTTTGTATGGCAATTAATTATATGAATAGAAAAGAAACTACATAGTCACATATATCCTGTGTAAGTATTTATAGGGGTGAGTTAAACTCTACACTGATAGCTCTGTACTGGAAGTGGCAACAGTCAGGTCTGAGTACAACATGTACATCACTGTCTATACCTCTAGCTTCAGATATAAGAAGTATACAAACCTTTTGACTTACACAACAGTGTCCACAGCAAACAAGCATGGGCCCCACTCTGGAAATCTGAAAGGGCTATGCCTACATACCTTAGCAATTTATAGCATTGGGTTGCTATGACAGTGAGTACTGCAATTACCACACAGTAGGCAGTATGCATTTACCAAATGCTGTGCACCAACTGGTGCAGAGGGCATCACATGCATATGCACAGATACCTATAAAAGCAGACTGTACTTGCTATCCCCACATGCAATCATTACATTGCACGTGCCAGAGACTATACAACTCCTGGAGAGTAGTAAGAAAAAATTATTGCTTAATAAAGAAATATTTAATTGAGTAAAATATATATATACTTAATTACTAACTAAAATATTAATTAAGAAAAAAATACATAATTAATAACCAAAAATAAAACTGAAGTAAAAATACTTTACTTAATAAATAAAAAAATAAAAATAAAAAAGTTATCAAAGCATACACAGACGGACCTGAAAGTGACAAACAGGTATGTAACAGATATGTAGTTACCAGCAAGTAGTAGATGTTTATGAATAGTACTGTATATACTCTGAAACATGCATATGTGGCAGCAGTAGGTATGTATGCACTGATGCCATGCATAACTACTGCCATGGACAAATTAGTGTGTAGCTGTGTGCAGTGGGACATAACTATGACATATGTAGCTCAGCATTATATGTCAAACATCTGATCATGTTATCTATGTTCTGTATAGTACTGTGTATAATGGCAGTTTGGGGGAGTAGTGCAAACACCTATATAAACTTGGATGTGACAGAGTAAGACATACATGATAATCATATAATGTGTAGCTTAGCATTGGCAACTGCTGTACCAGGCTAGTATAGTAATGTAGCAATTGCAGCTATATATACTCCCTGTACTATTACTGTATGCACACATATGACAACTGTCCATGTTGTAGCAAGGCCCAACAGGTCATCCGTGAGGTGTACGGACTTACAACAGTGTGAACCTTGTGTGTGTATGGCACACACATATGGAGAGATATTTATGAGTCCGATATATTAGCATCTTAACATGTGCATAGAGCAAGGGACATACTGCAACTGTTTGTGAAGGGTGAACATGTATATGTTGGTGCAGGTTGTTATGTGTATATTTATATGTAGGTTGCAGTGTGTGGCAAACAAGACAGCATACAGTGCTGGCATATAACATGTGGTGTTTAAACGCTGTGGGCATGATTTGTTAGGTTTTTAGTCTTCCAGACAGGGGTCCTGCTAAAGATACATTGGCTGAGAATACCTTCCATGCATTCTGCAAAAGACTGTGCAATATCATTACATAACTGTATCCCTCTCAACCTTTGCATAATTGATATTCCCACCATGAAAGGTGGACTGTATATGTGCCTATATGTATATCTATATGTACACCAATGGATGCTCATATGTATGCTCAAGCTCAATGTTGTAAACATATTGCCATCCCTTTTGCTAAAAATCCTGTACCTATAAACTACCACATAGGTGGTAGTCTACTCAACACCAAAAGTGTGATAAGAGACTACGGGACACAGGTGGACAGTAGTGTCCCTTTTGATAATCACAGTGCCACGTTAGTCATGTAAACTGTGTATGGTCCACATGTCATCAGAAAAGATGTGTCATCCATGGAAAAAGAGGTCAGTGTTCCACTCTACTCATCAGTCATAACACCCATCATAGAGTACAATAGCCCTGTTGGTATGTACCTCAGAAGACATCTACAGCAACTGTAGATGCCAGACACATACCTCACAAAGAGTATTACCAGACTCAAACAGATGCCCTATGCAGACTGTCTTACAAAACCACAGCTACACTGCGTCGCATACCGCCTACCCAGAGGCAACCTCTGCCTAACATACAAAGCTATGCCAATCCCACAGGTGTTGGACATGCTCCATATAAACAGATTAAAATCCATACAAGCTACACACTGTACCGATTTAACCTTGTAACATCAAAATGCTGAACATGCTGGAGTGGTACATTATCATCTCAGACACATACAATACTTTGGAACTAACTACCTATCAATAGCAAATGAAGGTCCTCATTAGCAGTTGTTATGAATAATCATGATGATTGGATGTGAGATAGGAAAAACAACCTGGGAATCACCTCAGTGGCTCTGCATGACAGGGGCACATGAACCTAAATTACATGGGTGTTGAAGGGCAGGGTACCATATGGCTAGGCTTCCATAGGCCCTACGGCTAATAGCCTATTAGCTACCTAGGACCCGATACACACACGCATGTACTTGTTGCATTACTTGCTATGTGAGGTTGACGGAGTGTGATGGTGAATGTGTAGGTGAATGTGTCAAAGTTGTTTATATGTGTGATAGCCTAGTGGGAAACTGTTTATATTATGGTATGTAGTGTTGCAGCTCTAATCCCAGCAAAAGATATGTATGCTATTGTTAGGCAGGAAAAGCAGTATGGCATATGGTGTGACATAGTCCCATGGTGTTGACTGGAGTGTGCCATTGTAGGCTAAAGCAGTACATGTATGCTTATTGATTGTTAACACTAGTGAATACAAATCCCGTATGAACTGTAGTACTACCTGAAGCTGTAGGCCTAAACAGCACAGTATGGTGTATATCCACATTGCTTGGAAACACTGTTTTGTTTGTTACCTGCAGTCCTCACACATTACATACCTCAGGCATGAGGTTTTGTAAGTGCTGACACACAGTACTGTATGGTACACAGGTAAAACTCATCTGGGTTGCCATACATTTGTGTCTTGTAGGTATGTCTGATGTGTGTGTGTGTGTGTGGGTATGCCTGTAACATGGCCTTGGTGGTATGTGTGTCACAGGATATAAGTGCATATCTAGCAACATGTATAGTATAGTACAGCAGTATGCAACCTATATTGATGAATGTGCACATATGTTACTGGGGGGTTTGCTATCAACAAGTAGTGTGGTGTACTGGTTGTACTGTAACTGTAATTTACATTCATTTCAATGGATGAAAAATGTCTGTATGCATTAGCTTCTTATACACCTCCTGTGGCTAGGTGGTGCATTGTGACACATACAATGTGCCATGTACTGTTGTATAGTCTTACATACTGGTTTCACTTTGTTGCTGTGCAGAACATGGTTTGGTATATAGTATGTGCCAGGCACTGTCAGGCAGTTGTGGGCTGAGCAGTGATATGTGGTATTAAAAGTGTGTATCTACTGACAGCCAATAGGTTGCTATCTATGGCATTTCATTGATGTCTGCACTTTAGAATGTTAAGTGTGCCACATGACTTGCTCACAATTATTGTTTTATTGTCTTCCAGGGACATGTTTCACAATAGAAAACCCGTGTATTCCCCTGAGGAGGAGGAAGTCATCCTAGATGCCCTAATACAACATCACAACCTGCTGTTCTCCAGAACCAGCCAGGACCAGCATGGGCGCACTGCACTGTGGCAGGATGTTGTCCATCGGGTGAATGATGTAGGCATGCATAACCGGACTTATGAGCAGGCATGCCATCACTGCAGTGATTTAATCAGACATGTCCGGCAGCATGCCTCCGATGTCCACAGACAACAGCTTGCCACAGGTGGTGGTGCAGCAACACATCCACCCCTCACCAGAGTGGAAGAGCTGCTCCTCAGCATGGTGGCTCCTGGCCAACCAGTACAACAGACATGTGTCAGCATGGAGGCCAGAGTCACCCAGCACATCGACTCAGAGCATGCAGGTAACATGGCATATCTGTAGACTACTGTTAGCTCGATTGTTAGAACATGCATTTATCAGATGTGTACTGTGTATTCAGAAGATGTGGAGCCTGGTGTCATGCAATACTGATAATTTTGAACATAATCTGTATGCCTGTGACTGTCACCTGTTGTACTACTGTAAAATTGCAAACACACAGCAGCAATGCCATAGTTGTTGACACTGACAAACTGTCTCATGTCCTTGTAGGTACCTCTGGTGTGATAGCAAGACAGCAGACCCATGCTGGTGAGTGTTTTACATTTAATATAGCATATAACATGTGCATGTCATAGGAGAGTTGTAAGCCATATACACATGTAAAACACCTACACATAATGCATACTCTGCATGTTCTCTGTGGGACTATGCACATCCCAGTAACATGAGCAGCTGCTTCAAACACATGCAATACACAAAGCATCCCAACCAATTGGGGTACACTGTAGTGGACATTGTACAGGCAGAGTCAATACACATGCACACAACATGCACCACTTTGTCATATGCAGTACATGTTAATATGATACACATGGCGTATGTAGACACCTGCTGTAAGGTCATACTGCAGTATCCCAAATGTCATCAACACAGCACACATACTATACCTGAGGTGTAGAGGCCTATCATGGGGTGGTGTTACATGCTTCAACACACAACACATTCATGTTAGGCAATGCTCTCTATTAAACACCTTGCATACCCATGTAACAACTGGCTGTGAAATGGTTAATGTAGCCAAAGTGGTGCAGGTCAGGTACTGCAAGATAGTTGCCAGTGTGGCATACATTAGTGGCCTTGAGTGACCACATGATGCTGCCTGATGATGGCTCATGGTACTACACTACATCCAGTTACAGTAACTACAGTACTATACATAGCATTCATTGCTATACATCTGACAGTTGTGTGCATCTGGCCATGGTATGTATACCTATGAGTGATGGTGCACAGGACATTGGAAAGCGTTTTAGACTTGCACAGCAATGGTGTGCCCATGTACACATTGTGTTCCAGGGTGAGGCCAAGGCCAATCATTGAACAACACACATGCATCAAAGACATGTATACTGTTGTCAACAAGGACTCTCTACACTCGGACTGCATGCTGTTGAGCAACACACATCCTGCATGCTGACACGTGTGATAGGACTCTTTGGCTTGTGATACTGCACTCCACCATCAACCACTAATGAGTATCTTCCGTATTGCTGTTGGTGTGTGTGTGTGTGTGTGTGTGTGTGTGTGTGTGTGTGTGTGTGTGTGTGTGTGTGTCAACTTGACTGAGTAGTGTATTTGTGTGCATGTGTGCATGTGTTCATGTGTTCATGTGGTCATGTGTGCATGTATGCATGTGTTCATGTGTTCATGTGTGCATGTGTGCATGTGTTCATGTGTTCAGGTGTGCATGTGTGCATGTGTTCATGTGTTCATGTGTACATGCATGCATGTGTTCATGTGTTCATGTGTTTGTGTGCATGTGTGCATGTGTGCACGTGTGCATGTGTGCATGTGTTCATGTGTGCATGTGTTCATGTGTGCATGTGTGCATGTGTTCATGTGTGCATGTGTGCATGTGTGCATGTGTGCTTGTGTTCATGTGTGCTAACATACTTTACAGATTGTAAAGTGTGTTTCCTGTCTCCCTCTCACAGGTGCTGATGTATTTTTGGATGAGTGCAACAGGGAACCTGAAGTCACTGCCACAAATAGTGGACATGATGATACATGTGTTGTGGTGCAGGCAGGTTTGACAGGGTCTGTCGTTGGTCCGCCAATCGACAGTACACAGCTTTCCACCCCATCTATGCACACATTCATACTGTCAATACATCCCTCAGCACCAATGGCCTTAGCTGAGGAACAGCATACAGTAGGCATTGACTAGGACAGTGTGGTATCTATGGCACATGCAACCCCACACAGCAGCCATACCCAGACACCTGGAATGGTACCACATAGGCATATGTCCAGGGGTTCTCGTGGGAGTACTGCTGGTCATAATGACCCTGGCAGACTTGCTCCCACAGGTCTCACAATCTCAGGTATGTTCCTGGCTGTAATGCAGGCACAGGCATGTATGGAACGGTACACCAGGCAGGGACTAAGGGCACAGAGGGCTCATAAAACTGCTATCAATGACAGTATCCGTGACCTTGCCGGTGCCATCTGTAATTACACTGAGGTCATTGATAGACGTTGGGGGGAGAGACACTAGATGTCCTCCGCAATGTAATGTCCATGTGCCAGGACAGTGCAGGATGGCTGAGACGTCGACGTGGACATATGCCAGCAACATCATCAGCTGGCAGTCATCGCGGACGACACACAAGTCCCAACCGCTCCCATAGTGGCAGTACCAGCCCCAGCAATGTTGGGGCTGGGCTGTCAATAGACTGTCCTTGATGACCACGTGCACGTGGCTCTGGCCAGTCCCAGCAGGGACATGGGTCCAGTCGACATCCCTCTGCCTCTGACGATAGTACCCAGTCTGGCTTAGTACCCAATACTGTCCATGGCACCCCTGCCAGGCACAGGTACTGTGTCCTTGGCCGGAGACAGTGATCTGTACAGCCTGGGAGGTACAGTCTGTGGCTGTCCCACAACCTCCCATATTTGGCAGCCACAAGGTGGAACTGTGTGCATGCAAACACACACACACACATAAACCAAACACCTAGGGCTAACACATACACACACATTACATCAACACTGACCCATACTGTACTGTTGTCCCTCACACACACACACACACACACACACACACACACACACACACACACACACACACACACACACACACACACATACATGTCGATTGGATGGGTCATTGTTGGGCTCTGGCAAACCAATAACACCCCCTGTGCATATGATGAAACTGTGCCACCTCCTGTCATCTGTGACATTGATGCAGGAACAGGCTAACATGGTGCTGATGCACAGGGTGACCTAATAGCAGTGTAGCAATGTTAGCATGTTGTCAACAGTAAAGTGTAATGATATCCTTGTAGGTATATCTGAGCAGACATGATGGATTAAAGCTATGATTATCAATGTAGTATTGTTTACACCAGTGTTACTTCCAAAAATGTATTGTCCACCCATGTGCCACTTGGCTGATATGTGTGGTACTGGCAGCATGTGTTGGTGAGTGGACGGTACGTGTGTGATGTGTGCAGTACAGATTTGCAGGTGTACATTTGTGAACATGGTGGAGGTGCACTGCCTGCATGTACGTGCATAGTGGACACATGGGAAGGGTGATATGCCCTGTATTACACAGTCACTTCATATTTCCTATTGGTGGCCAGTATGCATTTTACTACACATATGTTACAACTTGGGTACACATGTGTGTATGACATGGTTTGACACTATGCTGTGGGTGATACTGTTATCAGTCAATGGTTTGCATTCTGGCAGTATACATAACCTCAGCAGCCTGATTTTAACCAATCATTAGATGATGTCTTGACAACTGACACACAGATGTAGGATACACAGTAGCATTTGAATCCTTCCGATACTATACTATACCAGTAACCAGTGGTATTGACCACCACCCATTCCTGGGATTGCTCCTGTTTGGCATGTAGCCATCCTAGGTACAAGCAAACACACTAGGGATATGTCCGTCCACATCTGGTAATGCATACAGTGGCCTACAATGCATTCTCCGGATGAGACACTTATCCTCCACAAGGGTATTATACAGAGAGATACCTATTGACCAACCCATGCTGTAAAGCTATAAGCCAACTATAGCATAGTCATCCACATTTGCTATACATAGTATCCTGACAGTTCCACATTGGTAGTAGCCCACAACATGTAGCAGGGGTACCGATGTGTACATACAGCCACATGTTATGTCATCTGTCCTTTGGTATTCACATTTCCAAAGGTATGCTGATGTCCCTCAGTGTATCACATAAGCAATAAGAGGTCTGTATGCATATCCACGGAGTTGTATATCTATAATGAATGCCCATTATTGACAGACTGTGTTGTGTTTGAACATGTGTGTAATATACCCCAGGCATGAACCCTCACTCACACTATTCTATAGAAACTGTCATGGGTGTGTGTGACACAGATGACCTAGGCCACAGATCACTACTTTGGCTGGCCTTGTCACATACATACATATGTGACCTAAGGTCTGAGAAGCAGCAGCACAAACTGTCAATGGTAACAGATGTATCCATGTAGAAAGCAGGCTTCACACTTATGAACTAATTGAGGTCACATGTACATATATGTATTTGCCACACAGATACCAAATGAGGTCACATGTACATATATGTTTTTGCCACACAGATACCTGAAGTGTGCAATGCACATACTGTTGTTTTACTGATATGTCATACAGTAGTAAAAGCAAAACCCTCAACACATTGACCAGTAGTGTCACAAACACACAGCAATTAGAGGATTCAAACCCCTACCCAACTACGTTATGATACTAGAGCAATACACATTAACATGACACGCTACATGCTTGATGGGGAAATTTCATTTCCACTGCTGTATTTGTGGGATACTGACATCATCAGACTTGTCAAAGAGGAATTTACATCTTTTAATGTGTTTTCCTAGTCTCCAAAAAAGGAACTTTTCTCAAAGGAAATCGCACACATATACCCCCACACACACTCAGCAATTGCAGGATTCAAACTTCTACCTAACTTTGTTTCAATTCTACAGAGACAAGCATTAACACATTGCTCTATATGCTTTAATGGGGGATTTTATTTCCACTGCTGTATTTGTGGGATACTGACATCATCAGACTTGCCAAAGAGGAATTTATCTCTTTTAATGTGTTTTCCCAGTCTCCAAAAAGGGCACTCCTCTCAAAAGAAATCACATACAACACACTCAGCAATTGCAGGATTCAAACCCCTCCTTAGCTATGCTATGATTCTAGAGAGGTACACATTAACACAGCGCACTATATGCTTTAGTGGGTGATTCTATTTCCACTGCTGTATTTGTGGGATACTGATATCATCAGACTTGCCAAAGAGGAACTTACCTCTTTTAATGTGTTTTCCCAGTCTCCAAAAATGGCACTCCTTTCAAAGGAAATCACACACACCCAGCAATTGCAAGATTCAAACCCCTACTTAACTAGGTTATGATACCAGAGGGATACGCATCAACACAACGCACCATATGCTTTACTGGGAGTTTTCATTTCCACTGCTGTATTTGTGGGATACTGACATCATCAGACTTGCCAAAGAGGAATTTACCTCTTTTAATGTGTTTTCCTAGTCTCCAAAAAGGGAGCTCCTCTCAAAGGAAATCACACACACTCAGCAATTGCAGGATTCGAGCTCCTATCTAATGATGTTATGATACTAGAGAGATATGCATTAACACAACGCGCTCCATGCATTACTGGGGAATTGTTTTTTCCACTGCTGTATTTGTGGGATACTGACATCATCAGACTTGCCAAACAGGAATCTACTTCTTTTAATGTGTTTTCCTAGTCTCCAAAAAGGGCACTCCTCTCAAAGTAAAACACACACACACACATACCCAGCAAATGGAGGATTTAAACCCCTACCTAACTATGTTATGATACTAGAGAGACACGCATTAACACAACGGGCTATATGCTTTACTGGGTGTTTTTTTTTCTCCTGCTATATTTGTAGGATGCTGACATCATCAGACTGGACATGGTAATGTGTGTGCACTTTGTTTTATGCAATCCCAGGAATGAACCATGTGGTTCAGCAGGTGTTAGCAGCTTGAACAGGACTCCACAATTCTTAGCTTGTGTGATCTATCTGTGGACAAATTGCCATTCCTTCATATGACAATACATATGTATGCACAGATTGTTGATTTTGTGGATATGACATGTGACTGGGATGTTGATAAAGTGCTATGCAAAGTCAATGTGGGACATGTGTAGCTCCTTTCAGTGATGTATGTCCTGGGTGGCTGCCTTGCAAACAGTCTAGCAGGTTTGGGAACCATGATCTGCCCATGAACATACCAAAGTTGGTAGGGTTGTGTGTTTGTCGGCTTCCAATAGCTCTGTTTATGACTTCAATCATGATGGACTCCATGGCCTTGCAGATCAGACTTCATAGGCTTATAGGACTATAGTTCCCATGGCCTGTTGTGCACCAACATTTGCGGGGTGTGCCATATGTTGCTGTAACACATTCAGCAGTTTCAGATCCTGTAGAGAGGGTGAGGCTCAACAGACTGTTCAGGTGCAGGGTAAGTTTGTTCTGTAGTTTACTTATGACACATATAGGGAAACAATGTAATCCAATTTATGCCATGTTTTCGGCTTTGGAAGGAGCTGTTTACCCATTCTACATGTGATATCTCCGTATGATGATAGGGCCTTTTGTCAGTGGGAGGTGGGTATGTATGTATAGGCCTGTGACAGGATGTTGGCATTGTCAGTCAGGTACAGTTGGCCCTGACTCAGGACATATATGAGTGTACATTGCTATTTATGACATAGCTGAAGGAAGTGTCATGGTTCTGTCTGGACTCCTTTGCAGATAATCTTTCCAAAACACCGATGAACCTGAGCACTAAACCCCTGTTATACTCTTTTACACACTTAACACCCTACTGATCCTTTTTGATCAGTCAACAGAGTATTTCATCATAATATCCTGGCATGTCCAAAGGTCATTTTCGTGTGTAGTCTCCAGTCCAGCTGGTGAATATGGGAGGCAATGTTACAACTGCCTTATGTACACAGACAACCCTCTCCTCCTATGAACAAACTCAGATATATGTTAGAGATGCAACTATATAGACAAACAGGAGGCTGAGCTCTCCCGACCCATGACTGGCACAGTCTATCAGGTGGTGAAGGTAACCACACACACCACAAATCTAGTCTCACATAGACCTATAGCGACAGCAAACAAAATACATTACCACACAAAAACATACTTGGAGGCTCTAAATAAAAATCTGCCTAAGCAGCAGAGCCCTCCAAAGCAGACACCCAAACAACTGCTACCCCACAACATTACCCACATATCACATAGTTCACAAAGTCAGTGTGCAACACAGTCACTGCCCTTAGGGCTAAACAACACACCTAATACACTTGTAATAGGTGAGTCTATTGTCAGACACACTGACGTCCCACTCACCAGGCTCAACAAGGAGAAGGTCACTTTGAGCTGTCTGTCAGGTGCCAGGATCCGCCACATAACACATGCACTCAGGTCACTCCAAAGCAAGTACAAATATGGCTCCATCATTGTCCATGCTGGTGTGAATGACCTCAGATGTTCCTGCCTGGACTACATGACAAGAGACATAGAGGAGCTCTCTGATCATGTAGGCCAGGCCAGTATGACCTTGACCTTGTGTAGCATCCTACCCTCATCAAGAATGATGGCACAGTGTACAGACAAACTGATCAATTTTAACAGTTGGCTAATGTATTGGTGTCATTCAAAGGGGATCCAGTGTCTGTCAGCCTGGGATGACATGCTCGACATGCCACGTAGCTTCGCTATGGACGGCTTGCACCTGTCACCCCTGAACTTTCGAATACTGGCTAAGGCTCTTGCCACCCCCATAGTGCCTTTTTAAGGCAAGGCTCAAAAGACAAACCCACCTCCATAGACAATACAAGGTAAAAGAAACTAAGGGTAATGCTGCTCAACACCAGATGTCTAAACCTCAAAATGCATGCACTCAAGACTCTCCTCATTATGGAGAATGTTGATATCTGTGCAGTAACAGAGAACTGGTTCAGGCTCCCAAAAGCACCCCAGCACTACCAGGTTATACTTCATACCATGCTTTTTTTCGGCCACAAGACTCAGACCGACCAACATAAATAGGGGGAATATCCATATACATCACAGATACACACACCTTCAGGTTAGTAGCACTGCACCAAGCATCGGAGACCATACATGTGCAACGAACAGTGGGCAAAACTGCCTTTCAGTTTGTAGGCTGCTACAGACCACCCTCCCAAACACAGGAACCCCACTTGGCTTTCCTGGGAACACTGAAGAATATGAAGATCTCTCCAAACACCATTATATTGGGTGACTTCAACTACCCAAACATTGACTGGGAATACTACTCAAGCCCCAACACCCTTGCCCAATGGTTGCTAGAATTTATAAACTCAAATGCTATGGCACAACTGGTCACCACACCCACAAGAAGGGAAAACATATTGGACCTGATCATCACCAACATGGGGACTCTATGTTCCACACCAGAGATATACCCCTCATTGGTAAGGTCAGACCATACATTTATCTCAGTGGACATCCATATCCCATCCCCACCCCCATCCTAGGTAATCTTGGTGAAGAACTTCTCAAAAGCAAATGTCACACTTCTCAAAACCAAGGTGGTATCCTTCAAAGACCCTGGGACAGTGGTAAATACGTCTCACACTGCTGAATCCTTTACAATTGCATTCTATGAACACCTACTGGAATGCATAGATCGTGCTATCCCAAATAAAACTAAGACTCACTCCTCCAAAGGCAGGGGACCTGTCTGGTGGACCCCGGCCATAAATAAGCTATACAACAAAAGGATACACCATCACTGCCTGCAAAAGAAAACAAACAACATTTTTTAATGTGGTTCTCTCCCAGCTTGCATGTTAACTGTCTGTACTGACCTGTCTTTCTATCATGCGTGCACATCTTTTGATTAGGTGACTACTTGGGAGGTCCACTTGTAAGAGCCATTGGTATAAGTTAGGCACGTGCCAAATGTGAGAATCTTGTGAACTGTCCAGGTGGTGAATGTCCACATTATAAATAATACCAATGGCATTACAGAACATCTGGCAATTCAGGGAGTGGAAGACATTTCTGTTGATGTACCACAGGATGTCCTGATCAGGCGATGTCTTGATAACGATATATGTGGAAATAATGTCTTCCAGGGCCTCAGGGAAATGGGCTAAGTTTTAAAATGCATGATATGGGTTGTCTTTTCACCTCTCTTGGAGAACCATATATACGTTCTTCTGCATGTTGCAGCATTATATTGCAGTACTATTTTAGCATCTGTGAGTCTTAGGATTGCAATATCCTTAACTGGTCCCATGTACTTTGCTGGAAGGTTCCTGCAGCTAAGATGTTTAAGGCTTCACATACCTTAGGGTCTACAGGAATAGGCATATAATATATCCCCACCCATGGGAAGCATAGCTCAAACAGGTCCCTTATAGTATCCTAGTTTGGTCTGAAATGTTCAGAAAATCTGTTGTTCTCTGAGCTGGTGGCATGTCATGTGTTGTCTGTACCTCCACTAATGGCAAAGAAGGTTATCATGCACAACACTGCAGATACTGAGTTTGAAGGTGACTACCAATGCATGCTGCTATACTACTTCCTAGTATCATGTCCACTGTACATCTTGGCATTCAAAAGATGGATGCATTACCATGCAAAACTGACATTTTGTAGATTTCTAAACTGCTGCACCATTTGGGTTTCCTTCATTGTATAATCTGTGTCACTTATTTGCCTGGTTCTCTCATTTCTTGCCATTCTACTTATTGGCTTATGATGCACAGCATGGTATTTTGCTCAGTGCACAGACATATTGTGTCATTAAATCCCCTACACCCTGCACAATGCCTCTCTACATGCAAATCTGCACACCTTCTTGCACTAATCATCAATGAATCTCAGTCACAATGTAGATAAAAGATCTGTGGCTGCAGTATTCTGATCACATCACACAGTATTATCTATGCAAATGGACTTTAGAAAATCAGTTACTATTCTGTACTACCTTGCTGCACTTCTACACAATCTGATGGATTTTTAACTGATTATCTTTTTGAAATGTCCAGTTATAGTATTTATGTAGTTAGATTGCTGTCTTTTGTATTAACCTGTACTTACTGTATGTGCACTCTCTCTATATTTCTGTTTGAAAATCCAGCTGTGATTTGATGCATGCATTTGCAACTGAGTTTTTGAGGTCTTTTCTTGCAAGGTCCTCATTGAAATTAAGTTAACCTCCTTTGACAGCGCTAACTTATTAACATGATATGATTAAAGAATTATTCTGCTACTGCTGGTTGAGTTTGGTTGTTTATTAAGTAGTGGTGATAATAATAATAATAATAATAATAATAATAATAATAATAATAATAATAATAATAAATATACTTAACATTACTAACCATAACTGTGTCAAAAATAATTATGTGTTTTATATACATTTTATATGTAGTACTGCGGTGGTGCTGCTGTGGTAGCATTGTCGCTGTCATAGTTAGACGTTACTCGTTCGATTCTCAGCTAGAGCGTCTTCTGTGTGGCAACATGCATGAACAGGCGTTCCTTCATTGAAGCCAGCACATAAAACTCTACCGCCAATCATTAGCGGACTGGAGTTCCGCTGTGGCGACCCCTAACCGGGAAAAGCCGAAAGACACAAACAATACATTTTATATGTAGTATTTATTGTAATATGCATGTGTGTTTGTGTGTGTGTGTGCACGGATGAACTAAACATTACATAAGCTATTGTGTGGTGGGTAACATTTAAATAAAGAATCCAATACATTAAATTTAAAACATGGTAATGACATAAAAAATGAAATAACTAAACATCCACTGACTCTCATTTCACCTCCTGCTGAGCCTTGCTGTGACCCTAAATTTGCTTAAAACGAGGTAACATTTGAATAGCATTTTGATGCTCATTCAAACATGTGTAGCACTAGTATCCACTGAAGATTAAACAGGCTGAAGCTGAAAAGACCAATATTCTATAAGAAATGGTCATTCATTGTTCATGCATAATGATCAGTATTGTCATAGTTTTAATGACCCTTGAATGAAAAGAATATTTAAACACTGATACACCAACTGGACTTATTTTGGTTTATAGATATTATATAGCTGTTATAGTAATCTTATAGACTTACAGTGAACTGTGTATTATGGATAAAAAATATATAATCCTTTTATCAAATAGTGTTAGACAAAATTGGATTTTTGACAAAAGCACACCTTTCTTTCATATCTTTTGATGTTCTTTCATTTAGTAATTTTGTCAGGATACTGTAAATTCCACTGTTCTTAAAACAGCACAGTCTGTACGGCTGATGTTCCATGCGACACTTCTAATGATATTGCAACCTCTGCATTGGGATCTTTGTACCACACATGTTAATGCACGATAGAGTAGGACAATGGATTTGTAATAAATTAATTAGACATAAAAAGTAATATGCACAGCCACGTTCAGTGTAATTTTGCAAACAATTCTGTTACAGATATTCTGGCAGGATTATACTAGATTATATGGTGCAGATCTAATTTTAGTACTGGAACTCTTCTGCTATTTAACAATGATTTATGGAGTGCTTGCTTGGTTGACTAATTTAATGCCTGAATCATTTAAAGTTACATAGGAAAGATATACTGCAGTGATAATCAATGATAATAACTTATCTGCAGATGTGTCTTACATATGTAGGCAGGGTAAGATGATTCAGCATAGCAAAAGTGGTGATCATTATGTCCTGCTTGCCAGCCTCTGAGTAACACAGCCTCTGAGTCATGTGTTTTTGCTCCCTCCATCAGCCTCCACCTGTGCCTCCTTCTGACATCAAACTTGTGACTGAAATTCACTTGCAGTCTATAAGATAAAGTTACAAAGACAGCTTACATGAGTAATTTTTTCAATGCCTACCCCCACCACCTATACAAAGACTTGGAAAATATAGATATAGATATAGATATATAGATATAGATATAGATATAGATATAGATATAGATATATATATCGATTATAGATACAGTTATAGATACAAGATATATATTTTTGACAAAAGTAGTGTTCTCTTTCTTAAGAAAACACATCTTTCATTTAAATAAATTCTAGAAAACCTTTAATCCCCCACATTATAATTATTCAGAATGACCGAGGACTTTATTGTTGGGGCATATTAATTTCTCTTGAAGTTTCAGTTCTCCTTTTGCCATAGATGAATCTGGTCAGTCTCCTTAATGAAACATACACTCACGCTTTTCACAATTCCCATCATACCTCCACTCCTTCCCCTTGAGAATTGCTGAAAGAATGACATTTTCCACCAAATTCCAGTTCAGCAGATGATAAAGGTTACCGTGGCAATGATGACATTTGTATAATGAGGTGAATTTGCACAGCAGCTTGTAAAAGATAATAAGTTGCAGAAATGTTAGGAAAATGCAGCAGAGAAGCCGGAGTCATTGTGAATGTGCAGAACATCAGAATACAGTTTGAGGCAGATTTGTTTCCAGAGTAACAACTGCCAACAACATTATTTTATATATATTACAACTGTCTGATGTTGATTCCAACAGTTTCTTAAATGAAAAAGCAGACTAAAATAAGTTTTGAAGCTTATGTCATCAATAAACCTACATTGCTATTATTGCGTTTCTCATGCTATTTTATGGGGGAAAGCTTTATTGAAGAGACTAATAACATTTCTTTAAGATGTGCACAGAATTTTAGTGAACTAGTGTTTGAAGTGAAAATATACCTAGGCTAAGCTAAATATTGTGATGTTAAAATACTAGCAAGAATACAAAAAAAGTAAATGTGATAAATCATTCTTATGTGTAAGACATAAACCAGTGATCTCTCTCTCTCTCTCTCTCTCTCTCTCTCTCTCTCTCTCTCACACACACACACACACACACACACACACACACACACACACACTATTTGCTGTTTGACTTACAATTTTGTCTAACTCTTAATACAAAAGAGGTAAAGAAGCTACTGGCTAAGTTTGGATCTAAATCCAAAACATTTGTAAAGTCATTTTTACAGTAACTCTAGCAAATGAATTGAAGATGCTGATACCATGGTTCTGAATGGCTATATCAGATATTCTGCAGGACATATGAGTTGTCACATAAACATTTTCTTTTCAGTTTTACAGATAATTGTTACCTAAATGACTGAAACATTTGCATGTACCAATCAGAAAAGGGAAGCATCTTATTTTTGAAATGAATGTGGACAAGAACCAGGCAGCTATGATTAGGATTCCAACTGCAGTTAAGCAGAAGTGAATGGAATTATAGAAGCAATGCACCAAAATGGCAAATGCAGCATGATGTCAAATGAGAAAGAAAAAAAATGATACATTACAACATTACCAGTCCAGCTATTGCTGTTGAGTCTTACCTGACTCCTGAAGCAGCCCATAGTTATTGTCATTGCCAGAGTTTACAGGACAAGTGAAGACCAGAAGTACACTGTTAAGGCCTTTTTGTCTCTCTCACACACACACACACACACACACACACACACACACACACACACACACACACACACACACACACACATCTAGCAAACCTACAGACAACACAGAGTACCCAGTCTTCTTACTGCATATCTGTGGGATTTGGAAGTAAAGCAGAGGACCAGGTGAAAACCTCATAAACATTGGGAAGGCATGAAGACTCCACAAATAAGGTGTGTCATCTGAGAATCAAACCAGAAAACATTATGGTGGGAGGTGACAGTGCTACTCACTGGGCTACTGCATCATCCTAATGTTATCAAACCTTTAGGCTGATGAGAAAAAAAAAATACTTTATGACTGTTTTCCATGAAGGCTTTGTCTTCTTATCTGATTAATTAGTCTTTTAACAGACCTGAAGCATACACTAATGATGTTTTGTAAGTTTACTCACACTTCCTTAGCTTCAGGCTTTCATCTTTTTGTCTCTTTATTTCTAAATTAACTTCATAGAAACTCCCTTCATAGCATTCCCAAATGATACTTTAATTGTCTATACTTCCTTTCCACCTGGCATGATTATGTTATGCTGGCAACATTGCCAAGTACAGAGGAAAAGAACAGTGAGAGTAATTTAGAGAAAACATATTTCTGTATACTTCTGTGTTCTGACACTTGTATGTGGGGATATTTATAACGTAAAGAACTTATATATAAGAACAGTTGACACTATATGGAAATTATCAAAAAATGATTTCTTAATAAAGGATGGTAAATCGATATGTGTGATTTATTACAGAATTTTCTAGATGAATGTACTAACAGAGGAATATTATGTGGCCAAAATATCTTTATTTTGTTTTCATACAATTTAATGAATAATAGTTAAGATGTCAACTGCAGACATAAACATTAATTATCTTTCTATGTCAAGAGAAAATGGCAAAATATGCCATCATATAAGAAATAGAAAGGTATAGATGGAAGAAAGAATGGAGATCTTATTCCATTATTGCAAAAGTAAAAAAATACAGACTTTTCAGACAAAAAAATGTGTACGAAAGAATGTGCATTAATGTGGAAATGGCTAATTTGTGCGACATATGTGTAAGGATATCTATAGACTTTACAGTCTGCAGGAAAAGCAAATGGTAAATTAAATCAAGTATGCCCACAGTGGCAAATAAAACACAAATACTGACTGCCAGTTTTTATGTCATCTTTAGTGCTGCAGCAAAACTGGAATAAAACTGTGCTGTATAATCTTAAATTGTTAGACTCATAAAAAAGTTTGAAAGGGGCCCTTTAAGGAGAAATTTTCATATAGTGCTTTACCAATAGGGAAAAGAAAATGAATACAAACTCTAGTAGGCATCTGGAAGTTACTGATCACAATACGTTGTGCGTAAAATCATGACTACTGTTTTACAATGAATGTATTAATGCTGAATATAATAGACATCAGAGATCAAAATTTTCTAAGGAAGAATGTTACAGATAGCATGGAGACTGTTAATTTCAAAGAAATAGAATGAAAGGAACACACCTTTGGATTAATCAATCTAATGAATCAAATTAGAAGAAATTCCCTCTAGTTATAAAATAAAACAGCTAAAAAGATTAGAAGACATAAGTCAGAAAAAGTATAATAAATGCAGTTTGGGACAAACTAAGTTGTCCCGGTCCCACAAGTAAGGGAGTAAAGGGGTGTGGGGAGGGTATAGTGGCAGAAAGGTAGGTAAGGATTGCAGTTGGTTAGGATAGTGGGTTTGTGGTGGTGAAAGGGTTAAGGAGAGAGGGAGATGTAAATGGAAGTGAGGCAGGAGTAGGTGGGACTTCTGACAGTACTAAGGATTTGGGATTAGAGGAAGTAGGCACATTTGGCATGAGTTGGTGGAGTGATAACTAGCTTACGTCCAGACAACCTGTAGGTATCGTGGATGAATGTAGGCCTTGGATGTTGGGGAGAGAAGGGGTTAGATGGTCTGGGTCAGTTCCCCTTTGGTGTTTCTAGGGATTAGGTAAAAAGTGAGTTGGAGTCTGGGAAGATAGTTTGAGTTTACTGATGGGAAAGGATGATAGAATATTGTGTGTGGGTGAATGCTCCAGGGAGTGGATAATAAAAAAGAAATATATATATATATATATATATATATATATATATATATATATATATATATATATATATATATATATATATATATATATATATATATATATATATATATATATATATATCATAACGTAGCTTTAGAAGTGGATGGGAATAGTGCTAGGCTTACCTGGGTGGGTGAAATTTTCCTTGCTCCTGTCGTCAACCAGTCTCCTGGGGATTCGTCAGGCCTTCTTGGTGGGGCCATGCGGTCATGGGATATCCATGGGGCAAGACTAGGCCTGTCCTTAACTCCGCTGGGTAGCAGGCCATCGGTGTCATGTGGTCGGGGTACAGTTAAAAAAAAAAAAAAAAAACAATAAGATGTTCCCTCGGTGGTCTTGGTAGGTAAAGGTGGTCCATCGGTGTAATCTGTTCCCGGTTAGGTTGGGGGGTAGCAGTAGAGCATCCCCTCATGCTCCCTGGTGGGTTTGTGGGCTGGTTGTGTTCATTCCTGGGGTAGATGTTCTCCCGGTGGTCATGGGTGGCGGTTTTCGTTGAGGTATAGTGGTGGATCAGCTCCCCTGTGGTCCAGCATGTTCTCGGCTCCATTTCTTTGGTGGTAGTGGCGGTGTTTGTGGTTCGCACTCCCAGGGGGGTTCGTGGATCCTTCTGCTCTCTGGTTCCCCTTCAGGATGGCATCACGGTTGTCCGGGTAACCCTCGGTGCACAGTAGCTTTTCCCTGGTGGGTTTGTGGGTCCAGCGTGTTCCCGGCTCCATTTTCGTTGGCAGTAGTGGTGATTTGCACTTCGCGCTCCCTGGGGGGTTCATGGCTGTCCATTCACCTCCCTGGTTCCCCTTCAGAATGGCGTCACAGTTGTCCTGTTCACCCTATCCCTGGTGGGTTTGTGGATCAGTGTGTCCATGTTGCTTCCCTGGTGTTCATGGCTTGAGCCTCGTCAGTGGTATAGTGGCAGTTTGTCGGTCCATGCTCCCTGGTGGGTTTGTGGGTGTCGGTCAATCTTCTGGTCTTTCAGGATGGCATTGTGGCTGGTCGGGTGTCCTTCTGTCCCAGTTTTCAGTGGGGGTGGTGACTTGGCTTCTCCGTCCTCCCTGGTGGTGTAGTGGGTTGCTATTGCTGGTCTTTCAGCTGTTAGGTCCTAGTGCCAGTTCGCGCATGCACACTCAGTGGAACAACCATTACTTAAATAGATGATCATGCTGGGAGGGAAGGTAAGTGTGTTTAGCCTTGTTTGTGTGAATGGTGAGGGCATTGGGTGGCTGAGTGATAGGGAGATAGTTAGAGGGACTTAATTAATTAATTATATATATATGTATATATATATATATATATATATATATATATATATATATATATATATATATATTTTTTTTTTCTCTCATAGATACATAGAGGGAGGGCTATTGATAGGGGATGTGCTAGGGTAGGATGGGGTACTAATGGTAGAAGGTGGCTGACAGGAGGGATGAAAGGTGATGGTGGGCAGGCAGGGATAAGTTAAGGTGTGGGGCAAAGCAATACCATGGGTTTGGGGGGATTAGGGTAGTTGGGCTTATAGAATAGTGCTAATATTTTGTTTCTCTTTTTCAGATGGCCAAATTACCAGAGCTGAGGCAGAAGTGGCAAGCAATTGTGGCCCAGGCAGAGGAGTAGTTCCAGGAGGTGACAACATCGGAGGTGGTGCAGGAACCTGAGCAGACCCCAGGTCAGAAGAGGTGACGCACGGTGGTGAAAATCCCAGCCGGGTGGAAAAAGCAGCAGGCCTCGCAGCAGGGGATGGCAGTGGAGACTCCAGTTCCCAGCACATCGCAGGACAAAGGTGCAGGTAATGGTTTTATTACAACAGCATTGTCGGGGGAGCTAGAGATTGAGGATGGTGGGGTGGGGAGGGATGACAACTTGGCAATTGAGGATCTTGGGGGCGGTGTGTAAGGGATAGAGGAGGCACAGAGGCAGCTAGCACAGGGTGCCAGGTACCTGGTTAGAGATGCGATGGGGGGGGGGGTTCCGGGGACTGTTTAGGCTTGGGCTCGGAGGTAGGCTCTGATTTTGGGCTGTGGCCTGGGGATTGGTTGGCTACCCAGTCTTTGGGGCAGGGAACAGGAACAGTTATTTGACTCCTCATATTTCGGGTCCAGTTAAAGAGAAAATTTGGAAAGGGGAGTATGTGGATTTGTTTGAGCTGATTGATGTGGAAGGGGTCCAATGGCTAGTGGAAGCAGAGTCCTCTAACAGTAAGGACTTGTTAGTGGCCTTAGTATCATTAGGAAGGCAGAGGGTAGGTAGGCTTCACCCTAGGTCATGGGATAATTGGGTGGTTGGCTTTATTTATTTTATGGCAGTGCAGCTGGAGAAGGACGGGTCCTTGGCTCTGCTGCTGTTAGGCTATTTTCTTACCATTCATGAGGCGCAGCGGTTAAGGCCGGGTAATGCGTGGCTCTGGTATGATCAGCATTTCTGCAAATGGAAGGCTGTGGAACAGTCACTTCATTGGGAGGTGCATCACCTAGATCTATAGTTGGCTACGATGATGGATAGTTACGTGGGCTTTAACAGAAGGTTGAGTGGACTGGAAACAGAGGGTGTGTGTTGGTCATTTAATAGTGGCTCCTGTTCATGGTTAGGGTGCAAATTTGCCCATGTTTGTTCGAGATGTGGAGGGGGTCATTCGGCCACTAGCTGTGGTCGGCAGGGACTCCAATGTGATGGGTTGTGAAGGTGGTTTTGGTGGGCAAGGCTTTCAGCCAGCCTGGGGGAGGGGTAATTTTCATGGGTCCCTGGGATTTGGACTCGGGTTCTTTAGAGGCAATAGAGGGTGGGGTGCCGTTCCCTATTAAGGTGGAGATTCTCTGGGATAAGCTTCATCGGTTTCCTGGCTTGACCATCAAAGAAGAGATAATACAGGGTTTTCAAAAGGGGTTTTCTATTAAGTCCACAGTGGGAAGGGGTGGGGGGGGTTGCAAGAATTTATGATCTGTTCAAGGCAAAGAGGACATCTTGGAGGCTTTATTGGAGAAAGAGAGTAAGGTGGTGCAGTTATTGGGTCTTTTTGATTGTCCTCCTTTAGTACTTACAGGGTGTCGCCTTTGGGGTTGGTGCCAAAGAAGCGAGTAGGGAATTCAGAGTGATACATCACTTGTCTTAACCGGAAGGGAATTCAGTAAATGATTTTATTGCAGAAGAGGATGTTGGGGTGCATTACACTTCCTTAGATGATGAAGTAAAAGTGATTAAGGAATTTAGGGAGCCATGTTTGGTTAAGGTTGACATTGAGTTAGCTTTTCGATTGTTGCCTATTAGGAGGGAGGATTGAGCACTATTGGGGATGTGGGTAGGAGATAAGTACTACTTTAATAAAGCTACGCCCATGGGTTGTTCAGTGGCATGTGCGACTTTTGAGAAGTTCAGTACAGTCAAACTGCTAAATGTGCATGAGTACAACAGAATCCACTGAATAGGTGAAATAATGAGTAATAAAATTGTAAAATACAATTTATTATAAAAAACAATAAAATTCAAAGGTTTAGCGCTTTCATCTAGTATAACTTAGACTTCATCAGAACACAGTCCATACAAATCCATTCATTTTTATACATCATTCAAACTAATTAGTGCATCAATCACATAACAGCTCATCAAACAAATAAAAAATAAGAGTCTGCAGATTCCTTTTCAAAATGTCAAAATACTAGTAAACGTAGTGCATGTAACACATTACAGTGCCTCAAAAAATTAAACCCATCTTTATAAATATGAAGCTCTTTAACATAAATCATATTTTATTCTGCAGTATAGGTTTAATCGAGATGTATTCATTAATACCTGGTGATGAAGTGGCATTCAATAGTATTTGCCATCTGATTTCTTTCTCCCTCAGAGTATACTTAATACTCCCACCCCGTTGTGATACCTTCACCAACTCTAATATTGCAAACTTAAAAGTACTACAATTGGAACTGTCCCGCACATGTCTAAATAGGGCATTATTTTCATCCCTTTTCTTTATTGCATACAAATGCTCATATATCCTGTTCTTCAATTTTCTCCCTGTTTGTCCTACATAAAAACTAGGACAGGAAGTACACAGGGCCAGATATATGACGTTCTTGGTGTCGCAGTTACCACGACAAAAGTGCAAAACATTTTTACCTATATTGAGTAACTGCACATCATTGTCTTCCATAATAGCCTTACATTGATTGCAATGAGCACACTTCTGGGTACCTGTCCGTTGTCCTTTTATACTCGCTACTTTATATTCGAATTTGCTCTTGAGATTATAACCCACACTGTTTACAAACATAGGTTCATTGCCAACTAAAGCAAATATTGCATCATCACCCTTTAGAATATTCCAATTCCTCTTGATAATATGTTTTATATCCTCAGTGTAATTACTAAAGGGTAAAATACATGCCATATGAAAATCCTTAGCATTTCCTTGACTATTGGTTATGCCTATATTATTTATACCCACTCCTAATAAAGGTTTAAATTTAGTTCCCCACATTTTACTAACATACTCTGTAGCATCTTTGATCACATAGTCAGGATATCCCCTCTGTTTAAACATATTTCCTATTGTATTCACCTCCATCACCATCTCATTGTAATCAGAGGTCATTCTAGCAGCACAAATACACTGACCCTTAACTATATTATTTTTTAACCTCACAGGATGACAACTGTTGTATTCCAAGTATGTATTACTGAATGTCTCCTTCCTATATATATTTCATTTAAAACCATTAGATGTTAAGGTAATGTAAGTATCCAGATAGGCTATACCTTCCGTACTATATTTATATGTGAAACTCAAATAGGAGTTTGAAGTATTAATATATTGAATAAAATCTGGGATAATAGTATTATCCCCCTCCCATACAATAAATACATCGTCCAAAAAATGTACATATCTTTTAATGTACTGCATGTATCGGCTGCTAAAAATAACTTCATACTCCCAGTCTAAAAGGACCATATTAGCATAAATTGGGGCACATGCCGTGCCCATGGCAACCCCCTTACTTTGTCTAAAATATTCCCCCTCATAATAGATAAAGTTATAGTCAAGTACTAAACTCATAAATTCCTCTATTAATTTAATTTTATCCCAAGTGTATTCAGTGCATCTACAGATGCTGTTAATGAACCTTTCCATACCCTCTTCCCTTGGGATACAAGTGAAGAGGTCCTTCACATCTATAGTGACCAAAGTTAAATTTGGTTGCCAAATAGAATGGGTTAATCTAGCTAAAAAATCCCATGAGTCCTTTACTATATGATTGGTAATGGAGTATATTGGTTTTAGCCAAGTATCAATAACTTTCCCAAAGGGGAAAGTTTTGGACCTACTACCCGATATAATAGGTCTAAATGGGGGATGCAGCATATTCTTATGAATCTTCGGGATACCTATTATGGTAGCTATAACAGGATACTTAACCTTTAAATACTGATATAATTCCTGATCAATCCTATTTTCTATCAATAACTCTTCCAAATGGGCATCAATTCTTCCATATGCAATGTTTACTTCATTAATTGATGAAACTTCATATTGATCTGCATCATGTAATATAACTTGTATTTCATTCTTATAATCAGTAGATTCATACAATACAACACACCCACCTTTATCAGGTTGCATAATCATAATATTAGGGTCACCACACAATTCACACATAAGTTGAAACTCCTCCTTACTCATGTTATATTTTATATAATGTGAGCCCTTATGTCCATATCTATACATTTCATCCAATACTACTTTTTCAAAGATGCCCAACGTCGGATGTAATTGTGGGGTAAATACACTTTTCCTATACAACGAAGTTGACATTCCATTATTCTTATTGCCATTAAAATATACTGATAATTATTATTGTTTTTTATAATAAATTGTATTTTACAATTTTATTACTCATTATTTCACCTATTCAGTGGATTCTGTTGTACTCATGCATGTTTAGCAGTTTGAATTAGTTGGGTTCGAGTTTGTGCTGGATTTTTTTCAAGTTCAGTACAGTATTGCATTGGATTTGTCAGCAAAAAGCGGGGACGCAAAAGGCAGTGCATTATTTAGATGATTTTCTGTTGGTGGGCGAAGGAAAGGTAGGAGCACAGAAGGGTTTATGGGAGTTTATGGTCATGTGTGAGGAGTTAGGGGTAACATTGGCCCAGCATAAGATGGAGGGTCCGGCAAGGGCATTAGAATTTCTTGGATTAACAGTTGATGTGGAGCGGGGATTGCTTTGTTTACCAGAGAATAAAACAGAGAGGCTTAGGCCGGTGATACGTTCGGTGTTGGGTAAGGATAAGATTTGGATTTGTTCAGTTATGTAGTTGCTGGGGCTTTTGAATTTTGCCTGCCGAGCAGTACACCCAGGGTGAGCTTTTTGTAGGTCACTGGCATCCTTGCTGAAAGAGGGTAAGAGCAAACACCATTGGGTTAGGGTAACCCAATTGGTGCGGGAGGACTTGGTGTTGTGGAATGGGTTTTTGCAACAATTTAAAAGGGATATCTTTTTGGCAGTCAGACTGGGTGGGGCAGGAGGAACTTCAGTTGTTTATGGATGCAGCTGGGGGTGCTGGCATGGGTGTCTATTTTAGGGGTCGGTGGTTTGCGGCTGAATGGCCTTGGGATTGGGAATGAGGTATGGAAGTGGGACTTAGCCTTTCTGGAATTGATGCCTATATGGGCAGCTTCGGTGTGTGGAGGGAGCAATTGAGGAGCAAATGAGTAGTTTTTCACTCTGACAATATGGCTGTAGTGAGGGTATTGCAAAAGAAGACAGCTAGTCAGTTTTGTTATTGTTGGTATTATGTAAATTGGTTTTGCAGAGCCTTCTAACAAATTTTTCTTTTACTGGAGTGCATGTGCCTGGTGTAAGGAATGAGACTGCTGATAGTTTGTCCCGATTTCAGTTTTGCAGGTTTCGAGGGTTGGCTCCATGGGTGGAGGAGGTGCCAGAAATCCTGCCAGAGGAGGTGTGGAATCTTGGGTCCATGTAGCCAGGCGGTTGGTACGGCATTCCTTGGCCCCTTCTACAAGGAAGGCGTATGGTAGGGCTCTTTCTGATTTTAATCAGTTTATTTTGCAGATGCCAGAGGAGGAAGGGGTATGGTCAGAGGAATTACTACTGTGCTATGTAGCTCATGCTTGAGGGTTAGGCAGGGCTTTGCAGATGGTTAAGGTGGATTTGGCAGCAATTAGTATTTTTGCTAAGGCAGCAAGGTTGCAGGATTTCACTAAGTCTTGGACATTAGGGCGTATGTTAAGGGGATGGGGTAGAATGGTGGTGGAATGTAAGGATACTAGATGGCCAATTACGAGGGTTATACTGAAAGTTTTGTTGAAAGGGTTAGGTTTGTTGTAAAAGGGGTCTATGGATTATTTTATGTGGGGTACATTATGTACATTGTTATATTTTGGCACTTTTCATATTTAGGAGATGTTAGGCTCATTATATTGGAAGGATGTCATTATAGGTGAGGGCAAGGTTACTATTGCATTAAGGAGGAGCAAGACAGATCAGTTGGGTTGGGGATGTGTGGTGGTGCTTAAATCGGACAGAAATCATTGCATTTGTCCTATAATGTGGGTAAAAAAATTTATGAAGAGGCGAAAGGGGTGTGTGGTTCAGTTAATTTTTTTGTTCAGTGGATGGGAAGGTGGTGTCAAGTAGTAGATTCATACTTTTGGTGAGGAAAGGTTTTACGTTGTATGGGATTTCCGGCGGAGAGGTTTGCAGCTCATTCATTCAGGATAGGTAGGGCTTCAGATTTAGAGAGGGTAGTTCTATTGAATTGATTAAAAGGGTGGGGAGGTGGTCTTCAAATGCATTTTTGTCTTATATTAAATACGTTGTGGTCTGATGATTAATTTTTCTTCTTTTCTTTTAGGGAAGCACATTATCATCTTGGGGCATTCGTTCATCCAATGGGCAGAGAAGCGTGCCTTAGGGATGATGTGGTAAATTTGGGTTTAGCACATTTAGGGTGGTCAGTGTCTTGGCATTGTGTTAGGGGGCTTAGGTGGGATGGGTTGTTACATGAATTTGAGAAGGCTAAACTGAAGGTGGGTTGTCCATGTATATTGGTCATTCATTTAGGGGGTAATGACCTGGGCATTGTTCCTAAACAACAATTGGTGGACATTATGTTGCGAGATTTGATGAGATTACAGGTATTGTACCTGGGTATGGAAACTGTGTGATCAGAGTTGGTTCTGCGTTTGTGTTGGAGGGATGCATATAGTCATAAGGTGAATGAAAGGGTTAGAAGGTGTGTGAATCAAAGGTTGGCTAGGCAATTAAGGATTTTTGGGATGCATACTATTGACCAGAGAGATTTTGGGGGTGGAGAGGAGTCTTGGTATCGGACGGATGGAGTACACCTTAATGGTGTGGGTCTGGATATTTTTAATTTGCATCTGAAACTCTTTTTAGAGGATATGATTGCGCTAAGGTTTAGGATGGGGAACAGCCTGGGATCAGGCTGGTGGCGGAGAAGAGGGACAGGATTGTCCTCTTCTGTTCCCCCTCTAAAGAAGGTGTATTGGTTTATGGTTGTGGTATGGTGTGAGGTGAGTAGGTACGCTGCCTTTTTATGTGGGTGAGTAGGTACACTGCCCCAGTGGAGAAGGTATCAAGGTGAGTTGGTACGCTGCCTTGAGGTAAAGTTCATCCAGTGTGAGTGGTGATGCTGCCCGGAGATCAGCATTGTTGAAGAAGTTAATTAATGTTGGTTTTTGTGTACATAGTTCATTGTATAATACAGTTTAATAAAGGTCGTCAAATGTCTTTTTATGTGTAGTGTAGTTATTTAAGGGGGGCAGGACAAATGCAGTTTGGGACAAACTAAGTTGTCCCGGTCCCACAAGTAAGGGAGTAAAGGGGTGCGGGGAGGGTATAATGGTAGAAAGGAAGGTAAGGATTGCAGTTGATTAGGATAGTGGGTTTGTGGTGGTGAAAGGGTTAAGGAGAGAGGGAGATGTAAAAGGAAGTGAGGTAGGAGTAGGTGGGACTTCTGACAGTACTAAGGGTTTGGGATTAGAGGAAGTAGGCATATTTGGCGTGAGTTGGTGGACCTCCCACCCTCCTCTTTTATATAGGGATGGTGGAGGTGGGCAATTTGAGGCAGAGAAGAGGGACAGGATTGTCCTCTTCTGTTCCTCCTCTAAAGAAGGTGTATTGGTTTATGGTTTTGGTATGGTGTGTGGTGAGTAGGTATGCTGCCTCTTTATGTGGGTGAGTAGGTACACTGTCCCAGTGGAGAAGGTATCAAGGTGAGTTGGTACACTGCCTCGAGGTAAAGTTCATCCAGGGTGAGTGGTGATGCTGCCCGGAGATTATCGTTGTTGAAGAAGTTAATTAATGTTGGTTTTTGTGTACATAGTTCATTGTATAATACATTTTAATAAAGGTCGTCAAATGTCTTTTTGTGTGTAGTGTAGTTATTTAAGGGGGGACTGGACAAATGAAAGAATCAGAAAAAAGAAAACAAATTATTCCCTAATGATATGTAAATATTGTTTTACAGCACACTATATGGGGTAATATGTCTGTGATGGGAAGGGTGTGGGGGGAAAGAGATCTGTTACATTACTGGAAAATAAAAGCAACTGAAACACTAAAGGAAAGCTTGTTTCTTTAAGTGTATTTCCACATGCATATATGTGCATGTGTAAGTGTGTCTGCTTGGGTGTATATGATATTGTGTGCATGTTTACATTTTCCCCCGGATTCACGAATCCTCCGTATAAGACTTAATAAGTCTTACTCGGAGGCTGCATTTGAATGGTATGACATCAGTGTTCCATGAATATTCATGAGGGCACGCTGACTCAACCGTAACTCCTACATGGACCGAGTATGAAAGCAGGGGGCGTGTCCGACTGCCAAGCAGTCTAAATGTCCATGCCCCTGCAAGTGTAGTAAAAGCAAAATGTCAACACAAAAGAGTGAGTTCGCTCAAATGTACCTGCACCCAACACCACACACCCTGACACTGTAAACCCCCATCACAGTTATAAAAATTAAAATATTTATTTTTTTAAAATCCACGATATAGCTGCCCGTATTTGCACGTGTGTGCGCGTGTGTGCCCATTGCTTAGCTATAGTTAGCAATTCCGACATGGAAGAGCATAAGAAAGAATGTTTATGCAAGTCACACCAAATTGCAATAGCGTAATGGTAGAGTATATGCACAAAGAGGAGGCATTCATGGTTTGAATCCCACCACTCCCCATCTTATTTATGTTTTAAATCAGTATTTGAAATAATACCAGACATATATGATTAAAATATTATTAAAAGCAGTAAAATGGCCAATGTATCAGTGAACAAAATATATATTTTTTAAAGGATCCAGATATATAATAGCCTGCTGTTAAGCAGCGCTTTACCCAGCTTAACAGATGTGCCCATAGCTTAAAAGCGCTTTACCCAGCTAAGCAGAGGTGCCCATAGTTTACTAGCGCTTTCCCCAGCACAATAGAGTTGCCCAAAGTTTAAAAGTGCTTTACCTAGTGCAATGTGTTAGCACGGATGTGCGCGCCGTGCCATCCAGGGCACCGTAGGGCACCAATGAGCAACGTAGAGCAAAGTTCCTTAAATGCAGCCACACCCCCTAGCCTGTCTGGACAGTATGAAAATAAAATGAATAACAAGGTTCGAACCCAGGACTCTGCGCATCAGAAGCAAAGTACAGAACCACTAAGCCATGACAACATATGGAAAGCATCCACTGTTAACATTCATACACTTACGAATGATAGTTTAACCATTACTAAGCAGGTCTGCAGTCAGCCGAGAATTTTACAAAATGGCCAATCACAAAAAAGTGTGGGAAATGCGGCATATTTAAGCCCCACAGGTGGCAATAAACACCATAACTGATTGTAGCTCACATCTGCAGTTAGAATGTCTGGTGTCGGAGAGGGAACATGCTTCCGAGCGCAACGTTGGGGCATCGAGGAGTCCAAATATATGGTTTGGCTCCTTGTCCATCATCACGAGTCAAGACTCCTGCAGGGCCAGTTCCAAGGGATGGAGTACAAGGCAGAGGCTTATAACCAGTTAGCTCGTGACCTCACCAGTGCCACAGGCATTCCTCGGACTGGTGAGCAGGTCCGTCACCACCATGCAGACCTGAAGAGACGAAAGCAGGACCGTCTGAACCAGTGGATACAGGAGGCCCATGGGATGCGGGATGCCCCACAACTGAGTATGTAGCCATGGAATGCAGTATGTAAGAATTGATAATGGAGTATGTATAATGGATAGGTATGTCTCAATATCCCATCATTTACTTTACAGCTGCAGGTGACCGTGCTATGAATCAGCAAGCCTATGCTGATAGGCTGCTAAGGCTGCGCCACCAGGCAGGTTAGTGATTATTTTGCATGTATTGTTATATAAGATATGGGAGAGAGCATGAAAGAAAGTGTTGTAGTCCAATAATACAGCCATAAAATTGCCTGAATAAGTCCTCTGCATGTACTGTCAGATAAAAACGTCAGAGAGGCAGAAAAAGAGTGTAGAAACCCATTAAGAAAGGTAACATATGTCTGGAATAATATCTCTGCAGGCACTGTCATATAAAATAAGTGAGTGAGCCTGAAAAAAGTGTGTGCTAACCTATTAATAAAGGTATAATATGTCTTGAACATGTCTGCCATATACACTGTTAAAACAAATAAAGGAGTGAGCCTGTGGAAAAGTGTGTAATGTCATTAATAAAGGTCTAAAACCCAGAGTGTGTCTGTGTCACAGAGTCTGAAATTTTGTTGTACCCTTGCATTATACAAACAGTACTGTTTGAAAAGGTGCTGGCAACCCAGAGTTGTGCAGTCCCATATAAAGTGGGTGATGGAAGTGCTAGTAGCTGTGAAACATATATACAGTTCACAACAGTCAGTTACTGGCTGGCATGAATAAGTAAAACTGGCACATGTGTAACATGTTATATTTTCCCCAAAAACGTGAGTGTGTGTCAAGAAATGCAGGGTTCTATATAAATCGAAGTGAAAATGTCATGTGAAAACATCCCAGATATGTAGATAAAGAAATATAAATGCAATCAAGAAATATGTAGCAGTAACATCTGCATCCGGGACAGTTAGTTTGTCAGATATAGGTCAGGCATATATTGAACTAGCCAAACCCATTACACAACCTAATGTATGGTGGCAAGTGTAATAATACATGTAGGGGATATACACTTGCAGTCACTAGGAATGTAGTGTAGATGAAAAGGTCATTAAAAGATGTTAACCAAGGTATTTTATACCCCCTACTGTATGTGCATAAACCATGTAATTCCACACCTCAATGGGTATGTGTAATCTTAAATATTTGTTGGGACATATGTCCTATTGCTCTATAAATATTTGCATTCATGTTGATGCATGTGCCCTGTTTGAACACCACAATCATGGTGGCCTGTTGCTACCAAACATCCCTGCATGCTGTTGGAATAACCACTGTGGTTCAATATATGCATGTGTTATGCTTGCTGTTGAACTGTTGTACCCTTGGTGTGTTGGGTTAATGGGAATATTATTGCATGCTGTTACAACTAATCTGGAATGCTGTTTTGCTTATGTTGTAATTAAACACACCTAATCACAGAACGTATGGGAAGGCCGGTCCCAGTGGACTCACCTGTCCCTCCACACCTGGCACCACCAGGTCTGGTGCCCAGCTTGGGCTCCCCTCCTCTGTTGGTCCTGTGCCACCTTTGGGTGGAAGCGCTGCAGGGGGTGGGATTCATCCCTCCGTGCAAGCGTGGGCGGAGAAGGGCCACCTGTCACCCTTCGAAGGTTCCAGGTTGTGGTGCGTAGGGAGATCCAGCATTCAGTCGCTGATCCCCTACACCAGCTTGAGGAGAGAGTGGTGCATCTCATGGGTGAGCCTGCCTGTCCTACGCAGCCCCCAGCACAGCCACCCTCGGGGCTGTGAAGGTGCAGTGGTGACTGCCCATGGGTGGGGATCTCAGCTCCACTGTTACCATCTGTGGGCAAATCGGCTTGCGATTTCCAAACAACCTTCCCTGTCAATTGTGTTCACCCAACCCATGTGTCAAATTCTGCCCCTGTATGCATCTTGTTTGTCTTGTCTGTTTACCTCCCCACCCTATCTCCCCAAATATGCCTACATTCCCTACCTCACATTCCACTCTCACCTGAAAAAAAAAATAAAAAAAAGGGCAATCTGTTCCCACAAAAAAAATTACGCCCCATACATAGCTGCCCGTTTCACACACATGTCCGCCGGACATGTAAACTGATAATTATAATTGGCACTACAACATACTCTGTTGTCCTCACCCCTCTCTCAGGGGTGGAAGGTTGCAAATTTCACACCAAATTACGAACATATGCACAGCTGTTGCTGGTAAAGAAATGGGCAGCTATGAGCCTTCCCTACACCCTTCCTGCACACCCCAGCTGGTTTCTCTACTGTCTTTCCCTCTTTGTGCCCCCTTTTTCACCACTTTCCTATCTCTCCATTTTCTTTTCTTTCAAAGAAATTAGAGCGGGGGTTAGCGAGAGTAAGCACTTTTAAGCAGTAGTTAGCGGGGGTGAGCGAGTGTGAGCTTGTGTGTGCTTAGCTAAGCATCTCTAAGCGTCACGCAAACCTGCTTACAACTGCTTGAACGTGCCTTAGTCACTCTGTATGACAGGGGCCTTGTATTGCTCAGCAGCAAAATAAAATACACCTGTCAGTCTCAAACCTTGGGATCACCAGTCTGCATGAAGTACCACTACACTACAGCAAATATTCAATAACTTGGTGCTGAAAGAAATATATCATGCATTACAATGAGTGAATGTAAAGGGAGAATAGGAATGGCATAACACAAATCATGTTCTGTGGCCCTTAACCATCAAGTGTTGTGGAATTGTATGACATGACTGTGAAAAGAGAACCAGCCATGCTAGTAGGGAATAATGTTACAGTAGCACCTTACAAACCCCACACAGTATCAGAGCAGGATAAACACTGGCATATTTGAATAGGTCAGAGGCCAGACCTCCCAACTGTGATTGGTTTACAGGGATATCCCTGATTTGCAAACAAATGTTAGCTGTGCCCCTCAGACTCCATGTGAAATGTAGTAGAGCTAGGCAGAAAGATGGGGAAATCCCACTTAGTGATAAATGTCAATAAGTGAGAGTAGACATTGCTTGCACATCAGAAAAGGTATAGTAATACATATGCTCAGAATCCAGATATGAGACATATACCAACCTTCTGACTGAGACAACACTGTCCACAGCAAACAAGCATGGCCCCCACCTTGCAAAACTGAAAGGGCTACACCTACCTAACCTATCACTTTATAGCAGTGTCCTGAAATCACAGTGAGAACTGCAATTACCACACAGCAGGCTGCATGCAATTACTAAATGGTGGGCACCAATTGGTGCAGAGGCCATCACATGCACATGTGCAGATACTTAGAAAAGCAGCCTGTATCTGCTGTCCACAAATGCAATAATTCATTGCACCAACTGGGGGAGAAAGAGAGAGAGATCGCGAGCGAGAGAGACAGACAGAGACAGACGGATACAAACAGGCCGTAGGAGACAGACACTGAAAACAAACAGCAACACACACAGGAAACCAAAACCAAAAAAAAAAAAAAATACAACACAGACGGAGGTGAGGAATACAAAGGTAAGGTATGTAACAGATATGTATTTGCTGACATCCGAAAGATGTGTCTGAAGGGTACCCTACATACTGTGAATCATCCATATGTGGCAGCAGTCCGTATCTATATGTACATGCACATTTGCATAGGGCAAGGGACGTACTGCAACTGTTAGTGAAGGCTGAACATATGTATGTTGTTGAAGGCTGCTATGTGCACATATGTATGTAGGTTGTAGTGTGTGGCATTGCAGACAGCAAGCAGTGCCAGTATATGTCATGTGGTGATTAAATGCTGTAGGACTGAGCTACAGGCAGTGAGGCCTGCTACAGCTATATGGCCTGAGGACAGCAGAATGCATTCTGCACAACGTTGTGCAATAGTATTACATAACCATATGTCTCACAACTGTTGCATAATTGACATCCCCACCATGAAAGGTGGGCAGTATATGTGCCTATATGTGCAGCTATATGTACAGCAATGGAGGTTTAGATGTATGTGTATATATACATGTATATATATATATATATGTGTGTGTGTGTGTGTGTGTATATATATATATATATATATGTGTGTGTGTGGGTGTATATATATATATATATATATATATATATATATATATATATATATATATATATATATATATATATATATATATATATATATATATATATATATATATATATATATATATATAGAAATATATATATATATATATAGAAATATAGATATATAGAATTATAGATATATAGATCTATATATAGATATATACATATATACATATAAAGATAGATATAGATATATGTAAATATATATAGATATATATATATGGATATATATTGATATATATGGGCATATATGGATAAATATAGATATATATCGATATATATGTATATATATATATATATATATATATATATATATATATATATATATATATATATAGATATATATAGATATATATAGATATATATAGATATATATAGATATATATAGATATATATAGATATGTATGGATATGCATGGATATGGATAGATATGGATAGATATGTATAGATATGTATATATGTATGTATATATATATATATATATATATATATATATATATATATATATATATATGTTGTCCAAGGCATGGACTGAACACCAGTGTTGATACTGCAGTGCCATACCCCATTCCAAAAGACCTTACGCAGTAACTGCCACATAGGTTGTAGCCTGCCTAACACTGAAGGTGTCAGAAGGGAACACGGGAAACAGCTGGACAGTAGGCTCCATTTTGATAATCACAGTGCCACAGTAGTCATGTAATCTGTCTACATGGTACGTGTCATCACAAAAGGTGTGTCATCTAGGGAAATATAGGTCGGTGTTCCCCTCTACTCATCACAATGCCCCGTGTGGTATGTACCTCACATGACAACTACAGCAAGTGGAAAGGCCACAGACATACCTAACAGCTCTGATTGTCAATGTAGCATTGTTTACACCACTGTTAGGTCTGAGTATGTATTGTCCACCCATGTACCACTTGGCTGAAGTGTAATGTGTTGCCAGCATGTGTTAGTAAGTGGACAGTACGTGTGTGATGTGTGCAGTACAGATTAGCAAGTGTACATCTGTGAACATGATGTGTGCGCTCTGTCTGCATGTACGTGCATAGTGGACCCATGGGACGTGTGGCATACCCTGTCGTACACATTGTTAACATCTCATAGTATCTTTCAATGGCCAGTATGCATTCTACTACAGTTATGTACTAACATGGGTAGACATGTGTGTATGACATGGGTTGACACTATGCTGTGGGTGATACAGTTAATATCTGTCAATGATTTGCAGTCTGGTAGTATACACAACCTCAACAGCATGACTATAAGAAATCATTGGATGATGTCCTGACAAATGACACACAGTCGTAGGGAACTCAGTAACAGTTGGATCCTTCCAGTGCTACACTATAACACTAACCAGTGGTAATGACCACCACCCATTCCTGTGACCACACCTGTTTGGCATATAGCCCCCTTAGGTACATGCAAACACACTAGGGATGTGTTCATCCAAATCTGGAAATGTATGCATTGGCCTACAATGCATTCCCTGGATTGGACACATATCCTACACATGGGTATCATACAGACAGATACCTGTTGTCTGATACATGCTGTATAGCAGTAAGCCGACTATGGCATGCTCATCCTCATGTACTATACATATTATCCCGTCAGTACCACACAGGTGGTAGCCCTCAACATGTATGTTGGTTACAAATGTGTACATACAGCCTCATGTTATGTCATGTGTCCCTTGGTATCCACATATCCATAGGTATTGTGGAGTCCCAAGGTGTATCACATAAGACATTAGAGACCTGAATGCATATCCACAAGGCAGTTGTACACCTATAAAGTCTGTCCATTATTGGCTGTCATTGTTGTGTATGAACATGTCTGATATATACCCCAGGCATATACCCTCAATCACACTACTCTTAAGTAACTGTCATGGGTGTGTTTGGCACAGATGACCTTGGCCACAGAACAGGACAGTGGACGGCCTTGTCACATACATACATATGTGACCTACGATCTGAGAAGCAGCGGCACAACCTGTCAATGGAAACAAATGTATTCATGTAGTATGCAGGCTTCACACCTATGTACTAACTGAGGGGACATGTACACATATATATTTGCCACGCAGATACGTGATGTGTGCAATGCACTTACTGTTGTAATCATAATATGTCATACCATAGTAAAAGCAAAACCCACACCACATTGACCAACAGCGACACACACACAGACAGCATTTTCAGGATTCAAACCCGTACCTAACTATGTTATGATATTAGAAAGTGATGCATTAACACTGCACACTATTTGATTTATTTGGTGGTTTCTTTTCTCCGTCTGTATTTGTAGGATGGTGACATCATCAGTCTTTCCAAAGAGGAATGTACCTCTTTTAGTGTGTTTTCCCAGTCTCCAAAAAGGGCACTCCTTTCAAAGACAATTGCACACATACCCCACACACACACAGTCAGCGTTTGCAGGATCCAAACCCCCACCTAACAATGTTATGATGCTACAGAGAAATACATTATCGCAGCACGCTATTTACTTTACTGGGTGGTTTTTCTTCTCTGTCTGTATTTGTAGGATGGTGACATCATCAGCCTTTCCAAAGATGAAAGTATCTCTTTTAGTGTGTTTTCCCAGTCTCCAAAAAGGGCACTCCTTTCAAAGACAATTGCACACATACACATACCCCCTGTCAGCGTTTGCAGGATCCAAACCCCTACCTAACTATGTTATGATACTAGAAAGCCATGCATTAACATTTCACGCTATTTGCTTTATTGGCTGGTTTTTCCTTCTACTGCTGTATTTGTAGGATGGTGACATCATCAGACTTTCCAAAGAGGAATGTACCTCTTTTAGTGAGTTTTCCCAATCTCCAAAAAGGGAACACCTCTCAAAGGAAAGTGCGCACATACACCCTCCCCCACACACACACACACACACACACTCACTGTTTGCAGGATTCAAATTCCTACCTAACTATGTTATGATACTAGAGAGATACGCATTAACATGGCGCACTATTTGCTTTACTGGCTGGTTTCTCTTCTCCTGCTGTATTTATAGGATGGTGACATCATCAGACTGGACATGGTGATGTGTGTACACTTTGTTTTATGCCATTCCAGGAATGGTCCATGTAGGTCAGCAGGTGTCAACAGCTTGAACAAGACCTCATAATCCTTACCTTGTGTGATCTATCTGTGGACACATTGGCATTCCGTCATATGTCAACACATATTTATGCACAGCTTGTTGGTTTTGTGGATACTACATATGTCTGGGATTTTGATAAAGGGCTATTCAAAGTCTATGTGACACATGTGTAGATGTGTTCATTGATGTATGTCCTGGGTGGCTGCCTTGCAAACAGTCTAGCATGTTTGGGAACCATGATCCGCACATGAACATACCACAGTTGGTAGGGTTGTGTGTATGTCAGCTTCCAATAGCTCTGTTTATGACTGCAACCATGATGGACTCCATGACCTTGCAGATCAGACTTCATAGGCGTACTGGACTTGACTTCCCATGGTGTGTTGTGCACCAACACTTATGGGGAGTGCCATATGTTCCTGTGACACATTCAACGGTTCCACATCCTGTGTAGGGGGTGAGGCTCAGCTGACTGTTCATGTGCAGGATCTGTTTGTTCTGTAGTTTGTGCATGACACATATTGGGAATCAATGTATTCCACTTGCTGCCATGCTTTTGGCAGTGGGGGTAGCTGCTCATTCATTCTACATGTGATATCTCCTCGTATGATGATATGGCCTATTGTCAATGGGAGGTGGGTATGTACATATGGGCCTGTCTGTCAGGATGTCGGCGTTGTCAGTCAGGTACAGTTGGCCCTAACTCAGGACATATATGGGTGTATATTGCTATTTATGACACAGCTGAAGGAGGTGTCATGATTCAGTCTGGACTCCTTCTCAGCTACTCTTTATAAAACACCAACAAACATGAGCACTAATCCCTGTTATACTCTTTTACACACTTAACACCCTACTGATCCTTTGTGATCAGGCTACAGAGTATGTCATCATAATATCCTGGCATGTCCAGGGGTTGGTTTTGTGTGTACTCTCTTGTCCAGCTGGTGAATATTGTGATATTGACACAATGTCACATCTGCCTCATGTACACAGACAACCCTCTCCTCCTCCCGACAAACTCAGATATATGTGTGAGATGCACCTATAGAGACATACAGGGTGCTGCACTCTCTCGACCCATGACTGGCACAGTCTATCAGGTGGTGAAGGTAACCACACACACCACATATCAGTCTCACATATCCTCTAGCGACAGCACTCAAACCACATTATCACACATAGACATACTCGGATGCTGTAAATGTACTCTGCCTAAGCAGCAGAGACCTCCAAAGCAGACACACACACAACTGCTACACCACTACAATACCCACATATCACATAGTTCACAATGTCAGAGTGCCACACAGTCCCTGCCCTTCGGGCTAAAGAACACACCTAATACACTTGTAATAGGCGACACTTATTGTCAGACACACTGACATACCACTCACCAGCCCTAACAAGGGAATAGTCATTTTGGGCTGTCTGTCAGGTGCCAGGATCTGCCACATAACACAGGCAGTCAGGTTACTCCAAAGCAAGTACAGGACTGGCACCATCATTGTCCATGCTGGTGCGTAAAACCTCAGACGTTACTCCCTGGACCACATGGCATGATACATGGAGGAACACTCTGATCATGTAGCCCAGGCCAGTATGACCCTGACCTTGTCTAGCAACTTACACCCACCAATTATGATGTCATAGTATACAGACAAACATATCACGTTTAACAGTTGCCTAACAAATTTGTTTCATTCATAGGGGATACAGTGTCTGTCAGCCTGTGGTGACATGCTCAACATGCCACGTAGCTTCAATATGGACAGCTTGCACCTGTCTCCCTTGGACATTTGAATGCTGGCTAAGGCTCTTGCTACCACCATAGTGCCTTTTTTAAGCAGGGCTCAAAAGACAAACCCACCTCCATAGACATTACAGGTTAAATGAAACTAAGGGTAGTGCTGCTCAACACCAGATGTGTTACCCTCATATTGCGGCCACTCAGGACTCTCCTCAGTATGGAGGATAGCTATATCTGTGCACTAACAAACGCCTGGTTCAGGCTTACTTATGCACACCAGCACTACCAGGTTATGTTTCATACCATGCTTTCTGACAACAAGACTTGGAACAGACAACACAACTAGGAGGAGTATCCATATACATCACAGATACACACACCTCCGGGTTAGTAGCACTGCATAAACCATCACAGACCATACATATACAACTACCATTGTGCAAAACTGCCTTTCAATTTGTTGCCTGCTACAGACCACCCTCCCAAACTCAGGAACCACACTCGGCTTTCATGGGAACTATGGAAAATAGGAAGGTCTCCACAAACACCATTATATTGGGTGACTTCATATACACAAATATTGACTGGGGATACTACTCAAGCCCCAACACCCTCACCCAACAGTCGCTACAATTTGTAGACTCATATGCTATGGCACAAACAGTCAGCAGAGCCACAAGGGGGAATACATATTGGACCTGATCATCACCAACATGGGGACTCTATGTTCCACACCAGCAATATACCCCTCATTGGTAAGGTCAGGACATACATGTATCTCACTGGACATACATATACCATCCACACACCCATCCTGGGTAATCTTGGTGAACTTCTCATGAGCCAATGTTTCACGTCACCGAAGCAAGGTGGTATCATTCAGAGACCCTGAGACGGTGGCAAATATGGCTCACACTGCTGAATCCTTTACATACACATTCTATGGACACCTAGTGGACTGCATGGATTGTGCTATCCCAAATAACAACAGGACTCACTACTCCAATGGCAGGGGACCTGTCTGGTAGACCCCAGCCATTAATAAGCTGTGCAACATCAGGAGGATGCTACAACATGATAGAGCACAATCCCAGACTGGGAAGGCATCTGTGATCTGTACTAGCAGACAGCTACGATCACTCATTAACTTTCCTAAGGGCCACTTCTACCGGACAATTGCACCAGACACATAGGACTATGACACGGCCTTCTTCAGTTATGTCAGGAACCAGGGTGGACACTCACTGATATGCTGTGAGTTACTGCATACTGACCTAACGTACCCTGAACCCACTGGCATTGCCAACATCCTAGCAAACAGGTTCAGTGCAGATGTCTCCCCCCGCCATGCCCCCTAAGGAGCAACTATCCATCCCAACAGAGTATAACCTCCCTGACATCACACAGTAACAGGTGAGTGCTGCCCTCCCCAAAGCGTACATCACAGTATCAATGGGAACAGACGGTGTCCCGGCATGCATCTTACACGAGCTTCATGACAGACGTAACCCTCACATTATATCACTGTTCAATATCGGAGTTACTACAGGATATATACCCAAGGAATGGCATATAGCGACAGTGGTCCCACTCCACAGAGTTGGTGCCACAACGAACCACAGACAATATTGCCCTATAAGCCTAACAAGCCTGTTCTGCAAAGCTATGGAGCATATTGTCATGGGACTCATACACATAGACATCAGGAACGTACAGACACTGTGTCCTACACATTTTAGCGATGTTGTGGGCAGATCTTGCCTCTTGAACCTGTTTGTATTCTTTAAACGGTCAACATGTCCATCGACATAGGGACGGTTGTCCACACAGCCTACCTGAACCTTGCAAAACCCTTCAACACAATAACTCACTGGGCCATTATGCATAGGTTCACCAGCGTCGATATGGACACATATCACACACGATGGATTGCTACCTGGATCAGGGATAGCACCCACATGTTTAGAATTGCAGGTGCCATGTCTGACTAAACACCAGTTACACGTGGCATCCCACACGGCTTGGTCCTCGGACCTCTCTTGTTCAGTATATATTTGTCAGACGTACAGGCTACCACAGGGGGGATATGGATGAACATGTTTGCACTTGACTGCAAACTGGGTGCCATGATCAACTCTCCATCTGCCACATGCATACGCAAACAGGGTCTCACAGAGATGGATGACTGGTGCCTGAGCCATGCCCTACAGCCAAATGCCATTAGTTGCATAGTCGTCCCCTTCGGGAATAACAACATGCCCACACATTACCACATAGGTAGTACTCCGTTACATATGGTAGGAGTTGTTAGGGGTTTGGGGACATGACTTGTTCGTAATGTCGCCTTTGACATTCACGTTGCCAAAGTGGTTGGACACACCTTCTATGTGGGCCACCTTATCCCATATGGTTTCACATCTAGATCGAGTGAGGTCATTGTGCCCCTATACTCATCACAACCATGCTTGGTTACAATGCCACATTTGGGGTGTACCTTACCCGACACCTGCAGCAACTCTACTGGCCACAGAAGTTCCACACCAAGCAGATTTAGGGACTCACACAGATGCCCTGCACAGTTCGGATGCAGTAACTCCAACTCTACTCAGTCGCTTACCACCTACTCGGATATGATGTGTGCCTGTTGTTTACAGATATACCCAACCCAGATTTACTGGATATGCTCCACCTCAGGATATCGGACTCCCTTGGTGTTACACACTCCAGGGACGTATACCTCAGCACAGATGTTAATAGGACATGCTGGAGGGACAGATTTTTATCCCAGAGCCTCCACTCACTCCAGATTGTAATCCCAGTTTCACATAGGCAGAGCCACCCACTGACCACCTACAGGAGACATCTCGACGACTGTATGGGTGATCATATGTTTACCCCTGGGATATCTTCTGTGTCCCTGCTAGACAGAGGCACACTAGCCTAAATGTACATGGGCTATCTTGTGTGACCTACAATTCATACACACAGTGTAGTAATCTGACAGGGTTGCGAATGCCAAACACACTCTGGCTAGGCTTGTACATGCCCTAGGGCAGATAGCCTAGTATCGACCTCTGAACCTATGCTAATGTTCAGGATGCACAATGTTTATTGCTGATACTGTTTGCAGGTCTTTGTCAGCTTTGCTTTACCAGTTTCTATGAACAACTTCGGTATTTGCAGAACATATTTGATTATGGCAGGGTTCCACTATATTATAGATGTGTCCGTTGTCATATAACTGTGTGCACAGGGTGGATTGCTGGATAGTAACAGGTTCCTGGGTTAACACATGCAACTGCCAGATATGCATGGCCCACTGCTGTACTCAGACATGGCCTAAGTGTGTGAGCATGCCCAGTTCAGGCTTTCCGTGTTTTGTTGCCTGACATTTGTCTCATTTATTCAAGTGTGTGAGCATGCCCAGTGTGACCTTTCAGTATGTTGCTATCTGAGGTCCACTACATTTGTTGATGTGTGTGAACATGACCAATATTAACATTTATACTGTGTGTGTTGGAAGTCAGGTTCTGTTCTTACTGCAGGACTCACCTTTGTGTCATAACTCGACAGGGATTATGCTGTGACTGCAGAGTTTCCATGAGATACTTTACATAGACTTATCAACATTCCTTCATACAGGCTGACCACTGCAATACTGTCATGGTTTAGTGGTTCAGTACTTTGACTATAACGCACAGTATCCTGAGTTCGAGGCCCATCACTGCTTTATATTTTCATACTGAGCAGACCAGACTGCTTAAGGGCCAGTTAAACAAATATGAGCATGTTGGCTTTTGTTCAGCTATGCCCTACTTAGACTAGGCTTGTCTGACATTGCTCAATATTCACCACCATTGCTGGACGTTGCCCAGTATTACCCAACATTGACCACAGTTGTGCTAGTTGGTGTGTGCGATTTTGTTTGCATATACTACATGGTGGTAAATGCTGTTTAGCACTGCTTTATATTGCTTAACACATGGCAATCATGCCATAGGTGGTGCTGCAGGGCTGCCTATGTCAGATGCACATACTACAGTCCCTGTACATGTTTGAAAGCAGGTAGTGTCAACTTAGGCATCCCTTTTACTATATGTGCGAGTCAGAGAGAGGTATCATTTCCAGAGTTCCTACTGAGCCAGTGTATGTGCTATGCGTTGCCTCTTTGCCAAGGCCAAAGCATACTGGGCATGCCTCCTTCTGCCTACTGGGGCAGGCTCAGGTTGTTCCTCCTTCGAGTCACGCTCTGCCTGTGATGGCCTTATCAATGGTGGGGGGCTGTTTGGCCCAGGCCTATGTTGGTCCTGCTGCAGCTGTTTTCGCAGGATCATATTATGTTGCATAGCACATACCATGACAATTTGGGTACATGTAGTTGGTGAGTACTGCAAGTCTCCACCAGATGTGTTCAGGCACCAGAACCATGACTTGAGCAGCCCAAACACACGCTCTATTACATTACGTGTTTGTGCGTGTGCCTCATTATGGTGTTCCTGTTCAGGTGTTTGTGCGTTTCTGATGGGTGTCATCAGCCACAGCTCCAGTGCATAGCCAGCATCCCCCACTAGGTGACCATGTGAAATGTCCCCATTGGCAAATGTCTGGTACAGCTGCATCAGATGCCAGATATGGGAATCATGGTACCTTCCAGGGCAGCCTGCACACACATTCAGTATTATGCCTTGGGCATCACACATGACCTGGCAGTTGATGGAGGGGAAGCCCTTGCAGTTGAATTAGACCCTACCCCGCTCGCCGGCTGGTTCTTTGATGCATATGTGCATGCAGTCTATTGCACCCACTACCTCAGGGTATTCCGCTATTTGCTGGAAGAGACACATATTGCTGGCCAATACCTCACGGGAATTGGGGAAATATACATGATCACCGACATGTGCTGACATGGCATTCAGTAAATGGTGCAGTACCCTGGATGCTGATGCCTGTGATATCCCCATCATATCACCAGTTGGTCTCTGGAAGGTACCTGTTGCTAATATTCTTAGGCCAACACATACCTTGGTTTCCATTGGGATGGGTTCCCCACTGTTGGTTCTGTGTGCGAGGCGTGGCCTGCACAGCTCAACAATTTCCTGCAGGAGGTCTCTGTCCACTCTATAGTGCTCCACTATCTCCAGCTCATGCAGCCTCTGGTAGTTTACCCTGGGCCTGTACACTCTTCTCCGTCTCCTCACTGTGGGTTGTCCAGCAGCATTTCCATTGTCACCACTCTCAGCATGTTGCATATGTTGCCTTATAACAGCAGTTGCAGCCCCTAACATTTCTTTGTCTCATTAAAGCTTTTTCAGTTTTCACTTCTATTAGCTTACTGCAGTGTCTGTTGTGAAAAACATAATGGACTGTATTTGCAGAGTTTTAAGTGCTAGGCTGGGCTGGGCTAGTGTACTGCCTGTGTAATTGCCTGATTCTAATTGTTTTCACCTGCTAGCTCTACTAGTACTCCCTGGTAGCTTCCTACTATTTGTTGTGCTTCCTTTTTCCTTTCTGTTTCGTCAGGAGGGAGCAACGCACACACAAGCACAAACACGCGCACAGCAGCTAACATGTGCACACACATGCTTACATGGACTAAAACTTGCTTATTCGGGTTAAAACACATGCACACCAGTGCAAACGCGCTTACAACTCTTTAAACAGCCTTATACATGCTTAATCCGGCTTAAATGTGCGCACTTACGCTTACACGAGTACACTCTGTCTTACTCGGGATTACAGGTGCGCACACGCGCGCATGCACGCTCAGCAAGAAACTTTGGTGTTATCCATAGCATACACCTTCCATTTTTTGCCTTTCCCTAGCCTACCTGTTGACACACCTCTTTCCATGATGTGTAAATGACAGCAGACACATGCCACTCTGCTCCAATGGGCTTCACTTCTTTCATACATACCCCCCTCGTGATGTCACCTATCTTCTACTCTGTTACTCCCCTTATCCTACTCCTACACTCCACTGACTGTGCTCATTTGCTATGTAAACTTGCGATTCACTATCCTAACCCTCATTTACATAGGATTGCCTGCTAATGCTTGGTTACATCTCTTAGACTGAGCTTCCCCCCTTAGCAACCTCTACTCGGTGGCCATGTTGTCTTCAGCCTGCCATTCCCTTGCATTGTACATTAACAATTTAAATAAGATCCACATTTGTGGGTTTTAATTTTTAGTTTTCTGGGTATTAGAGCACAGCCCATTTGCGCGGCGCTGCGCTACACTTAAACATCGGAAATCGGAAGAAAAAAATTATTTTTATTTTCATATTGCATCAGGAAACATTTCCATTGGCCATATATTTTGCCATTCGCATGCTTCCTTCACTGGATGCAACCTTTATTTGGAGCTGTCACGACTCCGTTTTGCTATTTGCAGAATGGTACTCAGTTGTCAACTGAGTACATTTCTGCAAATAACACTGCTCTTACTCGGACAGGTTCGGGTTTCCTGAATCGCAAATCTACCTCATTTGCATGCCTTTCGGCTGCAATTGAGGTGATTTGCATATCCCAGCCCTGTCCGTGTAAGAGCCGTTTTAGGAGTTCTCTTGCACGCCCTTGCAGGCTGTTCCTGGATCGCTCGCCGGACATGATGGCTGCATGGAGTCTTACTCCACTCTTAGGCTCTATGCAAGCCTTCGTGAATCCGGCCCTATGTGTGTGCATTCAGTAAAAAGTGCAGCAGATGAATGCTTTCGATGTTATTCAAAGTACAACAGGAAAACATAAAAGTGAAACAATGAATGAAGAGAAAATGAGTAGGAAAGTAAAACACAGACATTTATTTCTTTACAAAAGACATGCTGCTGCTGTCAGAAAAGCTCGCTCAACAAATCCATAGTCCTAGTAAATAATGTAACTGCAAACTACAGGAATATAGGAAAAAGGGGTTGTGGATGTATGCATGGATTTCGATTCATTGGTGCAGGAACATCAAGAAAAGTAGAATGCACATATCTATCCCCATCCATCCATCCATCCCAGCAGCATTCCTCAGCTAATCCTGTAGAATCTCCAGACATTTTGAGGCAATGTGAAAGATGCAATCTCTCCAGTCTGTCCTGATTCTGACTCATGATCTTCATGACCTCCTCTCAGTGGACAGCAGCTCACTAGTGAAAAAAGGATTGAAAACACAGAAGAAGAGAGAATCGCGATAATTTCTCTTCTCCTTTAAACTCCTTTTTGCAGAGGGGCTGAATCACCCCTGCACCACCCCATGTGGGGGCAAGCCCTCCCTAGCACTTATATATACCTACTACAAGTCTAATATATCTCATAGAAAAGAGAGTATTCCGAGAAAAAGCATCTATCTTAGACATAGAATATGCAAGTCTGATCTTGCAGCCATTCAGTCTCCTCATTTCAAGATTCCCTCCAGTGAGCTCCAACATTTCAAATGGTTGCCGTAAGAAACATCTGGTAACACTTCACACTGCAGGCATTCAGGGGACATTTTCATAAACGTGTTCTGGCAACCTTCACTGACCAACTCTTAAGTTAAAAGAGAAGCAGCAACATTTGGAGACCCTTCTGAAATGCTTAGTTACTCACTGCATCAATGAGATTGAGCTATACTATCCTGTGAAGGAGCCACATATCAACTGCTGGAGAAGTGTCAACATCTAGGAGTTTGAAGAGTCAGATGTTAAATGACTGCTTCATTAGTGGTGGAGGTGTCACCACACAGATGTGGAAGACCACGTGGACATAGTTCTGATGAGAGCTCATCCAGCAGACATCATTCATATACAGGATACAGGTAGCACCCTGACTTATAGCCTAGATCATGGAACTATCAGTGCAACTCCTGGCAGAGGTAGGTCATGTGAGTGGGGATGGCAACAGTGAACAGAATTCTGTACCATGCATGACTCACAGCTGTCATGGATACCAGTGTATAGTGATAACACAACTGCCTTGGCTATGTTCCTGCAGACTCACACACAGTATACCTCATGCTGCCTATGCCACCTCACACACACAGGTATTCTTCAAAATTGACTTCTTTACATTTGTGGCTACTATCCCTCACAGTGCATACTTGATCTGACCCACAGCTCTCTCGCACACATATACACACACACACACACACACACACACACACACACACACACACACACGCACACACGCACACACGCACACACACACACACACACACACACACACACTCACACAAATGCACACACACTCACACAAATGCACACACACACTCACACAAATGCACGCACACACACACACACACACACACACACGCACACACGCACACACGCACACACGCACACATGCACACACACACTCACACAAATGCACACACACTCACACAAATGCACACACACACTCACACAAATGCACACACACACACACACACACACACACACACACACACACACACACACACACACACACACACACACACATTTTGTGTGAAGCTTGCCCTGCTGGAATTCCCCCTATCCCCACACTGTGCCTTGGTCTTTGCTCATTTCTTTTTAATTTGGGTTGCCTATGTCTGATACACAAAGTGGAAAGCTAATCAGTCAAATGCCTGTTTTCATCATGATATGTATAGAATTTCAGTTCGTTTTAGAGTAAGTTCAACAGTGTAATTAGTTGTAGAGCTTATACTTGTAGTAGCAATAGTAATAATAGTAGTAGTAGTAGCAGCAATAGTAGTAGTGGTGGTAGTAGCAATAGGAGCAGTAGTAGTGGTAGTAGTAGCAATAGTATTAGTAGCGGTAGTAGTTCTAATAGCAGTAGTAGTAGTAGTAGTACAGTATTATTACTTATGAATTACTGCTAGCTCCTTTCCTTTGTACAGAGAATGCAGAAATAGTTTTAATTCGTATCAGAGTATCTGACTTGGGCTACCTATGACTGATGTACATTAGTGAGCAGGCTGAGCACGTTTTTGTGCAATATGTTTTTTCTTTGTAGTGTTGGATCACACCTCACTCGTTTATGTCTTATCTACTTTCCCTTTTCTTTTGTGCTTGTGAGAGTCTATAACTATGCTTGATCCTCTACCTAAGAACATGATAGTGATATTGTCCTACACCCTTTGGTTTGTCTGGCATCAGTCTTCTTCGGCTTGATGCAGAGGTTGTATACATATGCAAGGGGAGTTCATTTTATACATTCAACAGCTTTATAGTTATTTTGGTTTGTCTATGTTGTATATATCACTCACTTAGGTTACTGCTGACATTCCTATATAGTCAATCCACAGTTCAATTTTACTAAAGTACATTGCATGTATATAAATATATATATATATATATATATATATATATATATATATATATATATATATATATGAGTAAATATTTATCTCCTCATTACAGATTCATCACATTTATCTCTGGAATTACTTATAGTTGATATTCACAGTAGTCAGCCAGTACATAGGTAAGTAAAGCTTAGTAAGTCTGCATGCAACACTTTTTCACTCTTTTGGTTTATATGTGCTTAGCTCCTTTTCTTGTTTAATTAAGTAGTGTGTGTGCTATTCACTGCCTCTTGGCAAGGCTGATAGTATATTATGCACACTTCTGTTTGCCATGATCATACCCAGCTGCAGGTTACGTATCTGACACCTCATCTGTGTTTGCTGGCCCTGCTTGTGATTATGGAAATTTCAGTCCTTGTTCTGGATCACCTGCTGCAAATGTTTCCTGAGAATTATGTTACGCAGTATAGCACAGACTGTCAGTGTTTTAGTAGAGGTGAGAGAGTCATACTGCAAAGCATCTCTATATGTGTCAAGACAGCAAAAATATGAATTATACACACTAAAGCGTGCTCGATACTATTTCTAGTCTGAGCATGTGCATTGATGTAACGTTGCTCAGTGGCGCTGTTTGGGCTTCTCATGGGAGTCATAAGACAAGGTTTAAGTGTACCTCCAGCATCTCCACTCAAGATGTTCTTGTGGAAAGTCATCACTAGAAAACCTTAGATACAGGTTACATGTATCCCATATGTGAGAGTTATTGAAACTACTAGGGCTACCTATGCACCCATTATAACATTATACATGATACCTTGTACATTACAGACCAAATGACACTTGATAGAGTGGTAGCCCTTTCTGTTTATATACCTCCTTCCCCAGTTCACCAGGTGGAGATTGTATTTCAATATGGATGCAGCTGATGGCCTCCAAATCCTCAGAAAAAATGTACTATTGCATACAAATTTAGCATGGTGGAAGCTCCTGTCTCTGGTGTATATGGAAACCAGATATGCTCCCACACATTTTGCAGCATTCCATTGAGAAATTGGTTGAGCATTCTTGAGCTACAGGCCTGTGACACCCCCACTGTGTCCTCTGTAGGTCTCTGAAAACTCCCTCTAGCTAGTACACATGATACTGCACATACCCTGGTTTTCATTGGGCAGCCTTGCCACCAAGCACATAGATCCTCATGTTAGGATGCAGATGTTCACTGTTTGCTCTGTGGTATTCCTATCTACCCTGTAGCTCTCTATTATTTCTATATCATGAAGTTCAGTGTAGCTCAAACATGATCTGAACAACTTACATCTTCAGGGCTGAGGTCTGGCAGCAGCAGCACCTTGTATTAGGGCCTTTTCAACATAAAAGATTTACAATGGCTACAGCAACTCCCTAACATTATGAATGTTTCCTCATGGCAATAGTCTAGCATTCCTTGGAATTCACAGCTAAAGCGAGTATGATGTGTAGGCACTCATTTTATGGGTTTCTAAATTACTCTGGCATGATTATCTGCTTTGTTAGCATGCACTTCAGCTTTTAATTCACTCATTAGCATATTCAGCTCTAACCATTGTTTTGCATCTGGGTGTGATGTGTTCTCTTGTTTGCTGAACTGCAAACAGCTTGCTCATCACTGCTCATCACCCATCAGTAATCTGAGCCACTGATTCTTTGGAGATTTTTTTCCCCAGGCCTCCACTAAAAATGGATTTTCTTGATGAGTCAGATTTTCCTGGTTAACAAAAAATAAATGTATTAACAGAAATTTTATCACAATCAGATGAAGTATATACAAAAAAATGATTATAGCAGATGAGTAGGGAGGAGGGCTGTCTATGAAGTCAGCAACTTACCCTCATGTTTAAACAGTCAGGCATTTGAGGATTAATGTGCATTTTTATGAAATGAGCTTTATTTTCGACACTTTAGGACACCTGAGGTATATACAGTCAACAATGGTGCTGTATTTGCTGAGTGGACGGGAACGTTGTGGCTGGGCATGGCTGATGTTGGCTGCTATGATCAGTTTAAACATTCATTAGTCTGGCCTTGCAGGACATGTGTGCATTTGAGAAAAGCAAGTTGGCATACTTCACTATGGCTATTTTTAACCTAACAATTGGACATTTGAGGTGTATACAGTCTAGTGGCTGATACTGATGGGTATGAACTTTGGTGGAGTATAATGACAGTAGCTTAGATGGTCTTAAATCAGGAAGGTGAATCCAAAAGAACACAAATATTGAAGCGTGGTCCAAAATAAAATAATATTTGTGTGTATGCTTTGAAAGCCTCCCAAGGTGCCTAAGTGAACTTTGTCTTTCACTGTATAGAATGGGTTAGCATAATGCATTACTGTTAGAATTTACAAATGGTTTGCAGTTGTTTCTTTGTTATGGGTTATTAATGAGATGTAAAAGTTCACTGTAGTACAATGTGGAGTAGTTTTACATATGGATATGAGCTGATATGTTAGTATTAGTCTGTTGTACATAGTATGATATAATGTGGTGCTGATAGATGTACATATTTATAACTAACATTTGGAAATTTGACCATGTTGTAAAGATAAGTATAAGTTTAAGTGTGTTTAGGGCAAATAGGTTCATTAGAATACATTTTTGGTTATACTGGTATTTAGAAATTTCTAATGCAATATGAAGTGTTTTAATGATTGCTGATATGTGACTATGTTGTTTAAGTTTTTTTATGGAAGGACTTTGGAATAGGTTTATAAGTGTGTGCTAGGCTAACAGCCACTAGGGCCTTTTTAAGCCTACCCATGCATTCCAAATCTCTGACGTATTCTGATACTGTTGATTAGTATAAGCTGGGCCTTGAGAGGTGAAACATTTACAAGCAGGGGCCTGGTAGGTGAACCATTTACAGGCTGCATCTTTCCATTAGAGACATATGTGTCAAACTAGGGATACATTTGCTGTTTCCCATCCAGTTGTCCAAATTACACTTGAATTTGATTGAGGAGGTACTCTTTTTCACATAGATGGAGAGCCTGTTCCACAGATGGGGTAGTTTCTGGAATACATACCTGTCTCTACAGCAGGTCCTATTTATATCACAGGCAAGTGTTAAGCCTTTTGAATGGGTAATTATGGTGCTGATCATTTTACAGACATGCTGGATGTCCATCTGGGTGGAGTCTGACAATGCCTTGTATGCCAGGCAAAATTCTCCCATCTACAGCCTGTAGGAGACAGAATACAAGGATAGGGCTTTGAGGCAGTCTGCACAGGATATGATATTTATGTCCTGTGTTCTTTTAGCGAGGAAAATGTGTGGTCATTCCAATTATTGGATATGCCTGGTTAGGTACATACCAAAGACAGCATCATACTCAATGACATGGCTAAAGAATTCTGAACATAGTGGAACAATGAACTTCTTGGATTTAGATGCTGTACCTTTGTTTATAAGTTGTACGGCATGGAGTGGGTTCCTCACTACTGGAGACACGTGATAGTCAAAGGCTAATTTACTGCTAATGCACGTTGCCAATTTCTTGACTCCTGCGTCGAATCTTAGGGGTAATTTGTCAATATGGTAGTTAACAGGGTTGGATGATTTCCAATTGGATATTATTATATATTTCTTGGCATTTAGCTTTATTCCATGGCTTTGACACAAGTTATTTGTCTGTGCCAGCCCTTCCTGGAAAACATTAAAGTCAGTGGGAGATTCTATGACTATACCTAATTTACAAGTGTCTGCAAATCTGGTCATCCAGAGGCCTCTCACATTAGCCTTTACTTCAGAGAAGTCAATACCAAAAAGGAGTGGTCCCAGGACAAATCCCTGAGGGACTACACTTGTCATCGACCTTTGTTGAGGTAGACTCTCAAGTTCTAACTTCCTGGGTCCTATCTGTGAGCCAGCTGACCATACACTGGGTGACATAATGATCTCTATCTAACCCTTTGAATTTATTAACAATGTCAGTGTGGGATATTGTGTGAAGTGTCTTGGCCAATTCAAGATATGCAGTGTGTACCATTTTGTACTCATCCATTGCTTTGGTGACCTTGTTAAAGAAGTCCATCAGGTTCAGACCTCCACTTGATGAAACCTCATTGGGTTGAGTCAAGTTTCTGGAGGTTTCCTATTCCTGATACTGATAATTTCCATGATAATCATTTCCATGGCTTTGCATATGAAACTACTGAAACTATGGATCGGTAGAAACCCCACCTTTGTGAAGTGGGATGACTGTTGTTGTTCTCCATTCTTGAAGCCTGGAACCTCTTTGGAGGCTATGGTTAGATATTGATTGCAGAGGGACTGAAAGATCATGTTTCATGCTAATTGGAAGGTGTCCTGGAATATTGTCTGGGTCCATTGATGCAGTGTTTTTGGCCATACAGAGATCATTGAGGACCTGTTCCCTAGTGATAGTAGGGGAAGTTATATTTGATTGTATCACCTGAGGGGAGATGGTGGGGGAGTGAGTGGTAAAATTGGAGCTGAATTTGTCTGACAGTAGTGGCTTCATTAACTATGAGCTCTGTGCACAGCTGTATGCTGCCTTTGAGGTTGTGAACCTAGCATTAGAACACTTTGTGATTGTCCTTGGCCTGGAAATCCAAGATGCTACATTTACTAAATGCTTCCATGATTTTCTTCCTTCTGTTATATAGCCAGCTGAAGTCACGACTTTACCAGGAGGGCTTGTTTTTTGAGTTAGTTTTGTACTTGTTCTTGGTGTGTACATCTGCCTGTCTGCAGCTGTAACCATGCTTGTAATGGGTCTCTTTGAACAGTTCTTCATATGCAGCAGTAGCAGTGTTCTCGGGGTTTTGGGGGGCTTGAAATAATTTTTCCAGGTTATCACTTAATAGGAAGTTAGCCTTAGAGAAGTCCCTGAACATTCCAGGGTTTGCTGTGATTCTGGGTTTTATTTTACTTGAAAGGAGATTGTTTTGTGGTCTGACCTTACCAGAGACAACATTTCAGTATGGGAGTGTGTATCACTCTCACATATTAGTGAGGAACATGTCCACTATGTTTGCTCTGCTGGTCAGCATATTGATATTCTGGTCTAGGGAGTTTGTATTTACAAATTCCAAGAATCTCTGTGCCTGCACATTTAGTGTCAGAGGTGATTCCCAGTTAATAGTGAGGTAATTAAAGTAGCCCATGAATATGGCATTGGGTTGAATGGTGATTGTTTCCAGTAAGCTTAAATACAAGTAATGAGTTTCCTGGGTCATAGAGGGGGACCTGTATCTTGCAATAAAGTGGTATGGGATTTTATCTTTGATGATTAAAAAGTGGACACTTTTAAGAGCATTGTCCTATTTGACCAACTTTAGGGTATGTTTATTTTTTATGTAAATCAAGACACCTCAATTTTAGTCCCTTTCTGTTTAGTAGGTGGTCTAAATGTGTGGAAGGCATTATACTCTTGCACTGCTGGTGTGCTCCTCACATCTTTAAACCATGTTTCAGTGATTGTACAGATGTCAGCATTCTCTAGGGTGAGTATAGCTTGCATGGAGCGGAGTCTCTTGGTTTAACTCCTAGCAATGAGCAGTAATACCTTTAGGTTTTCTTGGTTTTGATTCGCTATGTCGGAAGTACTTTCAGTTTAACATTGCCTCAAGAAGGTGCTATCACAGAGGATAATGCTTTAGCTAATGTATGAAAGCCTTCGAGGTGAGAAGTACAGACCATTCCTGGCAAATAATTAATCTTTTCAGCATTCCAAAGGTTTTAGGTGTAGCAGTATGAATAATGTCCATAATATGGGAGTTTTGCTATAGGTGTTGGAGACAGGATGTGTGTTTTCAAGTGACATGGTTAGTCTTCAATCAATGTAAGATCTCCATGAGTGGTCAGGGATAAGGATAAAAGAAAAAGCAGGCAAGGTAGCTATTACTTAAAGTAACAAAACATTATGATTGAGATTGAAATTATCGTTCCTTGTGTGAAATGTATCTTCTTACTCTGAATATTTCACTGCACTATCATGTTGGAGCAGTAAAATAGCAGGTTGTTACCTATGGGCACAAATAGAAAAGTATTGTGGGTAGTATGTGACACTGAGAGGCTCTGTTCCAGCATGTCAAAGGCCAGAAAGCAGAACATCTTCTGGTCTATATACATGTGTAGGATATGCTATCTAACCTGTCTAGTCACAGGCCAGTATGTTAGGGGAGAGCCTTTTGATTGTAAAATGAGATAACAAACACTTTCACCAAGGCAATAGAGGTTTAGAGACAGATGATGATGTCAATGAAAGTTTCATGCATGCAAGAATTCCCACACTAGAGGAAGAATTGGAAAATTCTAAGCTGAAGCAAACTTAAGAGACAGCAGCAGTTCACTTATTTCCAAAACAAACTGTGAGTTATCACAATACACTATGCTAGTGAGAGCTATTCTACTAAAAAAATATCATATGTTTTGTTGGTTATGCTTAGACATTTGAAATATCAGGCAAAATCCCAGTTATGGTGATTAACAAAATATAGAGTTAAAAAATCATCCTGTCCAAGCCTGTTGCCTAATTAAATGTTTTGCAGGAATGCACACTGCAAAGTTGTGGGGGATGCAAAGTGTTCCAAACTTTGTCAGAAGTATTGAATGGTACTGCACAATAGTGTGATCTCTGTATTACAGTAATATATTTTCTAATACATGGACATCGGTAAAAATTACGACAATATGACTAACATGTTGAAATAGTTTGTACAAGGATGGCAATGCATGTAAAAGTATTGCAGTGACAGCTCAACAAGCTCTTTTGCATAAGCAGTATAACTTCAGTCTAGCTATCTCTCATATTTAATTTGTCAGCTGATTAGAACATATAATAGGCCACAACATACTTGGACGCTGATGTATTAATTAGCATGTAGCGATGTATATATCTATAGTACCACTTATTAAGGGCTTGTCAAGTTCCATTAACGAGAAAAACAAATCTAAGCAGAAGCACTGCTCTGAATGAGAACTTAAGCAGCAGAGCATATACAGGGGCAACACACGGCCTAATAATATGGATTAAAAAAAAAAAAATTAAATCTAGTGATCAATGCAATGGCAGGCCATGGAAATTATACAGGAAGTAGTTACCATCCAGTCTTTAATTTAATTCCTTTGTGTTTACCCTTTTCTGGTACTCATACTCTGAACAATACATTAGTGTTCCAAAGTCCCCTTGGATGTTAAGCTTCTGGAGAAGTCCAGTGCTCTTGGACTGGTTTCACACTAACCTTCCTTTTTACTTGGGCTACTATAATGTCATTTTACCCTGTTTACCACTGTCCTGTTTTACTTCCCATGTCTTTATTTAATGAAGCTTCCATTTCAATATTACCTTGTCTTATTCTCCACATCTGCATCTGTTATTTCCTTTTACATTTTCTCTTTCCCTCCTGTACTTTTCTGTACCATCTCTGTTCCATGGTACAACATTTGTCCTTTTACTTCTTCCTTTCATCAAAGCCAGCTTTCCTTTTTGTTTCTCTAAATGTCTCTCTTTTCTGGTCTTTGACTGTTTTATTTCCAGGTCCAGCCTGGTTTGACCTACCAGCATGTTAGTGTTGGTTTTGGTTTATTTATTTAGTAATTACCTTTGCTATTCCTTTTCACTCCTTACCACTGCCTTACAATCTTCGGTGCTCACCTTAGTGCATCTCGCAACTTGCCAATTCTTGAATTTTGCTTACTCACCTACTCCCCTTCCATTTCACACTCCACCCATATGATTACCATATTTTGTCTGCAGTCTTCCTTTTAGTTATTCACTCATTTTCCTCTCCTGCATGCACAGTTTCATTCTGGTACCACTTTTGCCCTTTGCCCTATCCTTTACCATTTTCTGGAAGCCCTATCTCTTACCCACAGTTCCGTTGCTATGGTTGGTTGAATGTTATTCTCCTTGGGCTTCTTCACTCTCTTCCTTTTGAGTCTATTGCATCACTGTTTTATTCTTCCCTTGCATGGGTCCCTGTTAACTTTTTCATACTAATATTCATGACACAACCATTCAACGCGTCACCATAGCCACATCTCCCTTTGTCCGTGAGAGAGTGTGTGTATGTGAGAGCATGTGTGTGTATGCAAGTGCATATGTTTGTGTGTGTGTGTGTGTGTGTGTGTGTGTGTGTGTGTGTGTGTGTGTGTCTGCCAGTGTATGAGTGTGTGTGTGTGTGTGTGTGTGTGTGTGTGTGTGTGTGTGTGTGTGTGTGTGTATGCAATGTGTGTGTGTGTCTGCCAGTGTATGTATGTGTGTGTGTGTGTGTGTGTGTGTGTGTGTGTGTGTGTGTGTGTGTGTGTGTGTGTGTGTGTGTGTGTGTGTGTGTGCGTGTGTGTGTGTGCACTTTACAATTCTTTCTTAGCAATGAAGTAAGAAATTTCCATCTGTACTACTTCCATACATTATAAATGTTAATCACCTTTCAAGGATAACAAACACATTTTTGTTGAAAGGTAACAGTCACAAGAAAGCGAGAGGAAAGAGAAAGAAAGAAAGCAGGAAAGGAAGAGAGGAGGACAAAAGGAAAAGAAAAAGTAAAGACTTTAGAATTTTGCCTGTATAGCAATGCTTTCTTAGGAAAATTCTGCATCATTCAGTTGTTAAGGGAGGAATATCTGTTATTTTGAATTACATTTATTGATATAGAAAACAGGTAAAACACATCAGTAAATGTATATTGCACACACTCTTTGGCTTGCATTGTCTCTGGTCTACCACTGTCCCTCTAGTCCTTCCTTAATCCCTTATAAATGTTACATATCTAAACATTAGTGATATTCATAAAAATCTACTGGGCCACTAAAGTGCTGCACTGGCTACTGCCATCATACTATATGCAGTGTGAGCAGATGCCAGTTATATGCATTCCAAGTCCAGACTATGGCACTTGCAGTCTGCTATCTCTGCTTATATTACCTTTCCTTTCTGTCTGGCTTATTTGTTCTGTTTACTCTGTCCACATTTTTGTGTTAGGCTTCTTACTCTGATGTTCATGTTAATGTCTGAAAATTCACAATCTGTTGTCAGAGTCAGATCTAGCACTAGGTGACCTAGGCAGTTGCCTATGGCCTGCTGGCTGACCGCCGGCGGGGGTGGTGCACTGGCAGGGGATTGCACATTTATTTTAATTACACAATTAAAAATAGGTACATTTCTCCTTTAAGAAAGCACTCTGCATGCATCTTTAGTGTGACACACGCACACAGCCACACTCTGCATGCATGACAAGAACACACACACACACACACACACACACACACACACACACACGCACGCCTTGCACGCACACACACACACACACACACACACACACACACACACACACACACGCACACACACACTTTCTTAAATTTCTCTTCTCTGCTGTTTTTTGTGTGGAATTCAGTTGTGCTGGACTACAACACCTCCATGAGACTGATGTGAGTGAGCTCATTCTTTCAATTAGTGTAGAGAGAACTTGTGAGTGTTTGAAATGCCCTAGTTAGGCTGATAAGAGAGTTAATTAACTTGCTCAAACTCTGTACCTTGGTTACATAGGACAAGAGCCTGAATCCACTACACAAACTACCAGACTGCATACTTATTATTACAGGTGCATTTTCAAAGAATTTGAGTTTCATTGCATTTCAAGGAACTGAATTTCACGTGTTTTCTTTGTTTTTCAGTGGATTTTCAAGGAAATGAATTTCAGTGCATTTTCTTTGATTTTAGTGCATTATTAAGGAAATGAGTTTAAGTGCATTTTGAAGGAACTGTGAGGTTCAAAGTAAGAGAAGTTTACTGTGGCTCATGCTAAGTCTGTCTTCAATGTGCAACTGTTTAGTTTACCAAATAGCCATTAGTATTTGTGCTATGTTAGTTGCACAACAGGTAGCATTTTTGTCTTTGGTGCAGAAGGCTGTGAGTTCTACTCACATATCATGTAGATGGATTGCTGATTCTATGATGTTCTTTAAGGGGGGGTGATGCACTACTACTTGTGTCCTCTTTTGGATGAGATGCCTAGTAGCTATGAAACTGTTGTTGGTTTGACAGCTGTTTCCTATTGCAATATTACCAGCTTCCAATTAAATGCAACATTGGCAATTTATTCCTCAAGGGCAGTAGGCGCTGAATTTGTGGGTACCTGTCAAATCTTCGAATGCTCAAAATTTCGACCGTTACATGGTCGAGACCAAACGTTCGAAATTTTGAGTGCTTTGAAGATAGACTTTCAATGGCACCGTACGGTGCAGATAGGGAGAATTTCCCTTTTCTGCACTGAAGTGCGGTCTCAGAGTTGGTATATTTAAGTAGGCGGTGTGTGGGGTGCAGGGGGGCTTGCCCACCTGCCTACACTGTTAAAGTGTTTTTTTTCTGTGTTTTCTTTTTTTTTTTTTATGTTCAAACATCCAAATGTTGAACATTTGGTCTCGACCATGTAATGTTCGATATTTTGGATGTTCGAACATTTAACATAGACCCTGAATTTGTACATGAAACACTGAAATGTAAAGTTGCTTATCAGCAGCAACCTCTTCATTAGTTATAGATCTCTTTAATTTGTAATTATTCAGATAACTTTAACTTTTGCAGAGATTGTGCATATATACTGATATTGGTGGATTATACTGACAAAAGTTCGATTGGCCTTTTGTGGTTAAAATGTTCTGAAATGGGTTGTTCTGCCATTAGTGGTTCATACAGTTTATTTCATTGCTTACTGGAAAAATGTTCTAAACTACAAATTTAAGACGCACTTTAAAAAGTGGTGCTGTATTATACAAGGAATATAATTTAATATAATCATAAAGGTAAATCAAAGAACACATGCATGTATGAATGGTCTTAAAAATGTCTGCAAGGGGCCTATGGTTTGAAAACAGTCCAAAGGTAAACTTAATCTGTCACTGGCCAGATGCATTTTCATTGAATGGGGGTTTCAGTGAAGTTCCAATTAATGTGAATTTCAAAGGCAGAGAAGTTTACTCTTCATGCTGTCTGTTTTCATTTTGAGACTCTGTTGTTTTATTTAGCAAATGGCTATCAGTGTTTGTGGTATAAAATTTAAAATAAATGTTTTAAATTAAATCCAAATATCTGTAATCATTGTAGAAGTACAGAAGAAAATAGTACGCACACTGACAGGTTTAAACAGAGTTTATGGTAACTGGGGAGTAGTGGCCAAGTAACGGGACATGGGAATGGCTGCCAGGAGAGGAGCTACTGCTGGGGGGGGGGGGTTCTGGGGGTCTGATCCATTACCATGCCTAGAGCCCCATTCAACCATGATCTGGCTCTGGTTGTTGTTTATATGAACTTGGCATTCTTATTTTGTTCTTCCCTCATAGCTGTTTCTTTTCATCCTCTCTTTTGCTTCTAAGATGTCTATAAATTCGGTCTCTTTCTTTTTCACTTCTTTTTTTGGATCCTCCGTGAATGCGTGAATTTTCTCTTGTGTACGCCTTTGCAGTCTGCTTTCCATTTTGTTCTGATCCACCACCAACTATCAGCTATCTGCAAACTATTATGTCTTTAGCTATCTGCAAACTATTATGTCTTTTTGACTCTACATGCTTTCTATTAGGTTTCTTTTATTCTGTGACTCTTACATACTCCAGAACACCTGAAAATCATTGCAGGAACTCTTCTTATCTAGCTTCACAGAAGACAAGCCCTAGGATGAGTTTACACTTTGTGCAGGTTTCCTTTTTTGTTTACCATTCATCTGTTTGCTTTCATTGGGATATAGGCTTTCTCTCACTTATTTTGCCCAACGTTTGTCACCCTGACTGAATAAACCTCATGTTTCTGCAGCATTCATAAAAGTAGATTTAGCATTGCTACTTTGCACCAGATGAATGTCACTGAGGAATATTCAATTAATGTTAGATCCTTCAGTTTAGTCTTCTCTGCCATGGCCAATATGATGCACTATTTTTCTGCATCCAGGCAGCTTACAAAATACAGGCCTAAGAGCACTTTCTTTGCAAGTGTTCTGTTTTCTGTGCAGTCTGTTAATTGTAGCATAGAATTTTGTGATTCACCACTGAAATCAGATACACGCTGGCACTCCACCCCTGATATTTCTCTCAGATTTTCTTTGGAATTCTTAAGAGCCTTGGACTCTTTAACACCAAGATCTGTCTTCTTGCCCCCCCCCCCCCCACTTGGCCTTTTGAAACAGGCAGCGTGAAGCACTTCAATGTTTCTTGCTAGATGCCTAGTCATAGGATCATAAGTTTAATGGTAGATACTAAACTTATAACCTAAGTGATTTGCATGAAGCGAAACCACTGCACCCAATTATAATGAGTCTACTAATTCAAAAGTTTATATGCAAGTAAAAGGCTAGCTGCCCTTGTAGGCCATGTTAAATCTAGACAATATTCTCTGAAGGTAAGAATCAATCCCTGTTTCCCCAATGTAGGCAGACCATTGCCTACATATGGATTTGCTATATGTCATCAACTTGTCAGCTCTATTTTTTGAGGGGGGGTGTTATAAGGGAACTCCTTTATTTGATGTGCAAACAGATTCTGTTTGGAAGGCAGGGCATGCATTTGATTTAATGCATTTGACTTGAGTAACTATTAAAACAGCAGATAATATTAAGGTGGCAGTAAAGGTTTAGATATTTAGAGTGGTTGTGTTACTCATTCTGTGGAGGTGAAGAAGATACAAATGTACAGTATGTTTGATGGCTCAGAAAGCTGATGAGAGAACTCCATGAACTACTCATATGAGGATTACGGGAGTTATACCCCTAAGATCATCCTCCTTTATCTTTAGCTTCACTCATTAGTGTCCTGCCACTGTTTGCTTTAGGAAGGAAACATCACCTGCTGTTCCTGTTAACATCTTGATGACTTTTTCCTGTGATGTCTTCTTTGCTACGTTTTCCTTTTGACTAACTGCTCTGTTGCTTCTTACAGCTTACTATTTCCTATACTTAGGGCTCATGCACTCCTGCTGCAGACATAAACATGACTTTTATTCCCTGTGCCCTTTCAGAGATCTATAATCATGTAGCCTTCTTTCTTGGATCTTGGCCTCTTTACCAATAAGGTGAGTCTCTCTCAAACACAGCAGATCAATTCAATTGTGTTTGAGCCATATATCCATTGACTGATGTCTTATTAACTTACTTATTACAAGCCAAACAGCCATTTAAGAGGTTAACACATGACCATATTCAAGTCCATATTTTGCCAATAAGGGCACTCCTACTAACCCTACTACCACGACAGACAATTCCTGTGGATTTACAGGTATTTAAGAAAACGGCATCAAATATGAGTTTATCAGCTGCCCAGAACTGATAGAAATTATTAAAGTACATGGTTATAGTTTTTGCAACAGTCATTTTGAAAAGTACAAATGTTGAAAGTACAGTAAAAAAGTTAAATACTTCCTGGACTCAATTTAAAATACTTGTGAACCATTACATGCAATGGGAATGTTAATGCTATGTGCATGTGACCTAAAACAATTTAGCAGGTGCCTATAGTCTGTTGTATGTTTAGCGATTATTTTCCTTGTCACATTGCAAAAAGCACTCAGTCCTTATAAAGAGTTGTTTTTACAGCAGGTTCCATGAGTGCAGGGTCTGCTAAGTTTCTGCATCCTACAAAACACCAAAAGCTAAAAGACTATTGATGTAGATTAATGCTTGCCCAGTATTACTAGAGATTGTTTACGTGCATTTCAGTTTAAGGTAGTAGACAGAATGGAAAGGTAGAAGAGATGCAGAGGCAGAAAGATGGCTGTCTGCTCAGTGATGCACGAAGACCAAACAGCTTTATTAGTTAAATTATAATATAATATAAAATATAATATAATATTTTTCCACTATATTCCGAAGGTCAGTTTAGAAAAGAATTAACATTGTTAGTGGGAATGCACACATTTTTCACTGGATAATCTTCCCTGGCTGAACACTTTTTAAATGACTCACTGGGGGAGAAGGCATGAGCGTGCGAATTACTTCATAGCACGTCAAGCAAATCAAGAGCACAGACATGCAAACGGCAAAGACTTTTCTGTGTGGTCTCTCTAACTCTATATCTCCAGTATCTTGAAAAAGATTGTACTACAGGAAGTTAGTACCAAGAGTATGAGTGATATATCCTTCCCAAAACAGCTTATTGAACTGAAGCTGAATGCAGCTGCAGGGTGTGATGATAGCTGTCAAGCCACATGTCAGTCACAGTGCCAGTACCTGATCAGTGGCAATCAGATCTCATACAGGAAGCCAACTCAACTTCTTATTCTCAAAAGCAATTCATCATAACATTTTTATCACCATCGTCCTGCTCTACTGAAGCAGATTAAACATATGGATGTAGCTCTATGTTTATTCATTTAGTTTGTTAAACAGGTAGGTGGTCTGGTCTTAAGAACCTTTTCAGTCATTACCTCTGCCATATAGGCAAATGTGATCAAAGGAGTACAAAGTAAAATAATTACAGAACAACAAGTAAGTATATTGTACAAGTAAGTATATTGTAATGTGCAAAATACAGAAAAAGACAGCTGTTATAAAGCAATATGGTATTGCTGATTCAAGGAGAACAGTCCAATTAAAAAAAAAAAAATGTCAACTGCAGAGAGAAATCCAAATATTAATTCATTCCCTCCAATGGAGTTCATGAAGTTTGCACTGTAACATCCAATGGGTGGAGCCTAAGCCTTTTGACAGAATCAAATGATGTTCTCACATTTCAAACAAATGTTCATATCTATGGAATCGCAGAGGTTACAAAAGTATAAATGGCAAACAAACTATTTTTATAGTGGTAGTATTCTTTAGGTTCTAGGACTTAAGCAGAATTGTATAAGTCACAGTAAACACAGTGGCCAGGATTCAATAAACTCAGTGTAAGAATAGTGTTATTCCTACATGGATTGAATGGTGTTCATGTCCACATCTCCCTCTCAGCAGCATGCCTTATATATTAATGAAGTTGCGCTACTGAGACAGAGCCGTATGCACGGATACTGAATCAGTGCAGGGGGCGTGTTGCAGTAATGGTCGCAGATCTGTAACACACCCCCTGCACTGACAAAGTGCTGTACAGCACTTTACAAAAGAAAACATTGTCTACGGACACTGAAATAGTGAATGGCAATTGAAATGAATGCACCCCCTGCATTGTGAAAGTGCCGTACTGCACTTTACATTAGAAAACAGTTTCTGCAGACACTGAAATTATGAATGGCAACTGAATGTAATGCAGGGGGGGTGTGACAGGTAGTGTCACACAGCCCTGCATTGTGAAAGTGCCGTACAGCTCTTTACAATAAAGAAAGTGTCCTCAGACACTTCATACCTCTCAACCTCTTAGAGCAAGAAATGTACAGAAAGCCAATAGTGGGACAAACGCCCAAAAATAGGGACAGTTTTTAATTAAATATTGCCCTTACAAACTTAAAAAGTTGATAGAATGACAGGTCTTGCATTAGCATGGATTTTCTGAAGAGTATGACATGTGAAACTCAAATTAATGTCTGTCAATATTTTTGAACTGCAGTCTTTAATGATTTGACACTGATTTGCCATGTAAACACAATCCCATGTCAAAAGGATCAAGAATATGAGGCACAAATCTGGACATCATGAGAAAATCTGTACAGTTGAGAGGAATGTGAAGTAACATCATGTAGGGGGTGTGTCACAGTATCTGTAACACACCCTGTGCATTGTAAAAGTGTTTTATGCCACTAAAACAATAAAGAAAGTGTCCCTGGACACATATTTAATAATGTGAAGATCAACAGTTTAATTTTAAATTAATGTTTATTTTTTTCTGTCTTTTTCTTTAAAGTTTAAGCATAGCTGAGCGCGTTTGCATGGGGTGGCATCTTGCTCAGCAGTACTTAAACTTATCAAGACGCTATATAGGAATGTATAGCTGAAATTTGCACAGTTGAATTAGCTAAGTAGTTAGAGTCATGGCTTTACTTGTAATACATGCATGGTTCAAATGCCAAGACAGGACATTCAGCTTTTACATGGGAAAGCATTTTTATATTTTTTATTTTATTGAATGATGTAGCAATTAATGTTTGTTAACCAGGGTAGTGCAGCTGGTTGAAATTCCCAGTGTCAGTGGAGATATGAGGTGAAAACCCTCATTTAAATACAAGTGTCCCATACAGTACAGTCACACCCCAAGGTAATGTAACGAAAGCACATAGTGGGAAGTCATGTAAATTATACAATGACTGGTCATTGATATTCCAAAACGAGCAAGCTGATTGTTCAGCCCAGTAAGCATGCCCGTTGTAAATCCTAGAATATACCAATGGAAAAAGGTCCGGTTGCCTCGACTTTTTTCCATTGCTACATACTATACTTTATTTATTTTTAACAAAAAGAAAAAAGATAACTGTAATCTGGACTTTGGACATAGCAGAGAGACAGGACAGAGAAAATGCTAGGCAAATCAGGTATGTTATTCAAAACTAAAGCCACGTCCCTGATTTTCCTTGAATTTCCTCCATTCTGTTTCTCTCCTACCCCTAAACTGTCTGACATTTTATTTTTATATATATATATATATATATATATATATATATATATATATATATATATAAAAAACAAAAAATAGAAAACAAAAATGAAGTAATGGAGACATTCTTTTCTCCAAGACTTCATCTGCAAAGCACTGATGTACTGGATATGTGTGGGAATGCAAGTTCCATATGCATGTGCAGTACATTAGAAAAAGCCCCAGGATACTGGAGAAATGCAGAAGGCACTGTTATACAAAGACATTTATTTAAGAAAAGTAAATATTTTTTCTTAAATAATGACATTGTATAATAGCACTAACCGACCCGGTGGTTGTGGTATATTAAGATTTACCCACGGTTTGCTTTATTTATTCACTCAGGCTTTGCCCTCGTGATAAAACAACACCAACTGTGGGTAAATCTTAATATACCACACCGACATCATCGGTAATTGGTTATGTAAAATATATAAACTTAATAATAATGTATCAGTAATGAGTAATTAATATTCTATTCTGACTTATTTTTTAAATGAAAATATTTGTCTGCTGTTAGCTCAGTTTTCCTAATCACTGCTAAGCCAAGCTAAGCAATGCTTAAACAGGACCTGTCTGAGCAATACTTAACAGTGCTCAGCTCTAAATAGCTTGTTTGAGCATTGCTAAGAAGTCGCATTCTAAGCAGTATTCAGCTCAGCTAAGCAGATTTGCACACCGCTAAGCACTGATCAGCATTTGCCTCCTTAAGCACTGCTCAACTAGCAGGTTTGCACACTGCTCAGCTTTGCTCAGCATTTTTGAAAATGGTCCAATGACAGCAAAGGGCGGGAATATGGCCTTATTTAAACTGTACAGGCAGTAATACTGGCAGAAAAGTGAAGAGGTTAAAACTACCAACATAAAAATTGCAACAAAACCCAAATTAAAGGTCATTCTGCTAAATGCTAGGAGTCTAAACATGAAACTGGACTCATTCCAAGCATTCTTAACCATAGAAAATGCTGACCTCTGTACAGTCACATAAACCTGGTTCATAGCTGCGGATCATACCTGGTTACTCATCTTATCATACATTCAAACCACAAACTGTGGGTAGTAAAGCCAAAGGAGGTGGAGTTTCGATATATATTAAAGACATACACACCTCCAGACTGGTTAAACTGTATGACTATAATGATATATATATATATATATATATATATATATATATATATATATATATATATATATACACATATGTATTTTTATATATATATTTATACATATTTTTATATATGTTTTATATGGGAGCGCTACAGAATCCTGAAAGCCCAAAATCCTGAAGACCAAAATCTTGATACCAAAATCCTGAAAACTCAAAATCCTGAAAACACACAGGATACCAACATGTTTTATATTCCAGCACAAGTACATACAGAAACATATTACCCTTCAACTATATGCAGGGGGCAAGCTCCCCTGCACCCCCCACACTTCCTGCTACTTAAATATATCAACTCCAAGACTGCACTTCACTACACCAAGTGCAGTCTTGGAGTTGACATATTTAATTAGCAGGGGGTTTGGATGGTGCAGCCCCCCACATGAGGGTGCAGGGAAGCTTGCCCCACTACTTATACTTGGAGAACAATAATATAGTTTATGTTTTATTTGTTTCTGTATGTACTTTTGCTGGAGTATAGTAAGTGTTGGTATCCTGTGTGTTTTCAGGATTTTGAGTTTTCAGTATTTTGAATTTTCAGGATTTTGGTCTCAGAATTTTGGGCTTTCAGGATTCTGTAGTGCTCCCTTTTTATATATGTATTTTTATAAAGCTTAAAGTGTTATAGGGGGTGGGGAATTAATGATACTATATTATAGGCTGGCTGTACTCGTGTTTTTCTAAGAACTCTTATTTAAATGTTCTATTTTTCATTTTTGTGATAGTAGCACTGAGGAAGGGTGTTTGTGACCCAAAAGTCTTGCAATAAATGATTTTTGGTTCTTTGGCATTTGATTTTTAGAGTTCGATTTCTAATGCTATTTCTTCATTCCATTTATTTCAGTACAGACTGTTTCTTTGAAGCTTGATTTTTGTCAGTACTGTGAGAGCCAAAATTGAGGGAGTATTCTTCCATCCAGCCAATGCTATGGAAGAAGGAAATGAGTGTGGCCGTTCTGTGAAAACTCTTCTCTTGAAAGAAGGTAATCTTTTATTATCAAAGACTATTACAGCACCGGCATCTTTGGTAACAACTGACCAATTTATAGATGCTTTTGAAAGAACATTGGATTTATTACAGAAAAAGGTGCAGGCATTTAAAAAGCTCAAATGACAGCGGTTAAGCTTTCAGGCTTATTTGGAGCTAGGAATAGTGCCTTGTGGATTGAGAGTGCACAAAATGCCTTCTTATGCTAATACATACCCGGAACTTTTAAAACAGTGGCAGCAGTTTAACTTAAATTTAAGCTCAGATTATATGCACTTAATGAATAACATTTTTGAGAATACTGAGAAAGATCTCAAAGTGGAAACATTTAAATTGGAGAATGAACTGTTGAACATGCCCCTGTTTTTCTAGTGTATCAACTACGTATCAAAATATGCTTGATAAAATGTATCTGTTTAATACTAGGCTAGAAATGAAAATATGTAATAAAATGAGTCAAGATATGAATGATTTTAGACAAGGACACATTTCCTCTTGGCCTATATCAGATTATGTGAAAAATCAACAAAATAAATTAAGAAATAATAAAGTCAGTGATCTGGATAACTTTGAACTGGTTAAAAATGATGAGGCAGCTCCATTAACAAATGGAAACATCGATTCCTCGACACTAACCACTGAGTCTTCCAATCAACAGAAACTTTTGGTCCCACCTACAACAACATCAGCAGGTAGTTTCGGAGTGGAGATTACAAGAGGAAGTGAAGACAATGTTCTGTTAACTCCTACAACAAGCTTTGAGCAATGTAGTGTCTCTACTTTTTTTAAAAAACAAGCAAATAGACAACAAAATATGCCAGTGACATTTCCTTTTCAGCTAAACCTTCTGGAAAAGGTGAGAAGCTTACAAAGATCACAACAAAAAGAAAGGTCCACACAGTGTCGAATGCACAGTAATGTGACTGGGATAAAATGGAAGAACAACAGTCCAGCTCAACCGAGTAAGACTGCTCGACATTAACATACAAGAGACAAGGTACTGTAAATTTATCTAGCTACCAGTTAACTGAATTACATCTATCCATGTTGGGAAAGGGGCTGAAATTTATCCCAAAATTAGCGATGATATTGTGAAGTCACTAACTGATCTAAAACTGTTTATACGTAATTTAAGTTTAAAGTTATATATATATATATATATATATTTTTTTTTTTGGTACATATTTTTGCATATGTTTTTTATATATGTATTGTTATAAAGCTTAAAATGTTATGGGGGTGGGGAATTAATTATACTATGTGATAGGCTGGCTGCAATCATGTGTTTTTGTAAGAACTCCTGTTTAAATGTTGTATTTTTCATTTTTGTTATAGTAACACTGAGGAAGGGTGTTTGTGACCCGAAAGCTTTGCAATAAACATTGATTTTTGGTTCTTTGGCATTGGATTTTTAGAGTTCGATCTAAACTCTATGATGCACAGGAGGCACTCCAGGTGCAGTTAACCATTGACAAGACCCCTATACAAATCACAACTTGATACTGGCCTCCAAATCTGGCTCAAGATGCCCAAACTGCCTATCTAGACTTCTTTAAATCTATCAAGATTCAACCCTTTACCCTGATCCTGGGTGACTTTAACTACCCAATCATATACTGGAAGAACTACTCATGCCAGAACACAAATGCCAGAGATTCCTTGATTTTGTTAATTTAAATGCTTTGAAACAGCTAGTTGATACTCCCGCAAGAGGTGATAATATCTTGGACTTGGTATTAACCAACCTCAGTAATCACTGCAGCATTCCTGCAGTATCATCCTTTCTTGTAAGATCAGACCATAAAGTGGTCATGTTCGAAGTTACCATCTCCTGTGACCCCCCCCCCCCTCTAGCTAAGGTCAAACAAAAACACTTTTCCAAAGCTGATTATAGCCTCCTGAGGGATGGTATAAACAGTTTCACAGCCCCCTCCCCCCTCTAGGAACTGGCACCAGTATCCAAAACTATACCAAATTATTATACGGACATTTATATAGATGCATGGAATCAAAATACATGACAGGACTAAATCATCCACTGCAAGGAAGAGTAAACCTGCCTGGTGGACATCTCCAATAAATAAACTCTATAACAAAAGAAAAAAATTGCTGTCCAAGACCAAGAAGGAACAGTTGCCCAACTGGAAGCAATCTTTCCTTAGCCTATACAAGCAAATAAGAGCACTACTGAAATCCTTCAAAGCAAACTTCAAGTACTGATTCGCCACATCTACTACAGACAATCATAAGGCTTTCTTCACATATGTCTGTAATCTCAAAGGTAGCACCCAGATCTTGGAACTGCTGGTCAAGGACACACTGAATGGGAAATAGAAACTACATCCCTGGGATTCCACCTGTGTCCCTGCTGGACAGGGGCATCGGGTGCTAATTTGACTATACATGGGCTAAACACTTGGCTAGGCTTATAAGGGCCTCACGGCCAATAGCCTAGTAAGTTCATATGATCCTTTGATCCTATGAACCTGTTAGAGTTTGATCCCTGTAGGAAGTATGGCAGGTGCAGGAGAGTGAACTAGCTTTCAGGCACAGTCCTGGGGCATCCTTGAGTCCAGGGTCATGGTTGGACTCATTGTGAAGAACCATGATGACAGACTGCTGCAGGGCCAGTACTAGGGCATAGAATGCAAGTCTGAGGCCTGGGACCATCTGGCATGTAAGCTCACCAGTGCTGCTGGCATCCCCTGAACTGGTGAGCATGTCCGTCTTCATTATGATGACCTGAGACAGAGAAAAGGGGCACTCTTGGGCCAATGGATCCAAGATGCTTGAGCCCAGAATGCCCCAGAAGTTTGTAAGTATATCTACTGATGATGTATCAAATTATAATATGAATATCTGATAGACAGGTATGCATAATAGTGTGCTTTCTCCCCACAGCTACAGAGGAGAGGGCATGTAATATGGAGGGCCATGCAGGACAACTAGTACGAGACTGTAATAGGTGGAAACTGCAAATATATGATGTGCAAATGTGTATGGGTTGGGTACGCAACCCAGCAGCCTGCTATAGTCTGTACAGATCACACATAATCACACACACTAGGGGTTAAATGTGTAAACCTGCATGCAAAGTATTAATACACAGTTCACTAACTATCTATCACACATGACACTGTGACACTCCACTTATATTACAAGATCAGAATGTGTGACTAAGTGAGTTGTAGGCAGAAATCAATCAAGCAACAGACAACAGTGCCCCAGTAGCTCAGTGTGATGATAAATACATATATCACTTGTTATAGTTTGCACACACAGACCACTGTTTGGATCCAGGGACTGGTACAAAGATGTGTTCATAGTGACACACACGTAATCTTGAGTATTTGTAAAAACTGTCATTTAGTGCTAACAGATATTTTCTTCACAGGGCTCACAGGTAAAGAAATGATTGTATTAGCTGAATGAAGGTTATACTAATAAACTGTGTACAAATGTTCCAGTGCCCACCCCCTTGCCAACAACTGACAGCAGGATAGCTATATACACTATACCATCTTCCTGATACATGTCTTTCAAGTATCATGTTGTCAAGGTTACTGATCACTACTGCCAATAAACTTGCACACAGATATAAATCCAGTAGAAGTATGCATTAGCACACTCACACAACATCAGTTCAGGGTGCACCATGTTAGTCATATATGCAACCTTGACATGTACAAGTACCCTCTACTCATGTACTTACAGTTGTCACAGCTTGCCCCATAGCATTCCAGCTCAACAGATTAACAGGTATGTATGTGCTATAGTAGCTATAGGTCTCAGGTAGATGTAAAGTGAAGGCAGACCTGTAGAGTATTGAGCAGTACTGTTGGGAAAAATATAAGCTTATACAGTTGGTAGTGGACTGTTTTTCTGTCCCCCCCATCCCATATCTGCTTCAATAATTATAATTCATGTACTACAGGTATGTTGTTCTCAAAAACCTAATGCTGGGACATTAGTCTAGTTCTTGTTCATATATTTCAATGGTTTAATGCTAACATACCTTGTTGAAATTCTATTGTTGGTGCCCTGTTGCTGTAAATGTTACTGGCATGCTGTTACAATAATGACGGTTATTCCTTTTATGCATGTGTGCTATTTTTCATGCAATTTTACCAGTTCTATTGTTCTGGGTTAATTGGAACACCCACACATGCTGTTATAAATAATGCTGAAATGTTTTGTTCATGACTAACCAATACACCTTGAAAAACCTTAACATCATAACATGTTTGAGTAGTCAGATCGCAGCAGATCTGCCTGTCTTGCCTCATCTAGCCATGGAACTGGGTCTCAACACATCTGGGACCCAACATCAAACTGCCTCTTCTGCTGGTCCTACACAGCCCTTGGGTTGAAGCACATCAGAGGATGGGGACCACCACCCCTGGGTGCAGATGTGGAAAGGACCCTGTCACCTGACACCATTTCTGAGGTATGGTGTGCAGGGTCATCCAGAGGGGCTTGGATGTATGTCTGCATCAGACCAAGAGCAGATTGGTGCACCTCAAGGGGCAGGCTGGCCATATCATCCAGCCCCCAGCACAGCCACCTTCAGAGCCATGAAGGAGCAGTGGTGACTGCCCATGGGTGGGGACCTCAGTCCCATTATTTCCATCGGGGGGGCACGTGGCCCTCTAATTCCCACCATCTTCACCTTCCAAGGTGTTTACCTCCCTCATGTGTCATATACTGCCCATGTCTGCTGTCTTGTCTGTTTGCAAAAGCAACCTCTCCTTCACAACTTACCTCCCCAAATGTACATACAACCCTTCCCCAGCATCCCACTCTCATCTTAAAAAAAAACAAAAAAGTGGCATCTGTCCCCACAAAAATAATCCCATCCCATACATAGCTCTCCATTTCACCCCCACTTACACTGGCATGAATCAATCATCCCATCAATTAATCAACAAACCTATGTCACCCACACTCCTCCCTGTGGGTGTGAGTCTCCAAATTCCTAATTGTCCACATCATTCACAGCTGTTGTTGCCCAATAAATGGAGAGCTGTTGACCTTTCCTACACCCATCCTGCAGATCCCTAGCTGCCTTTCATAATGTATTTTCCCCTGCATGCCTCCATTTCACCACTTTCCTATCACCCCTTTTTTCTTTTGCTTTTTTGGAATTAGTGTGGGTTTAAGTGGGATTAAGTGTCGCTAAGCAAAGCTAAGGGAAGCTAAGCATCTCTTGGCACTGCTTAGCATCACGCAAAACCACGCAAACCTGCTTAAAACTACTTTAATCACTCTATCTCATTTAGCCACTGTTCTGCCCAGCAACAAAATAACCAGCTCTTCCAGCTCTCAAACCCAGAACCCTGTACACTACAGTCACTGCAATGTACCACTACACCAAATCTATTGTGAGAATTGTTAATGTTTTTGTAAATATATCATTCATTACAGTCACTTATCATTAGGGGAAAAAAGTCATCATAGAAAGCCTTGATCCCAGGACCCTGTGCACATAAGTCAGTGCAACACACCACTACACCAAATCAATTGTGGGGGGGGGCACTAATGCTTTTGTAAATATATCATGCAGCACAGTCATTAATCATTAGGAGAAAAACAGTCATCACTGCTAAGTCTTGAAATTAGTACCCTGTGCACTAGAGTCAGAGCAATACACCACCACACCAAATCAGCTATAGGAATCAGTAATGCTTTTGTGAACAGATCATACATTTCAGCCATGTAATATTAGGGAAAAAGGACAAAGCTGCCATGTTTTGAACACATGACCTTCTGAACTAGAGTCATAGCAACACAACACTATACCAAATCAGCTCTGGGGAACTACTGATGCATTTCTACATGTTTTATGCGCACTGGGGATGTAACTTTAGTGAAAGAATACATCAGTGACAAATTTTGAATCAAGACCTATCTGAACTACAATTAGATCAACATACCAGTAAGCCAATTGGCCTGTGGAATACAGCAGCTGTTTTTACAAACATATACTGATTGCCAGTCACACACTACTCCTATATATATATATATACTGGCCCAAATCACAGTGTACTTGGGCCACTGATGCAGACACAGAACCAGTACACAGAAAACAATGCAGCTGGATGTATGGAAGGCCTAGAATATCTGCTAGAGCTGACAACTGTACAGACTGTTGCTGAATATTCACAGTTGTGCCCCCTATTCATGGCAGGGTCCTCATAAAACCTACTCTGTGTGCACACATCCTGGCAAGGCAGTGCAGATTGGGGTTACAAAAGCATGACAGACAGCTCAGTGTCACACGTCATGCCCATCAGAATACACATGTCCATGCTAATCCTTTGTCACACACTGTATGCATGCACATATGTGTTACAAATACACCTGCCATATGAATGACTTGGAACCTCCATCTGTTACAGTTCGAGCATCTGTCACATCTAGAATCCCACAGCCAGTGTGTGGCACAACAACTACATGCATGTCAATACAACATAGGAATAAAGGAGCAATGCAATGTCCAGCATAGCTTGCTCCTACTACAGTCACTGCCATCTACAGTCATACGTTAAAGTCCTGCAGGGTGGGACACATTTCACAATTATGAATATGTGTACTAATTGTTGCATAACACTCTCTGGATGGCACTATTATGTAACATATGGACCACAGGCGCATGCCTCACCTGGACTGTTGTGGGTACCCTCAATCAGACCATGCTGTGACACAACAGCTGACACCGCACCTTCACTGACAGTTACAGCTTGATCTCCCTCAATGTCTTCACTATCCCTAGTCTGACTCCTGGCCAGAATGCAGCAGCTGTGGCCTGCTACACATGCAGCAGTATGTCCAACTACATGCTACAGACTTAACATTGCTCCCAAATACCTAGACCAGGACATCCACACAACAGCCAAACATAAAGGGTTGGGAAGAGTGTTGAGGTTTTAAGGGACATGTCTCAGTCTGCCCCTACAAACCTACACAGCTGATAGACCATCTTCAATTGTAGTAGCATGCACAGTCAGCTAGAAAAGAATCTGTGACACTCACATCTGCCTATGCCCTTACTCACCCCAATGCACATTTACACAGTACACTGGTACATAATCTGAAAGTATGTTAACAATGGCCAGACATACATACCTCTCAACTGTACAGATTTCCACAAAATGTCCAGGTTGTTGTCTCATAGTGTTGACCTGTTCCACATAACATTTGTGTTTTTCTGCCAAATCACTGGGGATGATATGAGGAATGATGTCACTAAATGACAATATACGTCTGAGCTGCAGACTTCAAATCCCTCAGAAAATGTATGTCAAAACAAACCCTGTTACTCTAGCAAATTTTGAAGTTTATAGGAGCAATATTTAAAATATGTACTATTTATGCCCCTTTGTTTCCCCATTTTGTCATGCTTTGTCCAGATTTCTTGTGCTAAGAGGTTGAGATGTATGACTGGGTTTCAGGGGTGTAACCACAGTGTGCTATACTAGCAAAGAACAGAAATGTATATAAAGTATTACCTGTGCAAGTGTATGTATGAATAGTAGACGCTGGAAGCCTCAAACATACAGTAAGTTGCAAAACTTCAAGTAAATAAGCTGAACTTGTTTTATGAATGTGTTATCGCAGTATTATTGCAGCAAGCAGGCATAAATGTCTACAGCTAGAGTTTTTTGCATTGTCTTGAAACATAAATAATTACTATGTTGAAAATGTACAAGTGTTTAACTGTGTTATGACTTCCAGTTCTACACAAACATCAGACAGATATGTACTTCTGACGCAGAGATGTCAAAATGCATGTTAGTTGCTGTTAGCCTAGGAAGTGAAGGCAGGCGACACACACTGGTGTAGTCTGAGCTAACTCAGCATTAATGTTGATTATTACTTTCAGACCTGTCTCATAGAATGACCTTTGCATGTTGTGTGTCTGTGTATCTGACAACATTCACTCGTCTGCATTTGCCTTGCTAATAGTAAGGAACTATGGAAATATAAAATTGTTTACATATAAATGGGAATATAGTATATCTGTCTGATGTTTGTGTGGTCAACAGTGCTCAGAGTATCAGGCATCTCTACATTTAATGTTAATTTGAAGCCCTTTATCCAAGGGTAGATCACTTCTATTTTGTATCTTAATCTAGTATTACATTTGTTTTGTTTTAAGTTTTCTGTTCTGCTGGTGTTTTAAGAGTTCTCCCTACCACTTGCCCAGTCCTTGTTGTGTTCTTAAATTTGGTGGCTTTTGAGTTGCCCACCCCTACTATAAGTCTCATTTTGGACACTCCTCTCAGTCCCATCCCATCATCTTATTCTACGGAGTAGAGACAGATCATTTGGGAAAGCCCCCCTGCCTTGGTTTCCCAAACATAAATGATCATGTTTCATCCCTTCCCACTTTATGTAAAACATTAGTTATACTGTATTTTTGTTGCTTCCTACTTTATTAGTTTATTTTGCTTTTGCTGCCTGTTCTTAAATGTAATCAGTTGCATTTATTCTGCTGCATTTATAACTGCTTGTTAGTAGCCTGATTAAATTGTAACTTATAGTCTAAACCTTTTGGTTTAATCACTTGGGCTTCAGGCCAGTTATTTTACATTAAGAAGGTTTGTGGTCCACACTCTTGTGGGAGGAGAGGGTATATACTGCCCTTATGAGCTGGGAATTGCTGTTTAAAGGCTTATTGTACCTGCTTATTTGCACTGTTTCTTTCTGAAATTGGTGCACCTTGTTTTCTGTAGCATAGATGGATTCAGCAGAGTGGCCATCTTTTTTGGAGACGGTTCCACTGCACCCTAAGGCGGGAGTGTGCAGTTAGAACATGTCTGATTGCTGGAACAGGGCACAGCTTTGAGGCTTTTTTATTGGGTAATTGGTTAATATATTTAAATCAGTTTGCTACTGTTATATTTAAGTATGTATCTGGTCTCCTGTGTTAAATTGACCTAAACAGAGTTGAAATATCTTTAGCATAGTCTGGTTACAGGTTTTGCTGTATTCAGATCTGTTTGTGTGATTCCTGTGTTTCCTGCTATGCCATCATGTGTTGGTAAGGGCCTGCCTGCACTTAATGGGAGTAAGTGAACTGGTTGGAGCTGGTCTGGCATAGGGTGTTGAGCTAAGAGCTCAGGGACAAGGTTTGGTTGGTCAGTTCCAGTGTCTCTATTTTACCTTTGCTTTTGTGGCACTTAAAACCAGCATCTGTGTTTGCCTGTTGTGCACCACTGCTGTGCTGTTTTAACCCTTTACAAGGTATCTCGGTGCATTTTCCCTTATCAGCAATCCTGTGTGTATGAGGAACTCGCCTGCAGCTATTGTATTTATTTTATCCAGCCACACTCACACCTATAGGCACTCTCCTCAGATAGTACCCACTCTACTACCCCAGGCCTCTATTCCACAGATTCTGATAACCCTGGATGAACAATGTGAGACAGTGTAGCAACTGCCTGATGTACACAGACAACCCTATACTACTACCACTTAAGAACACAATATGTGAGAGATGCAATCACATTAAGAACCTAGGATCCTTGTTGTCTCAGTCAAAGGCCAGTACATGATTGACAGACCATGATGCTTTGCCACAAATGGCCTACATCAGTTTCCCCGGACTTTAGGCTTCTGGCAAAGGCTCCTGCCTCCCCATAGTGCCTTTTTTATCCAAAGTCATGACCACAATATTGCCAACATGAATAATTCATATGAACAAAATTAAAAGTCATGCTGCTAAATGCTAGGAGTTTTTGCATGAAGCTGCACTTATTGCAAGCATTCCTTGCCCTGGAGGATGCTGACATTTGTGCAGTCACTGGAACCTTATTCAAAGCTGGAGAGAGCACCCCAGCCTTACCAGGTTACTCATCCTACCATACTTTCAGACACTAAATGGAGGGTTACAAAGCCAAAAGGAGTGGAGTTTCAATATTTATCAAAGACATACACACCTCCAGGCTGGTCAAACGATATGGCACCCAGGAGACATTGCAAGTTAAGTTAATTGTTGACAAAACATATTCAAATCATAGCTAGCTACAGACCCCCAATCATGACTCAGGGCACCCACTCCACCTATCTGGACTTACTTCAATCCATCAAGATTCAACCCTCTACCTTGATCCTGGGTAACCTTAACTACCCAAACATAGAGTGCAAGACCTATTTTAGCCCAGACATGAATGGCCAGAGATTCCACGACTTCATCAATGGCAATACATTGTATTAGCTGGTTAACACACCTATGAGAGGTGAAAATATCCTGTACCTGGTCTTAACCATCATGAGTTGCCACTGAAGCATTCGCACAGTGTCATCCTACTTGGTAAGAGCTGACCATAACTTTTGAAGTCACCATCTCCCCTGATCCCACCCTCCACAAAGATCACACAAAAAACACGTCCAAAGCTTACTACAGTTTCCACAGAGCAGGTATAAGGAGCTGCACAGCCACCAACCCTTCAGTTGGAACCAGCACTAATGTCCAAGCCTACACCAGGAAAATATATGAGCACCTACATAGCTGTATGGACACAGCAATGCCTGACAGGACCAAATAATCTTCCTCAAGGAAGAATAAACCTGTCTGGTGGACAGCAGCAATAAACAATGTCTAAAATAGAAGGAGGACATTGCAGTCCAGGGCCAAGAAGGAGCATGTGCCAAGTTTGAAGCAATCTCTCCTTTGTTTGAACAAGCAAATAAGGTCACTGGTGAAATCCTCTAAGGCTAACTTCAAGTCCAAATTGGCCACATCCACCAAGGACAATTACAAGGCCTTCTTCACATGTATCCACAATCTCAAAGGCAACACCTAAATCCACTTTAAAATGGTGGTCAATAACATCACATACACAAACACCATAGATATAGCCAACCTACTGGAAGACAGGTTCAGTGAAAACTTCACCCCACCGTCCCTCCCATCAGTATACAAGGACATCTCCAGCAACTGCCCACCTCCGTTCATCACCATTGAGAACATCCTTAATGCCCTCTCAAATGCAAAAACAAAGTCTCCATGGGACCAAATAACATCCCTGCCTGTATCCTACATGAACTCAGGCATGAGCTCTCAGCTCCATTACATACCCTCTTCAACCACAGCCTGAGCACCGGCATCATCTCAGCTACATGGAGGACAGCCACTGCCATCCCTCTACACAAAGGTGGAACATCCACTGACCCAGGCAATTCTAGTCCCATCAGACTAACTAGCCTGATCTGCAAAGCCATGAAATGCATTATCATGGACCATATAAACAAGGACATTGGCAACCTCCAAACACTGCACACCACACAGTTTGGTTTTGTCAAAATGAGATCACAGCTGTTACATGTGGTTGAATTCTTCAAAACAGTGACCAAAGCCATGGATGAGGGGAAGATGGTGCACAGTGCCTACCTTGACCTAGCCAAAACCTTTGACACTATTCCACACTCGGGCATAATACATCAACCCTCCCAGCTAAGTATCAGCCCGTATCTCACTAGATGGGTAGCTAACTGGCTCACTGATAGAACCCACTCAGTCAAAGTAGGGGAAACCTCCTCTAGTAGTAGAGCCATAACGAGCTATGTACCCCAAGGATCAGTCTTGGGGCCTCTACTGTTTGGCATATACTTGTATGAGGTGTAAGCCACAACCAGTGGACTGTGGCTGACCAAGTTTGCAGATGAGTGCAAGCTGAGTGCTGTCATAAATTCCCCTAGTGATGTGAACATCCTCCAAGAGAGCCTTACCCAAACTAATGACTGGTGCCAGAAGCATGGCCTCAAAATGAATGTCAAGAAATCCATCATTATCCCCTTTGGGGAAATTGTCATCCCCGCTATTTATGACATTAATAACAATGTACTAAGCATGCAATCAGTCGTGAGGGATATGGGCACCCAGGCTGATAGCAACATGACTTTTGACTATCACATTGTCTCCATTGTACAGAAGGGTGTCCACATGGCCCACCTCATAAATCAGGGTATGTCATCCAGGAACAAGGAGGTCATAACATCCCTGTACTCCTCCCTTATCAGACTCATTATCAAGTACAGTGCTTCCTTCGGCATGTACCTTGCCTTGCACATGCAGCAGTTACAGAGACTACAGAGGTTCCTAACCAGGAAAATCCAGGGTCTCAAACACCTATCCTATACAGATAGGCTAAAAGCCCTGTCCCTCTACTCAGTCTCATGCGGACTGCTCAGAGGTAACCTGTGTCTGGCATACAAGCCCATGTCCGACCCAGCCTTGATGGAGTTGCTGCATATCCGTAAGACAAACTAAACTTGAGCAACCTGCACTTAATGTCTTAACCTGGTTGTCAGTGACATGAATAGAACTTGTTTGCAGGATAGAAATGTGTCCCAAAGACTCGGCCATCTGTGGAATAGAGTCCATCTCCATGTCATGCAGAGTACCTCTCTAGCCCTCTTTAAGAGGAATCTGGATGACTGGATGGGAAACAGAACATACACCCCTGGGATCCCACTTGTTTCCCTGCTGGACAGGAGAAACAGGTGCTGAATTTGATGGAATATGGGCAAAAGTCTTGGCTAGGCCTATAAGGGCTTCTGGGCCAATAGCCTAGTATCATCCTATGAACCTATGAACCTATTACTATAGATGTTTGCTGTAATTATTTCAGACTGTCCTGCAATGTTGTCTGATATTATTCCTGTGAATCTGAACTCTGTCATTATTGTATCAAGTATTGTCTTGTTCCTTTATTAGTTATTATTAAATACTGATAGACCTTGCAATTGTGTCTGGTCTGTATGGAACTATGTAAGCTCTTAGAATACTTGCTTAAGTATTCGCTGACACTGTATAGCCCACTACAATTGACTTGGTCTTGGTCATACTTACCATTTGGCTAATAGGAACATCACACAGTAGGACTCATCACCCTTTGGTAAGGGCCTTACAGTAGCTGATAAAGAGCAGGATTGTGGCAGTTGGAACTACCTTTAAGTGTGGGCAAAAGAGGCCATAGCTGATAAACCTGTGCCAGCCTTTCACAAGAGAGTGTGTGTGTGTGTGTGTGTGTGTGTGTGTGTGTGTGTGTGTGTGTGTGTGTGTGTGTGTGATTCATAAATCAAATCTCAAAGTGTGTGTGTGTGTTAGCTACTTGGGCAGGGACACAAAACACCGGTCAGACAGAGAGGGTGATGGATGTTTTGGCTTAAGTGCTCTGCTGAGATGTTAACCATATAGCTGTGCCAGTGGGGCATCTTATTTGGGATCTGGAGAGAGAGGGAGAAACCAGCCCCAGACTGACTGTGATCTCTATGTGCTCTGAAGGGTAATTGTACTTTACTGTGTGTGTACTTGTCATCGTCCCATTATGGACATCCCTCACTGGTTGTAGTGGTCAGGACTGAGGCTCCCTGATTACTGGGCCAGTACAGAGGCATCACACTAACAGTATGTACTGGTGGATACAGCTGGCATATCACATCATGTACCATCCTTGAGCCTCTCTCAGTCTGCCAGTGTCATACAAGATTATTTCTCAGATTGTCCAGGTCCCCCTGACCATTCCTGACATATTCTGGTTAGGTCAGTTTGTACTCCACACCTGTATCTGATTGTCTGGCACATATGGCTAGCATACCTGGTGAGCCCCTGCAAAAGGATAGCAAGTTATAGGTACTAGTAGTGGGGGTATGCTGGCTCTGTCTCAGCAGTAGTGCATGCACACTGAGAATACAATTTAAGTAAATGGATACAGTACTAGATATTCCTGTACCATTTCTGTGTCCCCAGGGGTCTGGCATGTCACAGACACAGTCCCCAAACTCTGTGGATAACCATTAGATACTGTCTAACTGGTGGGCATGAATACACATTTGTCTGGCAGGGGGGTTTACATCTATCAGGCACATGTACCCATTCTGCAAACATCTGGGTACTGCAGAGATCAGACACCTATGAGGATGTCATTCTACACCACATATGCACTGCTCTCTGTTATTGTATACCCCAGATGTTCCTGGAATGTCCACATGCAACATAAGTAGCACTTACCTATTTTTCAAATATAGGCTGGATGACATGGTACTGTAACATTGCCCATAAGGTACACCCAGTAGTCGATGGCAGTGATATGTGTGGACACATAACAACACAGTCTATCACAGTGGTCAGGCCATTTCTGATAGTTGTGGTACCACCCCAGGTTACTAGGCTATGATCCCTGAGTAGCTACATGGCTAGGCCACATGTCAGCCCATGTGTATGCCAGGCAACAGCCAATGTCCCCATCAAACATGGACACTGGTGGTATCCCAAGGGTGTATGTGCTGTTAACCATCCATCTGACCAGGTTACACCTGAAAAGGTTTAGGTAGCTACCCTGTCTGATGTGGGCAGGGTGCCCATTTCACCACAGGGGGATTGTGTGTGACACACATATAAGCTGCCAACAAGGCCAGTCCAGGTCACTCATCAGGTTGAGGGTGTGTGTTAACACAGTAGAGCATGACTTCCACTCATTCAGCAGTTTCAGCAATTTGGAGTTCATGATTGCCTTGCATGCCACAGTGAGGTCACTCCTGAGGAGTATGTATGACACTGCATAGAGTGTTGGCCTTATAGCCTGTAGAAGTACAGTAGATGTTTGATGGCCTGATATTCCCTGGTGGGGAACATCTGTGATGTCCCCAGCTGCTGCATGTGCTGTGTGATGTGAATGATGACTGGAGGATTATGCACATTAATGATCCTCAATGGGGGGGGGGCATGAAACATCAGGATCGGAGGGGCAGTACATGCTGTACTGCCAGTATGTTGACAATACCCACACACATACTGTTCTGATAGATGGCAGGGGTGTGATGTGGGTGTTAGTGGTGGATAGTGCTAGCAAAAGTGGATGTGCAGGATCTGCACATAATGGTGGCCAATGTATGCAGTCATGTGATGTGTTCCCCTATTCATGTATTTCAGGTGGGATGTACCACAGATGCAACCCGCCCTTCTCAGACTGCGAGACTGTGGCAATCATCGATGTCATCAGATTCCATCACAGGGTACTGTTGGGAAGGAGATGGCAAAACTTTCAGTAACACTCTGCCCTGTGGGCAGAACTGGTAGTGATAGTCAACAATGTGGCACACCGAGACAGGACTTACGAACGGGTCCAGCACTGTGCCACTGACCTGATACACAATGCACAGCAAAGAGCTGCAGCTGTGGCCAGGGACTGTGCTGGCACAAGTGGAAGACTTGCTACTCAATCAAAACTCGCAACCACTGGGGAGTTCCTTGCAAACCTTGGTGCAGTCACCACCTCCCTGGAAACCATTACTACATATGTCATGGAGGTGTGTGGCACATAGATAACAGCCAAGAAACATGCAATTAAGGCTCCAGTGGGCATCATGTCAATGCTGTAGCATTCATAGTGGCAGCCTTTGCATACCTGGCCACATATGTCAAGTTAAACTGCATTAGACTGCATTAGACTGACAGTCTAAAAAAAAAACTCCAACTATACTCTGTTTCATATTGTCTACTCAGAGGTGATCTCTGCTTAACATACAAGGCCATGTCAAACCACTTAAAGAAATCCCAATCCCTCAGAGCCAAACGCTCCAGGGATCTATACCTTATCATCACAATGAAAAAAACATGCTGGAGGGATAGGTTCCTGACCTAGAGACTCCCCATACTCTGGAATAGACTGCTCATACATGTCAAGCAGAGTGCCTCCTTGGCTCTCTTCAATAGGAACTTTGATGATTGGATTGGAGATAGGAAATTCACATCAGGGATCATGTCAGTCACACTGCTAGACAGGGGTCCAGGGAAGTAAATATTTTGGGAAGAGATATCCAGGGAATTGTTATGGCTAGGCTTGTATAGGCCCTAGGGCCAATAGCCTAGTACCAATCTGTGAACCTATGAACCTATTTGCTGGTGGGATTTTGTTATGCACACAAGTGCACACCTATTGTCAATGTCAGCAATTTGGGTAGTATCACAGCTTGTACTGTACATGTTCATGATTGCACATATTATCCTGTATCAATGCCACGTGTGTCTGTGCTGACAATACCTCTCCCTACATAGGTCACTCTATTATGCCTGGAGAAAACAGCAACCTGAAGTCGGTGAGTGTGGAACTGTCTTGTTGTGGGTTACCAATACCATAGGCAAGTTGAGGGCAGCCAGTTTTCCATACACACAACTGTTATACTTAGCCATATTGCAACATGTGCATGTTCACATGTGGTGGGATTAACTGCAGTGCATCACATTTGTTATCATGGGAGCCTATTTACAGGAGCTGTAACATATTGGGATGTAATGTTGTATAGCTGTTGCCACTGTGCTATACAGGGGTATATTAGTATTGTGTACATGAGTGCACTGTGTGTTAGGTTAAGGTCCATCTCATACTGCCACTCCTCACATATCTCACAGGTGTATAGTAGTAACAACATTAACTGGATGTAGCTGCACTGCATGTTGTTGAGGGCTTATCCAGAGTGTATCTGTTGTTGTCCAAATGTGTGTCATGCATGTCATCATTGAGAAAGTGTGGTCTGTATAATGTCTTTGTGCCACCTCACCTGTATATGTGTGTGTATGTGTGTGTGTGTGTGTGTGTGTGTGTGTGTGTGTGTGTGTGTGTGTGTGTGTGTGTGTGTGTGTGTGTGTGTGTGTGTGTGTGTGTGTGTGTATCAGAAAACATTATAGTGCAGGTAGCAATTTACATATGTTGTCTTCCCCTCACAGGTGAACATGGGGGGTTGGGATATCTCTCCCTCACAACCTGATGTCAGTGTCTTATCAGAATCTGATGATGATGGTAAGGCACAGGTGGAGTTGTTGGGGGCTGAATCTGTACTATTGGTTGACATCCAACTTCCACCAACAACGTCCCTGCACATGGTCAGGATGCCCACACATACTCAGTCCCTAGTAGCCACAGATATTGGACAGTCAGAGGGTGGTGGCATACAACAGGCTAGTGTGGTGACTATGGCATCTGTGAGTGTAGACACTAGCCACAGTCAGACAGCTGGCAAAGTCCCACACAGGCAGACTGACAGGGGTGTTCAAAGAAGGATGGCTTCCACTGTCAGTGGTGTCACAGCACGTGTCATTCAATGCATGCTTTGGTCTATTATGGTGGCACAGACACATTGTGAATGGTACACCAGATGGATGCACAGGGTCGTGGATGCAAGACTACCTGCCATGCCTGACGACCTCTATGGCATTGGTGATGCCGTACGTCAATTTACTGATGTTGTGGATAGACGATGGGGTGAGACATTGTCAGTGCTCAACCGTGCAATGTCTGTGCTTGAACATATGGTGGGAGTCCATCATCAGACACATGGATGTAGGTCAGCAGCAACATCAGCTGAGAGCCCATGTGGCCATGCTTGTTCACACTCCCATTGTGGCAGTAACACCGGCACTACAGAAGAGAGGGTGCTGCCCACACCACTCCATAGCAGGCCATGGGCACATGATCCTGGCCATTCTCATGAGGGACATGGATCCAGCAGAAAGCAGTCACCATTAGGAAGTAGTACCACATCTGGCCTTGTGCCTGGTGGTGCCACTGACACTCCTGGCAGAACCAGTTCCCATGTCCTTGGCCGGAGACAGTGAACTGTACAACCTGCCATGTACTGTCCACAGCTGTCCAACATACCCACATGTAGAGCTAGCACATGGCCTCACTGTGTGCATGCACACAGTCACACATCACTATCACATGCAGGTCACCACCAGATACACACAGCTCCTCTCCATGGCCAAGCTGAACACCACCCCTCCAGACACACACACACACATGATGTCAACTGTATGGTCCAGTCTAGGCCTTTGGCAATCCCACAACACACCCTGTTCATGTGATGATACCTGTGCCACATCCCTGTTATCCACATCATCAATGCAGGGACATGCTAATATGCGTCTGATGCACAGGGTGAATATATGCTAGTGTGTAGAGTAGTTATGTTATGCCATGTAAGGTGCTGTCTGCTAGCAATTGTCATGGGTACACATCGACATGCATGTACCTTTCTACCATGATGCATTATTGTTGTTAGTACTGCTGACTGACTGTTGTCTCACATACCTTATTTTGTTTCTGTTCCAGGTGTCTGCGTGTGTACAGCCTGGGAAGCTGATGAAATTACCGAAGCTGAGTAATGGCGGAGTGAAAAAACAGTAATCTTTTCATCGCCAAGGCACAGCTGTGTATGTATATGTTTACCTAGGTGTGTATGTGTGCAACAGTGAGTGAAGGACAATGGGTCCAGAAAGTGTAACCTTGTATGCATACCCTTTGACACAGCCAGCTAGCCTTCATACACCTGGGTGTTCAGTATGCCCACATATTCATAGATACAGAGGAGGTTGCTAGAGTAATGGGATTGAGTCCCTCACAAGCCTAGCCATTACTTTATCCCCAACAGTATCATCAAGCAGCACCTGTTGCCCCTGACATTGCTGGACACAGGTTTAACCACAGGGAGAGATGTTTTTCCCCATCCACTCAACCTAAATGCAGTGGATGAGGATATTCATGGTACTGTGTTTGCATGTCTGGGGAGTGTAGTCCTGACACAGGACAGTCTCTGGGAGCTAAACCTGACTCTCCAGGATATGTTTCTACTATCTCTTGTGTGAGTCAGGCCTCTCATGTCAGGAATGCACACAGAGTTGTACTCTCATACATGGGGCAGCTGTTGAAATGCTGAGGACAACATTGCATCTAGGCATGCCACAGACACCTGTGGACAACCTGACTGGTGACCAGTGGGGCAGTACTGATTACAGGCTCTCTGTGTGAAACAGGTGTTGAGGGCTGTAGCTGACCTTTGTGGGTGTTAACATAGACTTTACAGTTTCTGCAGATGTCTGTATAGGTGCATAGCAGACTAGCCATGCGGCTAATTTAACGTTGTACTGAATAAGGACTGTGCAAGAGTAATGTCCATCTTTTGGCTTGACAGGGTCCCTTTACCTATGTGGTGAATCACATACAAGCAATTCTTGCCCACTGCCACTGCTTGTTGCCTGAATGCAACACTGCTACCACTTTGAGTACTCAGGTCTGTCATTGCAGTCTGTGGTGTTTATGGGGTTGGTGCTGATGTAGGAAATACTGGGGACATGTCCTTCCCATATGGCATGCTGATACTGTTGCTTGCACTCAGCTTGAGGCTGGGACCTTGACACCATTCCATACCCACTGTATGGCACATTGCAGTGTGTTTACAGCAGTTTCTGGCTCAATGACAGACTATACAATACTTATAGTTGACACAGCCTTAGGCTGTACCTATATATGTGGGTGGTGGCAGTTAGCTTTCATGCCTATATATGTGTGGGTAATTGGGGGCAGCAGGTAGTCACAGGGCCTTCACATGTCTACATATTGCTCACACATAGGTGACATAGATTCTGATGACCACCTTATCAAATGTGGACTGTGGAACATGTCTTGTAGTAAAGTGACAGTTGACAGGACATACCATACCCACAGCAATTGCAACACACAGAACTTCCTTTACTTTGCTACTATGACACCTTATTTGTGTGACATTACCTTAGCTTATGCTATTTGTCATAACTTTACAGTGCTTCTGATGTGCAATAACTGCACTATGCATTTAGTAGACAACTATATGAAATATTTGTTGTCCTACACTCTTGAGACCTCTTTATTGTTTCAGTTGTTATCACAGGTCACACCTTGGCAAACCTGGACTGCAACCTGCAGGGTGGTACAGATGGTGGTCATACCTGTGACCTCTACACATGTCTGCAGATTGCCCAGATGTTTGACATACATTTGACCTCTGTTTGTCATAACATTGTAGTTTTCTGGTAACCTGTTTGAAAATCATGACACACTAACATTACAGATTAATGACGGATATTGTCATGTAACAACGCATACCATTTGGAAAGTGCATTCAAATGTACAACCTGTTCTGGTATCTACTTTCCATGCATGTCACAGCAATATGTGAAGGTTGTGCTCAATGTTTGGTCTTTGCCCCAATTTTCCATACGGCTTTCACCAGATGTCTTTCTGTGTAGGGATGATAGATATGCTAGTGTCCATAACACAGTTAGACTGCTGCAAGGGGATGTGCATACACACACACACACACACACACACACACACACACACACACACACACACACACACACACACACACACACACACACACACACACACACACACACACACACACAGACTCATGACCCGCCCTTGCTGATAGTAGAAACTCTACCTGCCTAGTTTTACAAACTATATATTTAACACAAGCACTACAGAGCTACTGTAATGTTGCAGTGTCTGCCACTACTATTAAAGTGGCTGACAATTACAGGGGCTGTTAGGATTGACAATGGGGCGGGGGGGGTTCATAGGCCCTTAATATGATGGAACCATCTGAAACACACACACACTGCTGCATGGGGACATGCATTAAAACACACATGCAAACAGAGTTGACACTTTTCTGATTAGAAGACCTATCTACCTAGTTATGTAGAACACAGACTGACATAACTATTGCATACACCATAGTGCCTTTGTGTTAGGGCATGTGTAACTGTGCTTGTAAGGTGGATGACATCTGTAGGGACTGTGAGTATTTTGGCAATGGGAGAGTTGAACAGTCACACAAAATGGTATAACCATTGCATACACACAGGCAAGACAGTCACAGGGATATGCATACAGAAACACATACACTCACACAGTTGGTAATGGCTAGTGCTATAGTGCTACATACATATTGCATGCACCACAGAGATTATATGCCAGGGACATAAGTCGCAACCTCCTACACCAATTAACCTTGGGAATGCCTTCATGGATGGTGGGATAAACCACCCAAAATAGTGACTATTCTCACATATTGTTCTTGCAAACATTGACAAGTGATAGGATAACAGACTTTGCATCACCATGGCATTTCAGACAGATATGATGTTTGAAGCTGACATGTGTGTAACTGCGGCAACTGTCACATATTTGCTAATGATGTGTCATAAATCCCTATTGTTAGGAGACATGGACCACACATATGTTGCAAACATCTGGACATGCTGCATATATCTGTACAGATGAGTGGTATGGCCTGCAGAGTTTAATATGGTGCATGTAAGGTGAATAACAGCAGCAGGGCCTTTAAAGTAATGCCATGAGGAGGGGGTCAACCCACCTTAACATGGTAAACAAAATGAAGGACCAGCAAAGGTACACTATAAAACTGCAAACTCAAAACCAGTACCCTTGACAGGAAAATGCAGAAATAGCTAGTTTGTTGATGCAAAAATCAATCTTTAATCCACACAAGCAGCTTCCAATAGTAAAATCAAACCACATAAATGCCTTTCACCAAATCAGCGTTTTTGTTGAGGAAGTCTGTTTTAACTAGACAAAAACACCGATTTGGTGAAAGGCGTTTATGTGCTTTGATCAAGGGTACTGCTTTTGAGTTTACACCTTAACATGGTATAACAAACACACACAACAGCCACAGGGGATATGCTTCACGCACAAACATACACACACATATACAGTAGTATAGTTGGCTGTATTGAGATTCAAATCCTTACCTACCTACTTATCACATGCACCACAGAGCTTATGTACCTAGAAAGTGTCCAACAGTGGATCTAAGGTTGATGATATGATCAGGACCTGTAAATTAATACAATGGAGAGGTTGCACCAGGGTGGAGCAGGCCTCAAAATGGCATAACCAACTCACGCAGAGAATATGGGCCTCACACACAAACAGTCACACAAATTTGGCAGTGCTAAGATTAGAAACCCTATATACCTTGTTATTTCTATTATAGTGCTACACCGTTAATGCAGGTGCCCTAGAGCTTATAGTGCTGAAGAGTGTCCAAAGGTACTTCTATGGTGAATGACATCAGCAAGCCTTGTAAAGTAATGCATTGGGGGGCACCAGGCCTCAAAATGGTATAACCAACACACACATAGGGGATACGAGTCTCACACACACAAACAGTCACCAGTGGTGAGATTAGAACCCCTATTTATCAGGTTACTTGTACTATAGTGCTACATGGTTATCGCATGTGCCACAGAGCTTATATGGCTAAAAAGTATCCAAAAGTACTTTTACGGGAAATAACATCAGCAGGCCATGTAAAGTAATGCAATGGCGGGAGCACCAGGCCTCAAAATGCTATAACCAACACACATGCAAAGGTGATATGGGTCTCACACACCCACACACAGCCACCAGTGCTGACATTAGAACCCCTACCTATTTAGCTATTTGTACTATAGTGTTGCATCGTTATTGCATGCACCACGGAACTTAAAGGGCTGAAGAGTGTCCAAAGGTACTTCTAAGGTGGATGACATCAGCAATCCTTGTAAAGTATGTCATTTTTGAAGTTTACTGGGTTGAAACGGCCTCAAAATGCTTTAACTTACAAACACACACACACACACACACACACACACACACACACACACACACACACACACACACACACACACACACACACACACACACACACACACACACACACACACACACACACACACCCATACACAAGGCAGGTGAAGTGAGATTAGAACTCCTACCTGACTACTATTACACAATGGAAGTCACCTTCATACTGGCACGTGCCAGTGACTGGTATTGGTGTGCAACTGTCTGCATGGGAACATTACTCTATGCCTTTCAGGGTATCTCTCTCTCTATGACTCTCTCTCTCTGTCTGTCTGTCTCACTATCCATCTCTGTCTGTCTCTCCCTACCTCTGTCTCTGCCTGTCTATAATTGATATACTTGTATATGTTACCTACCTATATATATATATATATATATATATATATATATATATATGTATGCCTATCACACTCAAAAGAGGCACATATATCACATATGTGCCACCTCCAGGCAGCTGAGGGTAATCCTGTCTGATGGGGTGGAGAGACACATTTAAGGTGTACCTAGCTGTCTATATGCGAAGACATATTTGGGCAACAGAGTTGTATAGTCAGATGTGGATTTCTACATGGGCTGTAATTCTGTAAGTGTAGGAGCATGCCCAGTAAGACCTTCAATAGTAAGAGCTGGACTCCATTCCAGAGTTAACTGTAGTTTGGTCCAGGACTTTGTGTGCTAAAGCTGAATCGCTGATGAAGCTATGTAAACAGTCCAGCACCTCAGTGATATGCTGTGTGAGGAATCTCCTGGCTGTGTGCTATTCTTATTAACTGAGTCATATCCAGGTGTGGGTACACAGTGCATTGAACTGAGCAGAGTTTTCCATAATATGTGTGGTGTATTCTACATAACACTGTGATTTCCTGGTATGTACCTGGCAGATTAGTATAGAGTATGTGAGGGAGCACTGACAGACCTTTGTTTACTGCCCCCATACACTGCAGGGATCTATGTTACAGCAGAAATTGTTCTAGAGTGCACATTCTATACTTGTCTGGCCAGTGGTTCCACTCCCCTTATATGTGTCTCTTTGTCATTCTGTAGTGCAGTCATGGCCTTTGTCCACAGTTACTACTGGAATTGTAGTTATGTGTGATTCAGGTAGAAGTCATAACATCACACACAGGATTACAGTCCTCACACCTCTATCTGTAACGTTTAGCAGGTTGTGCATTATTGTGCCCCAGAGATCTGCTGTGGTCCTCAGATGGTTTTTGTTGCACTGTTATTGTCAGGATACAGGTTGCCCATAGCTGTCAGACTCTTAGAGATGGACATCTGGACAGGCCTAAGTATAACAGTCAGATATAGGTCCAGACATGAGGGCAGGCTCTTAATATTGCTCTTCCAAACTTACGCAGTTGGTGGAACAGTTTTGTATTAGCTTAAAAATATGTTTGGGATGACATCTGCATCTCTATTGTCTGTCTTTGTTGTGTTCACGTCAACCTTTATTGGTTTGCCAATAGTTTGTCAGGCAAATGCAATGTTATGACAAGCAGAACAGATATATGAGACATATGTGTGGACATTCTGTGACATCCTGTCATTCCACAGGTATGGATGGAGCCCACTTACTTGTTGTCAATACTACTGACACAGTTATGTGGCAGCCTTTATATCCTGACAGTCAACTTTTCAAAACCTGCTGTTGCAGTAGGCACTGTGTAGGTTACTCAGACCTGTGTGCTGTCCATATGTGTGGTCCCCCTGTCCCTCCATTGTTTCCTGCAGTAACAAATATTGAGTTCTGGCCAGTGTGTAGAACTCCTACTATTGGCATAGTTGACATGCAAAACAATTTCCATAGCCAGTCTTAAACCATGGACCCTGACAACTATAGTACTGCACTTAGACCACTAAGCCACAACAGTCCTTTGACACCATCCCCCACTCTGGAATCATAGATAAACTTACTAAGTTGGGCATTAATCCCTATGTCACCCAATGGGTTGCTAAATGGCTTACTGATAGAACCCACACTGTAAAAGTAGCCGACTCCAAATCCAGCTCCAGACAAGTGACAAATGGAGTACCTCAGGGTTCTGTCCTGGGGCCGCTCTTGTTTGGCATCTACTTCTCTGAAGTACAGGTCAACACTAAGGGACTCTGGCTAACAAAGTTTGCAGATGACTGCAAACTGGGAGCCATTATTGAATCCCCAAATGATGTGGATACTCTACAAAAGGGCCTTACAGAAACAGATGCTTGGTGTCAGAGCCATGGGCTCAAGCTCAATGCCAAGAAATGTATTGTTATCCCCTTTGGAAAAAAACATGTATCCATGAATTACCATATAGGTGGCAGTACACTAAACACAGAAAGTGTGATAAGAAACTTAAGGACACAGGTGGACAGTGGTCTCACCTTCGATAACCACATCGCCACAACAGTCAGGAAATCCTTCTATGTGGCACACCTCATCATGAAGGGCTTTTCATCCAGAAAAAAGGAGGTCATTGTCCCACTGTACTCATCCCTCATTAGACCCATTATAGAATACAACGCCCCATTTGGTATGTACCTCTCAAGACATCTGCAACAACTGGAAAGGCCTCAGAAATACCTCACTAAAAGAATCACAGGCCTAAAGCAGATGCCCTACGCTGACCACCTTAAAAAACTCCAGCTATACTCTGTTGCATATCGTCTACTCAGAGGCGATCTCTGCTTAACATACAAGGCCATGTCAAACCCAGAGCTGTTGGACATGCTACACTTAAGAAATCCCAATCCCTCAGAGCTACACGCTCCAGGGATCTAAACCTTGTCATCACAATAAACAAAACATGCTGGAGGGATAGGTTCCTGACCCAGAGACTCCCCAGACTCTGGAATAGATTGCCCATACATGTCAAGCAGAGTGCCTCTTTGGACCTCTTCAAGAGGAACCTTGACGATTGGATGGGAGAAAGGAAATTCACCCCAGGGATCACGTCAGTCGCCCTGCTAGACAGGGGTCCAGGAAAGTAAATAATGTGGGAAGAAATAGCCAGAGAATTGTTATGGCTAGGCTTGTATAGGCGCTAGGGCTGATAGCCTAGTACCAACCTATGAACCTATGAACCTATGAAGTAGATCATGTCTACTTGCTGACACTATTAACCGCAAACATAAATAGCACATTGACCCCTGTATATTGACTAGATGGAAGAAGTTATCAAGTTGATTGTGACAGCCCTGGCAATGTGTGGCCTGCTGCTATCACCTTACAGACATAGATATTACTGCAGTTCTATGTGAACACAGATGTGTTGAGGGAGGGGGTATACAGACTGTGCAGATGTCTAGCTCATAATTTGGGCCCATTTGTCATAATATTGTGGTTGTATGGCAAATAATGGTGAATACATTACAAACTGAAGTTAGAAAGTAATGACAGACATGTGAGTTTCAGACTTCTTGACCTTCAGAGACATCATGCTACTGCAACAGTTGTTATTCTATCAATGTTCTATGTTTGTAAGTACACTATTTACAATGTGTCCCTGTTGTATGTGTGGCTCAATATCCCTCCCTTGATCAGCTTTCCTGCAGTAACAAATATTGCCTTCTGGACAGTGTGTACAACTCCTACCATAGGTGTCACTGATGAGCAAAATAGCTGGCACAGCCAGTCTTGTACCACAGACCCTGTCTACTACAGTATTGTACTTAGACCTCTTAACCACAACAGCCAACAGTTAAGTGTTGTCTACTTCCTGACAGTATTAACCATGAACAGACATAGCAAATTGACCCCTGCATATTGTGGGCATGGAAAAGTTAACAAGTTGATTGGGACAGCTGTGGGAATGTGTGGTTTGCTGCTATTACCCAACAAACATAAATGTTACTGCATTTCTATGGGAACACTGGTGTGTTGTGGGGGGGATACCTCTCAATTGTACAAATTGCCACAGACTGTCCAGATGTTTGCTTCATATTTTGGGTCCATTTAGCACAGTATTGTGGTTGACTTGGAAAATACTGGCATATCACTACAGATCAGAGTTAGAAAGTAATGACAGACATTTGAGTTTCAGACTTCTTACCCTTCAGAAACGTAATGCAACAGCAATATCTGTTGTAATATCACTGTCTAAGTTTGTCAGAGCAATATTTCATAACTGCCCCTATTTCTGGCCCTTTGCCACACATTTCTTTATGTCTTTGTACAGCTGAGTTGCTGGGAGAGACAGAGAGGTGTGTATGGGGCTCCAACATTGACATCCATGCATGTGACCTATGACCCCATTGACTCGTTATTCCCCCACATATACTGCAGTGGGTTTTGTCACCTAGGGGACTACTGCATATTCTGGGGAAGCCAGTATGTGTGGACATTTCCTGTTGTCCCACATAGCTGTCAGTTGTCTGCTGCTATCCCGGCAGGCCACCCTATTCCCTTGCATACATGCAGCGATAACATAGAAATGCTAACACAGCATACTACTCCATTCATTAGTTGTTAAGAAAAGTGACTTACCTTGTGCCTGCAGCAGTTGTGAGGACAGTGCTTCAGTGCTGACTTTGTCAGATGCATGCAGTACACAACCTCCACATGGTAAGGTACAGGTAGTGTGATGTGTGTGGCATCCTTTTTAATGTGTGTGCAAGTCGGAGAGAGGTATTAGTCCCTGGAACCCTAGGGTGTCAGTGTATATGCTTTACGTTGCCTCTTTGCCAAGGCCAGGGCATACTGGGCATGCCTATATCTGCCTACAGGGACAGGCTGAGGGGGTTCCTCCTCCGAGTCCCCCTGTGCCTGTGAGGATCTTGGTAATGGTGGGGGCTGTATCCCCCTTCCCTGTGATGTGCCTTCCACAGCTGTTTCAGCAAGATTCTATTGTGTAGCATGGCACATATTATGAGCATGTGTGCACATGTAACTGGACAGTACTGCAAGACTCCACCAGATATGTCAAGGCAGCAGAACCGTGACTTGAGCAGGTCAAACACATGCTCTACAATTTTCCTAGTTTGTGCGTGTGCCTCATTATGGTGTTCTTCAATGTGTAGTGTGTGCATTTCTGATGGGTGCCATCATCCATGGTTCCAGTACATAGCCAACACCCCCACGAGATGGCTATATGGGATGTCCCCCCTGACAAATGCCTGGTACAACTGTGAAGTATGCCAGATGTGGGAGTCATGATAACTGCCAGGGCTGCCAGCACACACACCGATGATAATGCCCATGCATTGCACATGAGCTGGCAGTTGATGGAGTTATAGCCCTTGTGGCTGACGTAGACTCTACCTCTTCAATGGGTGGTGCTTTGATGCGGACATGAGTGCAGTCTATAGTACCCAGTAGCTCTGGGTAGTGTGCTACATGGTGGAAGAAATGCATATCGGTTGTCCTCTGCTCAGGGGTGCTGGGGAAATAAATGTGCTCACTGGCATGTCTTAGCATGATATCGAGGAACTGGTGGAGTACCCTGGATGTGAATGCCTGTGAGACCCCCATGATGTCCCCAGTACATCTTTGGAAAGTACCTGTAGCTAGTATTCTTAAGGCTACACATACCTTTGTTTCCACTGGGATGGGTTCCCCTCTGTTTGGTCTGGGTCTGAGGTGAGGTTGGCAGAGCTCGGTGAGTTGCTATAGTATGTCCCTGTCCACCCTGTAGCGCTCTGCTATCTCCAGCTCATATAGCTCCTGAAAATTTACCCTGAGTCTGAACACTTTTCTCCTCCTCAGTCTGGGCTAGTTGTCAGCATCATCCTCATCACCACCCACAGTATGTAACACGTAGAGATGTAGCAAAGCAGCAGCAGCCTGTATCATTTTGTCAGTTAAAATTCCCGTGTGTGTACTCCAATAGTGCAGAGTATATGGGGAAATCAGATTGAAGAGTGTCTGCATACTTTATGGTATGCTGCAGATGCAGCCTGTGTGATTGGCTGACTATGATATATTTTCCACCTACAAGCTACATTATTGAGGGGTTTGAATCACCCACTGTGAGTGGCAGAGGCCTTATTAGTCATTTGTAGTTGACTGCCTTTTGTCTGCTATTTCCTTTTTTTGTCCAATTTCCTCCAGTTTTAACCCATGCAGCTAGTGTAAACACTGCTGAGCAGAAAGGGCCCTCCCCTGTACATGAGCACGCTCAGCATTTCTATCAACAGCTAAGCAGCCTCAGACACACCCCCTGCTTAGCTGCGCTTAGCTAAGTGCAAACAGAAGCCACAGAGCTCCAATGTCCTTACACCAAAGCATGACACACACCCTTTTCATGTCTTCTGCCTACACCACCACGTTGTAGCCCCTAAACAGTTAGGTACCTGCAGACACGGTGGCCCATTTTGCTATTCAGTAAACTTAGCTCATTTGCATACACCTAATTACGTATACCCTAGTTACAGCACTACACAAGAGCCTATGTCCTTAGCAACCACTGTTACTTGCCATTGTATAAGTCTGCATGCTGGCCAGTATAATGGGGACATTAATTTTAGCTTAAATATCCCCTTTTAATATTTTAAATTTATGTTTTTTCAGATCACATGTTTGGGCACTGCTGCATTCTGCTTAAACATGGTATATGTGCCAGAAAAAATAACTTATGATTTTTAATATGCCAATGGCCATAATTATGACCATTGGCATGCCTGATGCAACTAATACATGCTTTACTTTTAGTTTTCATTGCCCCATTTTTTATTTTGCAATCTGGTAGATGGACAGTTCCCACATACATTTCTAATGCAGACATGGCTCCTACACAGATGCCTGTCTGCTTCCCGGATAGGTAAATCACCTAATTTGCATGTTTTTCACCAGCAAATGAGTTGATTTACATTCCACAATCACCTCCATTGTTGAACAGTCCTGGTAGGCTCATGCACACCCCTAAACTTGTTTCCTTGTTCGCACAGCCACCGAACTCTGTGTTTGAGGCGTCCCACTATGTTTGCACTGAGATTAGCTCCACATAAGCTTTACTGAATTACCCCAAGTAACTATTACATTTGTAATGTTTTGTAAACAACTTACAATATATCAGCAACTGCTCAAGTTGCACATTTACTGCCAGCAGCATTTTATTCATCTAGCTGAGAGCTTTTATATGAGGCTAAGGAGTTCTCTTTGTGTTAATTGGTTGTTGAAATATTTAAAGAAATGTGAAAATGATATCTATATAAATTAATATCATAAAAACAACAGTTAATATCTATTTACCTGCTAGACAGAGGTCAAATGTTAATGCAGTTGAGATTGCCACTGTGTAAGCTTTAAGATGAAATCATTTAAAGTGTTGTACATATAATTATTGATGCAAATATGATCAAGCAATATTTGGGGACAGCTATGATTTGAGTAAAGCTATATGTGGCATAACAGTGTCAGCTTAAAGTACTTGTAGACAGCAAACATGTAAAAATACAAAATAAGAAAAGTGACCAAATAGGGCAATATCAAATGGCATGAGTAATTAGAGGTTCTATATATACAGATCGTTTTACTTTATTTACAATAGTAATCATTAGCACCAAAAAAGGGATTATGAAATGAACATACACTATGGTATAACTAGACATAGCTTTGTGGAATTGCACAAGTTAATCCTTATCTTTAAAACACTTGCATTTAGTTCCGTAGATGGGCCTCCTGGCTTTCTTTTGTCATACAGGGTGTTTTATAGCTAGCTATTACATACATATACATACATATATACATATCTATATCTATATCTATATAATTATATCTATATCTATATATCTGTATTTATCTGTCTATCTGCATACATATGGATCCCTATCAGTTGATTGAGTTTTCAGAAACTCAAAATTCATATGGTCGAAACCATATGATCGGGTTTTTGAAAACTCAAAGCTTTTGAATGGAGATTGCGATACAGTGAGGATCGGAACATTTACCCTTTTCTTCTCTGTAGTGCAGTCTTGAAGTTGATATATATAATTTGCAAGGGATGGGGGTGCAGCTCCCCACAAGGGGGGTGCAGAGGGGCTTGCCCACTGCATGCATAAACATAAAAAAGTAGATTTTTGTGTTTTCTTTTTTTTTTTTTTTTTTTTGGATGTTCAAGTTGTCAGAAACTTGATCATATGGCCTCATCTGTATGAATTGCAAGTTTTCTGAAAACACAATCATCTGAAATAGATATATATGCATATATATATATATATATATATATATATATATATATATATAGCTTTAGATAGATATAGATATAGGTAGATAAAGATAGATAGTCGTAAGTATGCACAAACACTAAAATGAAACAAAATAAATTATTTTGATCAGTGATCATTTCAGCAGTCTGACCGTGCATGCACAATCTCTTCCCTGACACAGAAATTAAATATTTCCCTGTCAACCTCTTCATTAGAGTGCCTTAAGTATGCATAAGCACTAGAATGATGCACAGCAATCACTTCAGCAGTCTGACCTTGTATGTTGTATATTCAAGCAACTCCCTGACACAGTAGTGGAGTATTTCTCTCAACAATGCCTTCAGGAGTATATCCAAGTATGCACAACAGCAAAATGAAACATATACACAAGCAATCTCTTCAGTAATATGTCCAAGCACCAAAATGAAACATTTCCACAAGCAACTCCTTCAGTAATATGTTCGAGTATGCATATGCACCAAAATGAAACATTTCCCCAAGCAATCTCTCCTCGCATCTCTGTATTCTCCTGGAAACTGCTGCTTACTGGCGTAAATTCATGGCCATTTATATGCTTAGTACACAAATTACCTCGTTATATATTTATGTCTATAAATCATACTCATATGCAAACATCTTAGGCCCCTTATCAGTGCTCTAGCTGTCCCCGTTTCACTTATGCGTTAAGCATGTTATGCTTTTGCAATAGGGGTGGCATGTTTATCAAAAGTCCTCTGCATTTTTATATCCATACTGAAAATCCAGGATTTGCATATTCCCTTTCTCCTCTCTTTGAGGATTACCATTACAAAAATGTGTAGCCCCAGACTATGAATACCAGCCAATAAGTATAAAGGGCACTGAACAAAAATAACTACAAGTATTGGCAAATATACTGATGAGGCAGCTCAAGTATCAGCCCATATGAAAAACAGTAAGTATTATAGTACATATTTATTTATTTATTTATTGCATTTGTTAACCGGGAAAGTCTACTGGGCCTAGGTGAGCCCATTTTCAGTAGAGGCCCAGGGAGAAACGCTCCACATAACATTAATAGTACATACATGTAAAAGCACAATATACAGTGTATAGACAGTCTCAATGCATGGAAATAAATATTAAACACAATGGTACAAGTCATTTACAAACGTTACACATCAACATTGTATATAATTTGATCATTGAAGATGGAGTTAGTCAGGTAGGGTAGCGGTTTTGATTGTTACTTGTTGGAGTTTTGTAGGCGTAAGCAGTGGAATTTAGCAAGTCAGAGAGAGATCGTAACTAGTGATATTGTAGAGGGTTATAGTAGTGGATCAGGTTTTAGGAGGTACTATTTTGGCACAAATGCATTGCCAGAGAGAAGAGAGGTGTGACCTGAGAGACTTCTTAAAGACAGCAGGATTAATGATTGTTCTGTAGGAAGATGGGAGGGCATTCCATAGTTTTAAGACAGTAAGAGTACAGCATTTGACCAGCTGCAAGGTTAGGTTTTCAACTTTCAGCATAGTTGTGTTTTTGGATCTTAGTGGCCTGTTAGGGTGTATGTAGTCAATAAGGAGGCGAGTGAGGGGCAGGTTGAAGGTTTGTATATGAGGTTATGTGCAGTGGTCAATTGTGAATAAGTGAGGGAGTGTGGGAGTTCGAGCCAGTTTAGCTGTTGTAGAGATAAGCAGTGGTGTACTGAGTGTTTTGAATTTGGTACAAATATGGTAATGTCGTTGTAACATGAGTCTAGTTTGGTTTTCAGTGAGGACTGGATACTGGTGAGGATTGGGGCACTGTATAGTAGTGATGGTAGCAGGAAGGATGATGCTAGAGCTTTTTTTAGCAGTAATATTAAGGTAGTATTTGCATCTGAAGAGGGTACCTAATTTTTGATGCGATTTTTGATGTTGCTATGGATATGGGGTTGAATGTTAGATTTTCATCAATAATAATTCCAGCTGTTTGATACTTGGAATGACTTCAGTTAGAGCATTATGGGATTGGACAGAAAAATCATTCTTGTTCAGTGTGGTAGTTTTTTTGGGGGGGGTATTAGATGTTTGGTTTTATTGGGATTTAGAGTGAGATGATTGTTTGACATCCAAGTTTCTGTTGAAGTGAAAGTATTTTGGGTAAGACATTGGAACTCAGATAATATTTGGCAGTACAGATGATTGTAGAAGCATCTGCATATTGGATAACTGTGCCATGGGTAAGGGTGGTGTGGAAGTTGTTAATGAATATAGTGAAAAGGAGGGGACCTAGTATAGACCCTTGAGGTACACCTGTGGTTGTGTTGAGAAAAGGTAAAAAGGAGTGTTGCCATTTGGTGGAATGTTGCCTATTGGTGAGATAGTCTGAGAACCAGTTTAAGGTATGGGGTGAGAGATCTAAGCTGGTGAGTTTTGTGACCAGAAGGGGATGTGAAACTGTGTTGAAAGCCTGATTCATATTCATGAATATCTGACCTGATTCATTCTTTTCTACCTTTTTTTTGTGTGTGTGTGTTTGTGTGTGTTTGTGCGCGGGGGGTGGGGGGATAATTTAGTCTCCCTTTTGATTCCTTACTGCTACAAAATGCTTTACATTTCCCACGGTTAGTTGGTTTTATCGGAATGGAGGTGAAGCAAAAGGGTCATTCCAAACTAAAATCTGTCCAGTCAAATTCCACTCTAATTCACATTGAAGAAGACAAGTGGGCTCCCTGTCCTCTTTTGCTGACTTAACAGAGTGTGGGAAATCATGGTAAATGTAACTAGTAACACCAGTGTTGTGATGTACAATTTATAATAAAACAGAAACATTTTCAAGATGATTTGGGTATAGGGATCTAATATTGGGATGAAGAAGCGAAACTGGAATAACTGCAGTAAATTTAAGAAATAGCAAACATATTTATTAGAAAATATCTACACTGAGGTTGAAGATATAGCTAACCTACTAGCCAGTAAATTTAGCTCTAACTTTACATCCTCTCCCCTCCATCTGTCCTTCATGATAGAGCTGAAACTGGCTAACCTCCAGCTATTACATAAGACCAAGTCTGAAAATTGCTATTAAAAGCTAAAAATACTGCATCAGTTGGTCCTGACAATATCTCTGGATGCATCTTAAATAGCATGAATCATGATTTGGCCAAACCCCTAAAAACAATGTTCAATCTCAGCCTCTGTACAGGTTTTGTACCAAGTGAATGGAGAACAGCTACAGTCATTCCCTCGCATAAGGTAAGACATTTCACAGACCCAAGCAATTGCAAACCTATAAGTCTGACCAGCCTCATATGCAAAGCCATGGAAAAACATATTATGGAATTAATCAGTCAGGACATGGGGAACTTCCAAACACTAGACCCATCTCAGTTTGGATTCGTCAAGGGTAGGATATGCTTACTCAACCTGGTGAAGTTTTTTGAAAAGGTCACCAAAGCAATGGATGAAGGCTAAATAATACATACCTGACCCAGCCAAAGCTTTTGATGCAATTCCCCACTAAGGCAGAGTAGAAAAGCTAAATAAACTTGGAATAAACCCATATATCACCCACTAGATTGCCATCTGGCTCACAAATAGGAGAAAGATAATCAAATTAAGGAAAGTTATCTCCATAAAGAGACCAGTCACCAGTGAAGTCCTCCAGATGTGGGACCTCTCCTGTTTGGCATCTACTTTTCTGAAGTGAAAGTCAATTCCAAAGGGCTCTACCTGACTAAGATTGCAGATGACTGCAAGCTAGAAACAATCACTGAATCCCCAAATGACTTAGCCATCCTGCAGAAAGGTTTGTCTCAAATAAACAGCCGGTGTCAAAATCATGGTGTGAAACCAAATGCCAAAAAAATGCAGTACTGTATCCCATGGGAAGTCAACTACCCCTGGAAACTACCACAGTGACAATATGACCCTAAGAATTGACTCAGTTGTTCCAGCTTTCGGAACTTATGTGGACAGAAACCTAGTTTATGACTGATATCTGCCGATTGTTGTAAGAAAATCCTTCTATATTGTACAGCCTATAAACAAAGGTAATATGTCTAGTCCGAGGGATGCCATTGTTCCCCTTTACTCAGTCCTCATTTGGCCAGTCATTGAATGTAATACCCTTTGGATATGTATCTGTCCAGACAAATGCACAAATGCAATAACTGGAACACCCAGAGATACCTTACTAAAGGACACAAGACCTAAACAACATGTCATACATGGACTGACTCAAAGCCCTGTCACTATACTCAGTATCCTACAGACTCATCCAATTAAATGATATCAGAAATATTCCACTGAGGGATCATACCTCTCAATCTCCTAGCACAAGAAATCTGGACAAAGCCAACAATAATTGGGGGGGGGGGCACATTTTAAATGTTACTCTTATAAATGTGGAAAGTTGCTAGAATTACAGGTTTTGAATTAGTATGTATTATCTGAAGGATGTAAAATCTAAAACTGAAATATCTGACATTATTTAGTGACTTCAGTCCTCAATGATTTGCCAGAAACCCACAAATTTTATGAAGAACAGACCAAAAATATGAGTCAAAAATCTGGACATTCTGTAAAAATCTTGATGTTTGAAAGGCATGCTAGGGATGTAAACCTCTTCCGCTACATCCACAGAATGGTTTAGATGGATGGGTATATTTTGCAGAGGTTATTACACCTATAGAACAGATTCCCCATCCACATAAAGCAAATTTCATTCCTGTCCATTTTTCAAGTGCAACATAGATATATGGATGGGCAACAGAAAATTTACACCAGAACTGGACAGATGCAGCTCCTAAATGTTTCCCATGCATGGGTCCCCTCAAATTATTTATGTATGATCCCAGTAGTTCTCACTAGGGGTAATATTTATCAGCCATGAGATGGTTAAGGCCAATCTATAACCAACTGACATATTTTATTTTGAGCACAAAAAGGGAAATTGGTTCAACTTAAAATGGCCGGCAAGGGCAACTAGCCTAGTATTTATGAATATAAGACAAACTAATGAAGCAGTTGCTGTGGGAAATAATCCATTTGAGTGTCAGGAAACTGCTTGTTCATACTTGGACAAAACACTGAAAGGATGACTGTGGGCAAGTTCGTGAATTGCACCTCCAGTATCAAAGGTAAAGTATCACTTTTAATAACAGATGTGTATACCAAAAGGATGTTGGACCACAAATTGAAAAACCACCTCATTAGTGCACACCACTTTAGAACATTTCTCATTCGTATCTCATTATTTTTAAAGTCCTTTTGCATTAGCGTAAATGGCCTCTGTGAATCTTGTGTTTGCTACGCTCATTCATAAGCATCTGGGATACCCCTATTGCATTTGCACATGCAACTATGAATACCAGCGATTGTCTTTTCTTCTTTTCATTCCCTTCATCCCTTTTCACATGCATTCATACTGCTGACCTATTTTGTGTAGACGGTACTTTTTTAACGAAATGCCTTGAGATGTTATATTGCTTACTTACTGGTGGTCATGCTGAGTACCTCAGTCTGTGAAATTAAAGCAAATAAATCTCACATTAGGACCACTTATATGGAAGTCAGGAAATCTTTACTAAATGATCTCAATTATTAAACTCAAGTGCTTCTTAATGCATTATACTTAAACTGCTGTGTGTGCTGATTGTACAGTAATGTGTTTTCTATTCTTCCCAAGGATTTCTTTGCCTACCTTTTTATTTGCCTACATTCCTTTTCAGATGTTACTTCTTCTTTTGTCTGCTTATGAAGTCTATGCTGCATATGTGAAATATTTCTGCTGAGGTTCATAGTCAAGTTCTAGGCTAGCTGTCCTTGCACGCCATTTTAAGCCTGGTCAGTTTCCTTTTAAAGGTCACAATCAAATCATGCACCTTCTTTTGGTGGAGTAAACACCTTAACCCTTATGCCAACCCCCAACCAATGCCAACACCCAACCCTTATCTGTCCTGTACAGAAAGTGAACCCACAAGTTTGGCATTATTAGCACCACAAATTTGTACTGTGCCATAGGACTTTTGCTTTCTACTCTAACTTCCATTCCATTTCTCCCCATCAGTAATATCTCTTTAATTAGAAAGCTCACCTTATGTCTTCTGCTTCCTTATAACCAAGTATACACCTATTTTACTGCTGAATTGTTGTTATCATTATTAGGGAAGTAGGCCAAGGATGAAATCTTGTGTAACACCAATATTAACTGCGAGAAAAGTAAAGCAATTAGAGAGCCACTTAACCAACTGTTGTCAATTAGATAGAAACCCAGGTAAGTGTTGCAGGGGACAAGCCTAGAGCAGACACTTTTGAGAGCAGTTTGGTGTGAGACACTGTATAAAAGGCTTTCGAGAGATCTAAAAATAGGGAAGAGACTAGGTTATTCTTATCTCTAGTCTTAATGATTATAATCATAAAAGGCCACCAGAGCAGTTGTGCTATGATCTGGGCAAAGCCATGTTGAGTAGAAGTTAATAGGTTGCCTTGGAGTAGATGGTGTAAAGAGTTGTTTATAGATGCTTTTTTTGATATTTTAGAGAAGGCGTATAAGATTGACATAGGTCTAAAGCTTCTAATGTCAGTGGAGTTACCACCTTTTTGAAGTAGGATGATGTATTTTTTCCCAGAGAGCTGTGACATGTGATTCTTGCATGGATCAATTGATTAAGATGGAGACTGGATAAGAACTAGAGGCATAGCCGGCCTTAGGCATAGGCCAACTAGGCAGCTGCCTAGAAAGCCACTCTAGCAGGGGTTCTTATCCAGTGCTTATTTGTTTATTTTTTTGTAGTAAAGAAATGGTTTCTTTAAAATGTTTTGACTGAATACAGGAAAACTGAACAGTAAGACATGCTGTGAGAAAAATGACCAAAAAAGGTCATTTGGAACAACAAAATCTCAAACTCTTGAACGCTCACATGAGCAAATAATCAGAAACTCGAAATCGCTATTGTAGGGGCTGTGCCCCCCACACCCCCCACTAAATATATATTCCTACTCCGAGATCGCACTACAGTGAGGAAAGGGCAAATATTACAATCTTCACTTTACTATGATCCCAAAAAATCAACATCGACTTCCTGATTTTTCGCTCATGTGAGCAGTTGACATTTTACGTTTTCTTCGTTCTGAAGTAGACCCTGTATAGCTAGACAAGGATGGGGGCACTGAGTAGTGTGTGTGGGGTGTGCTGTGGAGCCCTTTTCCTAAGTCACCTGTTGGCTAAAGCCCATCCCTGACTAGAGGTGGCAGCAAGCTTTGGGTATTCTTTTGAGAGATTCTTGACAGAGGGTGAGCAAGGCTTAAGTTTGTGAATATTTTATGTAGGAGTAAAGACAGATGTTAAGGAGAAAATAAGTTTATTTGCAGTGGGAAGATTGTCAGAGCTAGCCTGAGTTTGTAAGAAGATATGGGTGAGAGTAGCTATTCAGTCTATGAAATTGGAGTTACATTTTGTAGCAGATTCTATGTGAGAGTCATCTGATCAGGGGTTTGGGACACTGTGTGTTCCAAGGTAGACGATTTTGTTTATAAAAGACAATCATTTCTTTCTTAGATTATTTTTAGGTTAACCTGTGGGGCTAAGTAATACTTTTTCTTCTTATCAGTAAGTTGCTCTTTTTTTTTGAGTTGTTTATATATTTGTAGATGACCTGAGGATTTGTATTTTTTGCTAGTATATCCATGTTTTATCTCTCTTATGCATTAGTGTTCTGCTAGAATGGAATAGCCAAAGCATTTCTTTGCATTTAACTTCCTTTTATTCTTAAGGGAGGAAGTCTGTCAAAACTGTCACAAAATAATGCATTTATTTAACATTTGTTTACTGGGAAAGTCCGACTTGGAAGTAAGCCAATTTTCAGCGGGTGCCAGGGGAGTAACACTCCAGACACATGTCTTTGTGACATAGCAGGAAACCCACATGAATGCGGGGATGACATGCAAATTCTGCAAAGAAAACACCCCAGCTGAAAATTGAACCAGAGAACCTCTTGCTGTGAGGCAACAATGCTACTGCTGCACCATTGCACCATATTACATTTTAGAATGGTGTCATCCACTAATAAAGTAGAGGATGGACCAGTTAAGAGGTTTGAGTATGTTGTTGAAGACATCAGGGTTACAATTAGTAAGATTATGGGATTCCATAAATAGGTCATTTTTAATATGGTGGGTTGCTAGTCTCTGAACATAGGTGGGATGATGGTCACTGAGGATGTCCAAGAGAATTCAAGGAGAGCAGTACGCATTTTGATTTCAGAATAACATGGAGTCATGAGTAAAGCCAGTGTTACTGGCTTTGTTGAACTGAGTGTGGGAGGCTATAAATTGTGCAAATCTAGATAGTTTGATATTACTGGAGGGATAATCTGATGTAAGGATTTGCCACTCAATATTGACGTCACCAAGAACTTTTGGTTCATATAACATGGCATTAGTTACCTAGTATAGGATATCTTCCAGAATAGAAATGTTATTTCCAGGGGGAATTTATAAAACAATTATACATAGCTTTTTAATGCTCATTTAGTTTAAGTTGAGAGATTAAAAGCTCTGCAGAGTGAACATTTGATGGAGTAATAGACAAAGGAGAGAGAGCAATGTGGTTGGAGAACAGGATAGTGACACAGCCTGCTTTTTTTGTTTAACCTATCAGAGCAGATGATAATATACTATATGGGAAGAATTTCAGAGTCTCTGATATATGGCTTGAGCCATGCTTCAGTAAGAATGACTATCTGGGAAGTAAAGAATGGTCAAGAAATGGAATTCAGCTACTTTGTTTATTATACTTTGAATATTAAAGGAAGTGATTGTATGATCTTTTGGAGATGTTAACATAGGAGAAGAGAGCAAGAGGGTGGCAGAGAAAAGTGGTCTGACCAAGGGATTGGGCATACATCTTTACCTGAAAAGATATTTTTGAAGTCTGAGTAGAGTAGTGGAAATCTAAGTATGTTAGTATTGGACTTATACTTTACCTTGTGTGGATAGAGAGACGAGCTGAGAATTCTGTATTTGCAGAGGAAATACGAGGATAAGGTGAATAAGTTGAAAGCAGTTGTAAAGGTGTAAGGTTGCCCATTACCATGTACAGAGGTATGAGTGGGTTACTGTAAAATAGATGAGATTGGTGTCATGTAGGATGTGAAGTGAGATAATAATATAAACAAAGGAGGAGGGTATTTGCTAGGTGGTAGAAAATGAGTCTCTAGGCCAGAGATGGTCGATGGTGAGAAAGAGTTGGTGCATTAGTAGTAGTAACTCATTACAGCCTAGTGGTGGCTGTAGGTGTTTCTGCAGCTACATCCTACCATGCATTTGATAAATGACATGAAGTCTGAAACTGGAATGTCCGTCATTCTTTATTGACTTCAATTCTCAATGGATTTGCCAGAAAAGCAGAACATTTTTGAAGCACAGATTAAAATATGAAGCAAAATCTGGACATTCTGTGAAAATCTGGAATGCTGAGAGATATGCTAGATAGCAACGTTTTCTGTTGACAAACATTGATGCCTTTATTTCCATCTTGGTGGATATCACCTTCTAACAGTTGATATTTAACAGTAGTCTCAGAATGGTATAAACAATGGATTAAATTTGAATCACAAGGGTAATGGGATGCTCTTTCGTACTGCCAGCATTGCATCTTTTATAATCTGAACAGAGTATCAGTGTCTGGTGTTGACACTATCACAGAGTTTGGTGTATTAATGAACAATAAATCACATTTTATACAGATTGCTGAAACAACTAAAAGTCAGTAACTCAGAGATGCTGGTAAGGTTTTCAAATACATGCCTACCAGTCCCCCAGAGATAATGATTAAGGTATATAGTACATATGTCAGACCCATTGTTGAATATACATCTTTATTTTACCTACACTCCAAGTGCAATGTATCATCTTTAGAGTGTGTGCAGAGGAAATTCACAAAAGAATCCCAGTTTGTAAGGAATTTTCTTATTCAGAACAGCTAAAAGTCAATTGCATATTATTATATCTGGGTATGAACATGTCATCATAATGAAGACAATGGTCTGGATTCATAAATATATCAAGATGTATATATGACTGTGCACTTGTCATGGTATACATTGTTTGTACTGGTCAGCAAGCATGTTTACAAAGTACTGCATGGTCCTCCAACACAAAAACATACAGTACTACAAAGGGCTGGCCCTGCAGTCAAGCTGCATGCTAATGAAGCATTGTGGGAGAGTGGCATATGCTAATTAACCATTTCTATCTCCTGGAACTGCCCCCAGGAAGCCATCTACATAGCTGAGCAGTTTGAGAAAGTGCTCAGCTTTGTAGATCAGCATGGCCATCCCCAACAAGTCTCAGTAGCAAACATGGTTCAAAGGCCATATTTAACAGTGAGCATGGATGCAGTAGGGGAGAACCACTAAACAACATGGAGCTTACTACAGAAATGCCATAATGGCACCAGCAGTGAAATGGAGATCAGGGTGGTTGGAACCATGGGGCACTACTGAGAAAGTATAAAAGTGCCTTACCAGCACTACCATTACTACATGAACTGGGGATTGGGGGAATGCACACTCTACAGTGTCATACCAGCACCAACACTACTACAAGGATGGGGGATACACTAGCCATTGAGGAATAGTGTGATAAGGCACAGAACAGCAAGACAGGGATGGAGGGAGAATACCAGATACACTCAAGTGCCATAATGACACCAACTGCAGTACAGGGATTATGGAGTGGAGGACCAGTAGACCACTATGGAATGCATTACCTTAATGGTACCAAAGTTACTACAGGGCTCTAGTGGTGGTAGTATGGAAGTGGACATTGAGCACCAGGGATGCATCTCTAAAGTGTCTTGATGGCACCATTATGTGGGGACAGGGGTTGGAGGGATAAACTAGATACAAGAAATACATCTTCATGTACACTAAGGTTCGTACAGCTTGATGGACTTCTGGGGGGAGGGGTAAACCACCAAACACCAGGGCTTACAGTCAAGTATCATAATAGCACCAGTATAGTATGAGGTGGGGGAATCACTTGACCAGCTGGGCTGACTCTTTGAAGTATTATAATGGCACCAACATCATAACAAGGATCAGAGGCTGGGGGATACACTAGAGCACTAGGCCTGTTTCATATATGCTGTAATGCCACTAAAGTATTAAGAGGGTGAGTTGGACCATGAGGGGGTAGGGACAAGACTGTAGCATGTGTGTTCACTATTGTAGTTGTGTATGTGTGTGTGAGAGAGAGAGAGATAGTAAATGGAGAGGGGAATCCAGTGCCTGCATGAGTGTCAAGGTAATACCATGGTGTGCAGCTCAGCCATTGCAGTAGTACCTGAAGTTTAGGAAGCATGCAAATGAGCCAATAATTAGATTTAACTTTGTCATGACTAGCATGTTCCTAAATCACAAATGTGCGTGTCACTCTGGAAGGGTCCTTTTAGCATGAGCAGTAGAGCTCACACTAGGGCCTTTAAGGAATTCACAGAATGTTGTTTTCATCATGAAGATGTAAAGCTATTGCTGACCATGGAGATCATGGGTAGTACTATCCCTTTAAATAATACTAGTCCTTTTAGCTAGCAGAAGGTCTAGGACTACTAAGAGGCACAGACTTGACTCATTGTCACTTACTATAAACTGGAATACATTACTGATTCCCATAAGACTTTCCAAAATCCTTAAATTCATTCAAAAGAATATTAGATTTTTAGTAGAACAAGCTATCCTTACACCTAACATGATGGAGTCTGCATTTGAATATGGGCTTTGGCCCAAACACATGAAATTACAAAATGTGAAGTTATGAAATCCTGCAATGCCCCTTACCCCTCAAACAATTGCTTAACAGGTATCACTCCCTTAGCAAAACAAGCTTGTATATCAAGTAGCTCTACAAGGATTTCATCAGAATACGACATAATTCTTCCTGATTTTCAGTACATCTTTGAAATGTCACCTTTTAGGAGTACTTTTTTACTATTATCCTCACTAAAACTTCCTCAGCTCTTCAGCTTCCTCTCTCAACTCAGGAACACAGCCATCTTACAATTAGCAGGGTAGTCGCCCTGAAATAGCTCTTCTAGCAGCTAATGTTTTCTTAATTGCCTGATGTACACAGAGTTCCCCAGCTACATTCCCTATGTTCTCTCTAGCTCTTCCTAAATTATTGTCTTCCCGCTGAGTTTTCTTGAAATTGACATGGGTAAGCTGGCATCAGCCGAGTTAGTATTTTCATTCATACTCTCATGTGAAGTGGAGACAATGGCTTCTTGTCCTTCAAACAAAATTTCATGGTTTAGCCCTTCACCTTGTTCACCCACTCATGTAAAGATATATATTTTTTCCTCAAGGGATAGTGGCAGCTTTCCTTTCTTTTTAGTTGTTTTACTTGCTTCATCTTTGGAAACGTGTGCATTTTCTTGCTGCCTGCCTGCACTGGTAACTGGTAAAACAGGGAAAAGGTTAAGAATCTGTTCAGGTCCCCCCTTTTATTTTCCTTCAGTATGAAACTATTTTTAATTATAGGCTTTTGTGTCAATCTCAAGCCTAACTTCTTACATCACTTTAACTGCTAGTGACTTTTGATAAAAACTACTTTCCGTGCCCATTTTTAAACCGATTTCTTATTTTACTTTAACTGTTGTGATCTTTTGATTAGGTTTAGTATGAGATTTATTTAACACTTCTGCATGAAGCTAAATCTTAACTTGTTTTATGTCTTCGAGTTCTGCACCTTTTTCTTTACTAGGGTGACAGCTATTTTGGTTGACGCCCACACACACACACACACACACAACTTAAATTGTCATTTAAACTAGGGGGAAATCTTAGCCAGTTATGATGCAACACTTTACATATGATGGTCTATATTTCTACTTGTGTTTTAGGTATCCTCTTTTGTTCACATGTACATAGATGACTGCAATTTCCAGTTTATTAGAGATTTTATTCTTTAATCCATATTGTGATTTAACAAATGTAATTAAGCTTCCTGAATACAGCAATATTATGACATCCACTAGGCATATTCTCAGGTGTTAGTTATTGGACAGCATTATCAGTTTATTTACAGACCCGGTATTGTTCTCATTAATTTTGATCTATAAACCCGATCAGCTGACAACATTTTTATTGAGTATAAGCAAAGAAGAATTCTTAGGTGAAGGCTTATTCTTATCCCTTGGTGCATGCAGGCTTGAGTTAGAATTTGCAATTTCAGTAAGCAGCAGTCATTTTTGAAAGACTTTGCTGTCCAGAAGACTATCCTCATTGATAAATGCTTTCTTAAATTACTGGGTAGCCACATGTAAAATTTATCTGCAGCTAAATTTTCTGGAATTTTGCTTGCATTGTTTACAACTGCTTCTACACATAGCTTCATAATTTATATTAAATCTGACTTTTGTGATCTTATGAGTCTATCCAAACCAAACGTTCAGTTATAAAACTTAAGGGACAGTGATTCAGCTCTTCAAGTTCCAGTCCAGGCCAACTGGCAAGTAGTCATGGGCATAAGTATCTTCAATGTACTTTCAGGCTTTCATTGAGTTCACCACTTAGATATTATGACAGGACTCTAGTCTATTTGGTCTAAAGCTAGCTCTCTACAGGTGTATACATTTCAAATGCCACCTTTGAGCCATCCTCTGTTTTGGATTCCTCTGATTTTCATTGGATATAAGGATTGTCAGTGATGATTGGTTCATCATCATGGGAATCTGTTGCTGGTGGCTGGTGCTAGTCAATTCTTTCTTGAAGGCCAACCAGGTGTGGGTCAGTGGTTCCATATTTCTCTTGAAGACTGATCAATTGTTCTCAATGGCTGTCGGCAGACAAATTCAGTAGAGTCTTTTTAGCACTCAGTAAAGCCTTAATCGGTTTTCTATGTTCACACATAAACTATTCAATACAATTCATCAAACACGCAGGAAACCAGCTGCACTCAGTTTATCACACAAAATGTTGGCATTTATTTTTATTTTATTTATTTTATTTTACATTTGTTGACCGGGATAGTCCGACTGGATACATGTCCATTTTCAGCGGAGGCCCGGGGAGAAAAGCTCCAATGGTAAGCAGATACAGCATTACATAATATCAGCATTACATATTACAAACAGACTATTTACAGAGATTACATAAGTAAGCAAGTTAAACAAGTTCCACAGGTTAGAGTTAATCCTGACCGTAAATCAGGATTAAGTTAAATTACGCAGTAAGATGGTTAACAGATTTTTACACATTCTAAAGAGATTTAGCCAGGCTTGATACAGTGACATAGCCAGTTAGAAGTCTGAAGAACTTCGTCGAAACACTCTTTGCACTGCCACAAAAGTCCTTTTCAAAGGCAAATCCTCATATAAGTACAACAGCTCTCATTGCTCCCCAACTATTGTGACTTCAACTCAGATTTTATCGGCATGCTTCTCATGTAAAACAGTACATGTTCTTCCCATCAAGCAGAGTTAGTGACTTGATTACCCAGGCACACTATGCACTGCTTATTCTATTGGGAAAGGAAACTCAGGAGTAGCGAATAACTTGGAGAAATATAATCTATAAAGAAAATGGAGTTCTGCCTGCTGAAAACCAATACTTTGCAGTCCAAAAGAATACAGTCTTTAACAGGTGATCAGATTTAAACGGGTTTATTTAAAAAGAAAATAAAAAAATGTTCTGCTTGTTGCCAAAACATGGGAAAAAAAAAAAAAAAACAGATAGTCGACATTTCAAGTTCAGTTTCACACATCTCACTGATCACAAGTTGCTCTCTCTCACAATGGCCAGAAGGAAACAGTATTTACAGAGATTCAGTCTCATTATCCAAACAAATAAGAATTTCAAGTATATCCGCAATACTTTTTTCAGAATGCAAGATAACATCCATTATTCCATCCAAGCTTTAGGAATGTCTTCAAAACTTCTCCTTTCATGGATACCCTACCCTTGTCACATTGAAGGACTCCTTCTGGCCTCCCTTCTTGAATCAGTAACACAGAAATCTTAATCTTAGCAAGGTAATAGGCCTTAAGTAGCTCTTCCAACATCAGGTTCACCATCTCTTCCTAACATACTTCTTATTATCTGCCCGACCCAGAATTAACAATGTTTAAGGCATAGTGATCTCTAGGCTTATATATGTGTATGCGTCTAACTCAAAGGATAGAAATTTCAGAACATCGAACCTCTGATCATTGAAGACCAGAGGATCGAAGTTCTGAAATATGGAACCTAAAAAAAAAATCTAAAATGTGAAACCTTCTTATTTCCCATTTTTGCAGGGGGGTCAAGAACCCTTCCTCCCCCCACACCCCCTGCTACTTAGATATACCAACTCCGAGATCATACTACAGTGAAGAGAACTGTAAAGTTCCCGTTCAGCACTCTACAATGATCTCCATTCACAAGGTTTGATATTTCAGAACTTCGATCTTCTGGTCTTCCCAGATCAGTGATTAGATGTTCTGAAATTTCGATCCTTTAAAGGGGACCCATATAAAGATATATATATATATATATATATATATATATATATATATATATATATATATATATATATATATATATATATATATATATATATATATATATATATATATATATATATATATATATATATATATATATATATATATATATATATATATATATATATATATATATGTATATATATATATATATATATATATATATATATATATATATATATATATATAATATATATAATATTTATACACTATATATATATATATATATATATATATATATATATATATATATACAGTGTATGTATATATATATATATATATATATATATATATATATATATATATATATACATATATATATATAGATTCACTTCATAACACTGAAAGTTCAAAACACTGAAAATAAGAAAACTTCATAATATGGAAGACCAAAACACTGAAACTCAAAACACTGAAGACACATATCATACATATACTGAGTTTAAACAACATAAATCATAGCATTTTCCACCAAGTGTAAGCAGGGGTGCAAGCCCCCCTGCACCCCCCATGTGAGGGGCTGTGCCCCCCCACATCCCCTGCTACTTAAATATATAAACTCCAACATTGCACTTAGTGTACACTTGGTGGAAAGTGCTATGATTTATGTTGTTTAAACTCAGTATATGTATGATATGTGTTTTCAGTATTTTGAGTTTCAGTATTTTGAATTTCACTGTTTTGAGTTTCAGTGTTTTGAGTTTTCAAGATTTTGAAGTTTCAGTGTTTTGGTTTCAGTGTTTTGAGTTTCAGTGTTATGAAGTGAATCCATATATATATATATACATATATATATATATATATATATATATATATATATATATATACATATACACACACACACACACACATATATATATATATATATATATATATATATATATATATATACGTATATATATATATACACACACACACACACACACACACACACACACACACACACACACACACACACACACACACACACACACACGTGCACCTATCTTACCATCTTCTACAAAATTATAATTATGTCTAGCAGTAGGAATTCTCACAGCCCCTTATAATGGATGCCCTGTGATAGATGTTACTAATAGAGCAAATAAGGACATTAGATTTCTATTCACAGGTTAATTTATTTGTCAAGCAATACAAAAAGATGCTTCGTGGCTCCAGAAAGCAATTGACCAGGAAGGGAAAACCTGGTATCTGTTGTTAGTTTTGTATCTTATTTATTATTTATGGAATTTCTGCCATCTTTAACTATATGAAGTTTTGCATGAGCACCAGCATAACAGAACTGATGGACAAAAAGGAAAATTGTTTAAAGAAAACTACTCTTTACCATGGCATAATAGACTATAAGTCCCTAGAGTAATTTAGGCTCAAAGCTGTTGTACTGCTACTGAAAGAACAAATAATAAACGCAAACGAGGCGCATGCCAACAGTCACATCAGACTTAAAAAAAGTCAGGCATCCTCATCTTGGTAATTGATAGATGATTCTTATTCCATCTATTGAGAATAATTTCTTGGTCACTTAGCAAGAAATAAATAAATCAAGGAGCAATTGTGTCCAATAAATTACAATGTGCCACAAACCAACAAGTAGAAACAAACAAAGAGAAATAAATGAAATAGATCATGTTGATTTCTATGCTTCAAACCTAGGCATTTGAGAAAGATTTATTGTTTCTGGAAGCCTAGAGAAGTTTTGGATTCCAGCTCCAAAGTAGAGGCAAAATCAGTAGTCAATGAATATTTATTGGAAATGACAAGTTTATGATATTATTATTTTTTTTTAATTTCTGAGGCAGTATGGGCTAAACAGAGCAGTCATTATACTGAGGCAGAGCCAGGCAAAAAAAAAAAAAAAAACAAACAAAAAAAAAACGTTTTAGTCCATTGTGAAGATTGGGTGAAGATAGATGAAGGCTGGCAGCCTAGCCAGATAGAATTTTGGAGATAATTCTGTCATCTGTAAATATTAATGTAAACCACAGGCTTGTTGTCTTTAATGGTAAAAATAGTGTTACATGTGGAACTAAAAAATGTAACAACAGTGCACTCTGTTGACCAAGTAAAGCATGTTGTGACCCTTTGATCTAAACATGGCCCTGGCCGGTCTAGATGAAAGAATTCTTGCTATTGTTTTAAGGCAAGAGTTAATGGCCAGAATTTGCATGCATAAATGTCCTTTATTGCTCTGGTTTCTATCCAGAGGTGCAGAATATAAATGCAGTTTCTGTTAGCCTGGGAACCCAGGGAAGTGTGAAGAATGATGTAATGTGAACCAGGAATGTTATTTTAAAAACAGAGAATCAGAGAGCATTAAGCATTTTTGTCTTGACCAACTCATCAGCAATGTCTTGCTCTATATGTAAGTTTATCTTAGACTTGTGTTTTCTCTTAGAAATAGCTAGAAACTAGAAAGATTAGACTGTGTTTTTCTGTGATGTCAGCACTGTACTACTGAATTATAAATATTTCTCTGTGAGCTCTGAACTCTTGACTAGCACTGTGTAGTAAAAAGTATTGTCTTGTGTTTTGATTATTTGTTATTAAATATTTTTAAACCCTTTCAACTGTAACTGTTTTTGTAGAGATACTTTAACCTCTTTAGAGTACTTGCATGCCTTTGGTAAATTGTAGAAAGTCACTTCAATAGCTTTAGCCCTGGTCTATACTACCAAATGGATAATAATATTGCACAGTAATAATTGGACACCCTTTTAAGGGCATTTGAGTAGCTGATAAATATTAGTGGGTGGTGGCAGCTAGTACAACCATATAGTCTGGGAAAAAGGGGCACAGCTGGAGAACATGTGCCAGCCTTCCCCAGGAGTGTATGTGTGGTTGTATAAACTGTTCTCAAAATGTGTGTGTGTGTGTGTTTGTGTGTGTTTGTGTGTGTGTGTGTGTGTGTGTGTGTGTGTCAGCTAGTTTGGCAGGGACATGAAGCACTGGTTGGACAGAGAGGGGGCTGGAAGTCTTAGCTTGCCCACTAGGCTGAGATCTGGGCCCTATAGCTGTGCCAGTGGGGAGTCTTATTGGGGACCTGGTGAGCAAGGGAGCGGCCAGCCCCAGAATGACTGTGATCTCTCTGTGCTCTTAAGGAAAATTGCACTTTACTATGTGCATTTTTTATACTTTCCTCCTGTATGAGACGCCCCTCACTGGTGTTAGTGGTGAGGATTGAGGCTCCTTGATTACTGGACCAGGGCACGGGCATCACATTTATTTATTTATTTTATTTAACATTTGTTGACCGGGAAAGTCCAACTAGGTTCCACAGAGCCTGTTTTCAGCAGAGGCCTGGGGAGGAATGCTCCAGATGCATGCCTTTGGAATGTGGGTTGAAACCAGAGTACCTGGGGGAAACCCATGTTAACACAGGGAGAACATGCAAACTCCACACAGAAGGCACCCCAGCCAAGAATCAAACTGGAGAACCTCTTGCTGTGAGGTGACAACATTAACCGCTGCACCACTGCGCCGCCCAGCATATTAATTGTTTGGCAGTGGTGGGATATCCACACCACATATTAATTGGTTGGCAAATACTAATTGGCTTGTAGTGGTGTGGGTAGAGTGAATTCCTGTAGCCTTTTGTACAGTGAGCTCTGAAGGTGTTTTGTACTCTAAATCAGCCAGACAGTGAATACTCAGAGTTCAGATCACAATTGTTTTATTTCTTTTGTTAGCTTAGTTAGTCATGGTGAGCAGGCAGCATGTCAGCAGAGGAGTATGGAAAGCTGACAAGGAGCCAGGTGGCAGAGATGTGCCAGACTAGGGGACTGGTGCATGGAAACCTGACTAAGACAGACCTGATTGCAGCCTTGGTTACAGCTGCATCAGAAAACAGCAACCAGGAGGACAATCAGATTTGCAGGGGTGATATAATACCCTTGGAGAATGGATAGCTCAATGTTTCTGCATAGGACTTAAAAATCCATCTGGAGCTAAAGAGATTTGAGTTGGAGAATAGGCATTTTGAGATGGAAGCAGCTGAGAGACTGAGGAGTCTACGGGCTGAGGAGAATGAGAAACTGCTTTGCCTGGAAGCCGAGGAAATGGAGCAGCAGATGAAGCATGAGAGGGAAATGCTGACTCTTCACCAGAGTCATGCAGGTAATGGGGAAGGGAGTAACTGGACCCCAGAAGCACAAAAGGTCAGTAAATTTCTTCGGCAGTTTAAAGAGGGGGATAATTTTGATAGTTTCATTCATATGTTTGAGAGGGTATGCAAACAGTATGGTGTTGACCAAAGGCTCTGAGTACGGTTCCTGATCCCCTTACTCCATGGTAAAGCTGTAACTGTTTTGTCAAAAATGTCTGATGTTGCATATTTTGGATATACTGCTGTTAAAATCACTTGTTAGAATTATTTAAGCTAAAACCAGAAATGTATAGGAAAGTTTCATGAGCATAGATGCAAGGAAGATGAATGTGAGTGTGAATATGTTGCTGAACTGAGCACTTATTTCCATAGGTGGGTGAGTGGATGTCAGGTCACCACTTTTGAAGGGCTGGCAGATCATTTGGTGAGGAAACAAGCCCTTAGCCCTTTGCCTGAGGATATGAGGATCTGGTTATCTGATAGACAATGTTCTACTTCAGATAAGTTTGGGAAGAAGGGGGAACTATACCTGGCAAGCAAGGCAGCCCTGCACAGGAAAGGGACCCCAGTACTGCTCATGGGTCTAAAGGAACCCATGGTGGACAGCACAGACTGCCCCAACAGAATTTTCCAGAAGCAGGGGAAGCCACTAGTCCAGGTACACATCCAGGAGCTAGGGTTAAATGTTTTGAATGCAACCAGTGGGGCCATGTGGCATACAGGTGTCCACGGAAGCAAAGTGGGAAACAAAAGTGGAGGGAGCCAGTAAGTAGGAAAGACAAAATGACAATAGTAGGTTGTCTTGTGACAACAAGGATACTGAACTACCATCCTGCAGATGACCTGATAGGAAAGGATTTGGATGAGGCAGTGCCATGTGTTTGTGCATTCACACGCAGTCAGGATAGGAGACAAGCATGTGAGTCTGGTAGCCTGGGGGAGACCCAGACAGCCTGTATACTTGCAGCCAGGACTGGAAAGGTGGATACTTCAGGGAGGGAGCTACCTGGTAGCAATGAGATTGAAGGTGAGCCACAGCTGCTTGTGGGTATTAATGGTCCCTTGGACAGAGTGACTGCTAAGATAGAGGTTAATAGTAGTACCCAGGCTGACAGCGAGAAACCATTGTCAGAGGATGCCAGGCTTGCTGTGGAAGGGGAGATGGGAAGGGTACAAGGAGAGAGTTGAGACAGGCTCAGCTCACAGACCCTGCATTGCAAGGCCTGAGGCAGGTAGCTAGGGAGGCACCTGATTCTCAAGGAAAGGGAGAATCTGTATACTGGGAGAAAGGGTTGCTATACAGAGAGTGGTCCCCTGAGGGAGGGCTAGAAGGTGAGAGAGTACAGCAGTTGGTAGTGCCTATAGCCTACCATCTGGCACTTCTAGCCATAGCCCATGTTATTCCCTTTGCAGGTCATATGGGCATAAAACGTACAAAGAGGCATATTATGCAGAACTTCTGTTGGCCTGGAATTTCCAGAGATGTAACAGGGTATTGCAGGACCTGTGAGCAGTGCCAAAAGGTAGGCAAGGCAGGAGACAATGTGAGAGCTCCTTTGATGCCTTTGCCTGTGATTGAGGAGCAATTTCAGAGGGTAGCTATGGATATTCTGGTCTCTCTGAGTACCCCAAGTTTCACAGGGAAAAAGTTTATACTAGTGGTAGTGAAATATGCTACACAACACTCTGAGGCAGTGGCTTTGTCGCCCATGGAGGCAGAGAAGGTGGCAAATGTGTTGTTAGAGATTTTCAGCAGGGTAGGTTTTCCAAGAGAAATACTGACCGACAGAGGTGCCAATTTCATGTCAGATCTGCCTGCTTGTCTGTGAAAGTCCTATGGGGTGAAGCACATGTAGATTACTCCCTACCATCCCCAGACTAATGGTCTTGTTGAAAGGTTAAACTCTACAAACAAGTCCATGCTAAGGGCATTTGCAGATCAGTTTAAGAAGGAGTGGGACAGATATTTGCCCCATCTGTTTGCTTACAGAGAGGTTCCCCAGGAATCCACAGGTTTTCCTGCCTTTGAGTTGCTGTATGGGCATAGGGTGAGGGGACCTTTAGATTTAATTTGAAATGAGTGGGAAGGTGAGTGTGAGTCTCACAAGGAGTCTGTTGTGGCATACATCCTAAACCTCTGGACAAGGCTCAGGGAACTCATGAGCTAGGCCCAGGGGAACGTGGCAAAAGCCCAACAACAGAAAAAGTTGTGTTATGACAGGAATGCTCGAGCTAGAGAGTATGCTGTGGGGCAGCAGGTAATGGTTCTCATTCATGTCAGATGCAACAACCTACGAGGTGGTAAGAAAGGTAAGTGATGTTAATTACATGGGGGAACTGCTAGGCAGAAGGCAGGGGCACAAATTGTACCATGTTAATATGAAACCTTACCATGATATGGAGGCCCTTGTGCTGAGCATTTGCAGTGGATTGCAGGAGGAGTCTGAGGGAGATCTGGGGACTGATCTCCTTAGTGAGGCTCAGGCTGACATCACAGTGGAAGGGGTAGCAATGTCCCAGCAGCTATCCCCTACCCAGGTTTGAGAAATCCGAGCAGTGGTGCAGGAATTTGGGTACATGTTCACTGGGAAACCAGGGTGCACCCACCTGGGGCAGCACCAGGTGGATACAAGACCCCAGGGGCCAATTAGGCAGGCCCCTTATAGAGTGCCTCAGAGAGTCAAACAAACTCTGAGGGAGGAGGTACAGGAGATGTTGGAACTAGGGTTGATTCAAGAGTCCAGCAGTCCCTTGGCCTCCCCAGTGGTGGTGATGCCAAAGAAGGATGGCAGCACCAGGTTCTGTGTGGACTACAGGAAATTAAATAGTCACACAGAGTTAGATGCTTTTCCCATGCCTAGGACAGAAGAGGCCCTAGAGCAACTGGGTGGGGCTAAGTATGTTACAACCATTGATCTTACCAAGGGTTACTGGCAGGAGCCCTTGACTCCCACTTCTAGAGAGAAGTCAGCCTTTTTGACTTTTTTTGGCTTGTATGAGTTCACAAAGATGCCTTTTGGGATGAAGAATGCCTCAGTGACTTTCCAGAGGCTGGTAGATCATATCCTAGCAGAAGCAGGAGGTTTTGCCCTTGCTTACCTAGATGATATTGCCATCTACAGTCATTCCTCGCAAGAGCACCTTCAACATGTCAGGGAGGTGCTGGGCAGACTACAGAGGGCAGAGTTGACCATTAAGCTGAGCAAATGTCAGGTGAGTATGGCAGAGGTCTCCTACCTGGGACATAGAGTGGGGAGTGGTGAGATAAGGCCAGAACCTGTCAAAGTGGAAGTCATTCAAGCATGGCCTGCACCTGTTACTAAAAAGCAGGTGAGGGCATTTTTAGAGACAGCAGGGTACTACAGAAAGTATGTCCCCAGTTATAGTACCATAGCTGCTCCCCTCACAGACCTGACAAGGGAGAACAGGCCAGATAAGTTAGTGTGGACCCTAGCATTTGAGCAGGCATTGCAAAAGCTTAAATAAGCTTTGGGAGGACCCCCTGTGTTAGCCAGTCCAGATTACAGCAGGGAATTTGTTATTTGGGTGGATGCTTCAAACCATGGGGTGGGTGCTATACTTACCCAGATTTTTTCAGAGGGTGAAGAGCACCCAGTGGTTTATCTCAGTCATAGCCTCCAACCCAGGGAGGAATGGTATGCAGCTGTAGAAAAGGAATGTCTAGCCATAGTGTGGGCACTGCAAAAACTTCATCCTTATCTCTATGGAAGTAAATTTGCTGTTATGACAAATCACAACCCCCTTAACATGGTTAAACAGAGCCAGCCAGCAAAATGCCAAGGTGCTAAGATGGAGACTGGGGTTGCAAGCATATGATATGTCTGTGCAGCACCACAGTGGGATTAACAACGCCAATGCAGATGGGCTCTCAAGACAGGGAATGGGGTAAGGTATACTCAGATAGACCTAACTCCCTCAAGCAGCGTTTCTCAAGGGTCACTTGAAAAACTAGCTGGAGTTCTCCAGGGCGGGAGATATGTGAAGATTGGGTGAAGATAGATGAAGGCTGCCAGCCTAGCCAGATAGAATTTTGGAGATAATTCTGTCATCTGTAAATATTAATGTAAACCACAGGCTTGTTGTCTTAAATGGTAAAAATAGTGTTACATGTGGAACTGAAATAAATGTAACAACAGTGCACTCTGCTGACCAAGTAAAGCATGTTGTGACCCTTTGATCTAAACATGGCTCCGGCCGGTCTAGATGAAAGAATTCTTGCTATTGTTTTAAGGCCAGAGTTAATAGCCAGAATTTGCATGCATAAATGCCCTTTATTGCTCTGGTTTCTGGCCAGAGCTGAAGAATGTAAATGTAGTTTATGTTAGCCTGGGAACCCAGGGAAGTGTGAAGAAAGATGTAATGTGAACCAGGAATGTGATTTTAAAAACAGAGAGAATCAGAGGGCATTAAGCATTTTTGTCTTAACCATCCAACTCATCAGCACTGTCTTGCTCTATTTGTAAGTTTATCTTAGACTTGTGTTTCCTCTTAAAAATAGCTAGAAACTAGGAAAACTAGACTATATTTTTATGTGATGTCAGAACTGTACTACCGAATTATTTTAAATATTTATCTGTGATCTCTAAACTCTTGACTAGCACTGTGTAGTAAAAAGTATTATTTTGTGTTTTGAATATTTGTTATTAAATATTTTAAACCCTTTCAACTGTGGCTGTTATTGTAGAGATAATTTAAGCTCTTTAGAGTACTTGCATGCCTTTGGTAAATTGTAGAGAGCCACTTCAATAGCTTTAGCCCTGGGCTATACTACCAATTGGATAATAATACTGCACAGTAATAATTGGACACCCTTTTAATGGCCTTTGAGTAGCTGATAAATATTAGTGGGTGATGGCAGCTGGTACTACCGTATAGTCTGGGAAAAAGGGGCACAGCTAGAGAACCTGTGCCAGCCTTCCCCAGGAGTGTCTGTGTCATTGTATAAACTCTTCTCAAAGTGCGTGTGTGTGTGTGTGTGTGTGTGTGTGTGTGTGTGTGTGTGTGTGTGTGTGTGTGTGTGTGTGTGTGTGTGTGTGTGTGCATTGGTTGGACAGAGAGGGTGCTGGAGGTTTTAGCTTGCCCACTAGGATGAGATCTGGGCCCTATAGCTGTGCCAGTTGGATGTCTTATTGGGGACCTGGAGAGCAAGGGAGCAACCAGCCCTGGACTGACTGTGATCTCTGTGTGCTCTTAAGGGAAATTGCACTTTACTGTGTGTATTTGTTATCCTTTCCTCCTATATGAGACACCCCCTCACTGGTGTTAGTAGTGAGGATTGAGGCTCCTTGATTGCTGGGCCAGGGCACGGGCATCACATCCATACTCTCTGAAATGAAATGTGAAAACATTGTACTGAAATCTATAAAAGTATCTGATACAGGAGATACTGAAGAATCTTGTAGCGAAAGAAATAGATCTATCATGATACTACCCAAGCCAGATGACACTATTTTTTTTTTTTATGCAATGACTTTAGACAGATCAGCTCTGTCTCCTTGTTGGCATTCTGTCCTATGACACATGTAAATGCAGTAAATAAGAATCTGGGGACAGCCAAATGTCTTATGCCATTAGATGTAGCAAAGAAGTTTAGACGGGAAAGTGTCTCAGAATTTTATCCACAGAAGATATTTTTGATGCTGGAAAGATTTTTTTAACAGTCTTCTCATTTAGTTTCCATGGGGCCTCTGCATATTTCATTGGTTGAGAAACACACTGTGCAATTTAATGCCGATCATCTCGAGCAGTGATAGAACAGCCTATTTACTTAAAATGTAGGTAGTACTTGAACAGTTATGGAAGGCAAACTTACAGTCAGTCCAGCCACACAATATTCATCTAGTGGAGCCTAGTGTTCTGGTTATATTGCAGGTATGAGACTGTTGACATGACAGATAGACAAGGTCAAGACTATTCAGGTTTGACTATGACTGATATGTAAGACTGAGGAACGGACTTATTTTTGTATCTGGTCAGCAATCACCATCAGTTTGGAGTACCCACTGCTAGCCTTGCTTACCCTTAGGCAAATGACAAGCAACCAGAACTAGAATCGTGAAGCAGACTGCAAAGTCAAAGTATTTTGACTCTTAAATTTGGCATATTTTTGCACACATGGATCTCTTCAGAGATAAGTTTCAGAAAGAGATTATTATTTAAACAACTCTGTCCTATCCAGGACTGAAGGACATCCTGGTTTATTAGTTAGAACATGTTTGATGCAGATCCATGATACCTATAGATCCAGACTGTTCGGCTATTAAGTGAGCTTTAGAAGGCCAACAGTAATTTTTCTTGAGCCGAGTTTCTGACTCAGTAATGATCATGGTCTAATGCAACTGCTAACTCAGCACCAGGATCAGAGCCTGTGGAAAATCAAGTGGATATTTACTTTCCATCCATTTAAATATAAGTCATGCCCAGTATGTTGAGTCAGCTCATGGCACCCTGTTGTCTGTCCCCTCTTATTTCCCCATTCTAGCCTTTGCTTTTGCTCATTTCAGGGTTTCTGAGCTGAGCCGAGGTATGTAACATGCAAGGCTGCCACTCACTGATGTGTGATATGACCCTAGATCAGTGAGAGCTAATTGGGAGAAGCAGCTTAATAAGCTATGCCTGACTTTTTTCTGCCTTTTCCTAAGATTTAGAAATGTATGTTGCTCTGTTGTCAAAACTCCTACAAAATGAATTAAAGCAGTAAGAGATGTAAAACTGAGAAGTATCTGCCTGGCTGATAATGCAGAGGACTAAATACCTTAGTTGATAATAAGTGGCTTCATGTGCCTAGTGTACAGGGTATGATACCTTCCACCTTGATTTTCCAGTTATATGACTAAAATCAAGTCACTTAACTAGACAGTGTTCTTGTGTCTTCCATGAGGAAAAAGGACAGGTATGTCAAACTGACTTATCCAGCCTACAAACAGGTAAAAATGAAAAACAATAGGCCCAGCAACAATGAAAACCATGTGATGGAACTCAAAAGCACCTGTAAGAGCTTTCCAGTGAAATATAAGGATGAAATACTCAAGGACACCTTTGCGGGGCTTTCTTGACAGCTAAGATACTGAGAGCAAAGACAATGAGGCTTAAGGTTTTGCAGTAGAATCTGTGTGATATTGGTAACTAAAGCATCAGTGCTAGTGAATGAGGACTACTAAACCAAAGCATTCACCCATGGTCTGTCTTGTACTGTCTCCTTGAGGCTGTTAGAAACATCTAAACATGGCGTATTATTTAGGCTGGTAAAGGTTTGAAGACTGCTCAGTACTTACCTATGAATTTATTGGCAGAAACAACATGAGCTGGTTTAAGTGATGGTAAAACACCCAGTGTTAAAAGACTACGGAAATTGTAATTTTGTTCTTCTTTCTTTTTTATTTTTTAATTGCTTTGAGTGAAAGTATTACATAGAGTTTTATTTCACAAAAAAAGGAAAATGTGCTAAGATAAATATGGAATAAAAGTATGTTGTTTCAAAGGAGATTGTTTTCCTGGTGCACTGCATTTAGGACCATGGAAGGCTGGGTATGTGAGCTAGCTTATATTTCATTACAAGGATTCATCCTTGTCAATATATGGGTTCACTATATAAGCTCGAAATCCTGAAATATCGAATTTCAGAATCTCAATCCCATATAGTGGAAGGCCGAAAACTGCAAAAGACCAGAAGCGCGAAATTCAAAATCTCGCAAGCTGGAGATGTTTAATTAGCGGTTCTGCTGTTGAGCTGTGTTCATGGATTCAGGTAAGTGTTTTTGTTTAAGAGTTTTGGGCAGGGGCTGTGGTGTGTGTTAGTGTGTTTCATTACAGTGATGTGTATGCGAGGGGAATGTTGATTGTGTGGTGGTGTTTCGTGTGTGTGCGTATGCACTGTGACCTTGGAGTTAGTATATTTAAGTGGGGGGTGCAGCCCCCCTCATAGGGGTGCAGGGGGGCTTGCCTACCAACATATAGTAAGGGTAGGTGTGTGTGTTTGTTTAGTTGTGTGCATGTGTGTTGTATTGCTTGTTTGAAAGTGTCAGGAGGTATGTGTGTTTGTGTGCGTATGTGTTGTGTAGTGTCTGCTGTGTGTTTTCATGGTTTTGTGGTTTCGCGGTCTTGGGTTTCGTGGTTGTCTGGTTTCGGTTATATGGATTTTTGACTTCATGGTCTCGAGATATTGAAATTCGATATTTCAGTATTTCGAGACTATGAAGTGAATCCATAGTGTGTGTGTGTGTGTGTGTGTGTGTGTGTGTGTGTGTGTGTGTGTGTGTGTGTGTGTGTGTGTGTGTGTGTGTTTAAAGTTGACATCAGTTTTGTTGACACACTTTGGTCAGCAAACTAGATGGTTGATATGTGGGCAACACTGCACAATCTCTGTGGTTGGAAAGTATGCCCTTTTCCTGATATTATGTAATCTTGGAATTAGTGGACATAATTAGCAGGGAGTGTTCAGGGAGAAGGGCTATGCAGCCCTCCTACAAAAAACAATACTTTGCTGTTACATGAGGTACATCAAAGCACACTTGATAATGTGTTCACATTCTTTTTCATTTTTTGCATGTTGATATTAGTGATACTGACATTTCATAATTGGATTATTTAAGTGCTTTTATATATATATATATATATATATATATATATATATATATATATATATAAGAGAGACATGATACACTGAAATATTTATATGCATATATATGAGAGAGAGACATGATACACTGAAATATATATATATATATATATATATATATATACATATATGCATAGGTGTAGATAGGTGTGTGTATGTATATATATATATATATATATATATATATATATATATATATATATATATATATATAAAATTATAAAATGAGAGAGAGAGAGAGGGAGAAGGGAAGAGAGGCAGGCAAAGAGAGAGTCTGCTACTTGTGTTTATTTCCAGGAAATCTGTCACCCACCAGTTCACCCTGTAGTATGCAAGTCTCAAAGGAAATTTGTTCCTGCAGTTTATTCAGCAACATTACTCATAGCAAGCTAAATTATTTTACTTTACAACTCAGAAGGAACTTCCATTACTTTAAAAATACTGTTTAGATATGCATTAAAGTGGCAGATAATCAATGTCTGCCTTTTCTGCACTTTTCTTAGGCTTGCTAACCTTATATTTCTCTTCCCACTCAAAAGAGACTTTCAGGAACATTTCACGATTGCTGTTACAGAAACTTTTTATATGTGATTCTCCTTGAATTACTTTACTATTGTTATAGAGACAACAGATGAATAAAGTTGAAATAGGTATATTATTAAGCTATTTATTTTTCATGAGATACATTGCAATTGTGCAGGTGACACGTGGGTGATAGATTCATATCCCAGCATATCCCTCTCCTCTTGAATAAAACTTCCACTATGCGTCAAAGAGAACAGCATCTATTTTGCCATCAGGTGAAACCTAAATAATTGGATTGGTGTTCTTAAATTCTCCCTTTTCCATCTTGTATTGCTCTCTCATGTTCCTCTATATTGGGTCTCTTCCTCTTTACGCCACTCTCAAAAAGGCCTTTGAGATTGCATTAACTTGTGCAAATTAATTATTGTATTTGCCTTTTCTCTGAAATGGTAACAAATTAGGGAGGAACTTTGCTTCGCATGGATGAGGAGCATGTTCCAGAGAAGGGGTAGTGACTTGTCTTTCCAGTAGGTCCTATTTATATCACAGACAAGGTTTAAGTCTTTAGAATGATAATTCTGGTGGTTTGTTTTGTGGATGTGGAAGAGGTCCATTAGAGTGGTGTCTGACAATGCCTTGTATGTTAGGCATTGATCTCCCCCCAACAGCCAGTAGGAGACAGAATACAGGGATAGGGCCTTGAGGCAGTCTGTATAGGACATTTTACTTATGCCCTATATTCTTTTAGTAAGGAACCTCTGTGGATGTTCCATTTGTTGGATATGCCTGGTTAGGTACGTACCAAGAGAGGCATTGTATTCAATGATAGGTCTGATGAATGCCAAATACAGTGGAACAATGACTTCCTTGGACCTAGATGCCATACCTTTGTTTATAAGTTGTGCAACATAGAATAATTTCCTCATTACTGTAGATACATGATGTTTAAAGGATTGATTAGTGACTGTGTATGTCCCTACATCCCTGACTACTTGGTCAGCTCTAGTGGGTGTGTTGTCAATATGATAGGTAGCAGGAGGATGACTTCCCAAAAAATACTGTTATGCATTTTTCAGCATTTAGTTTTAGTCCATGGCTCTGACACCAGTTGTTTTTCTTTGTCAACCCCTTCTGGAGAACATTTGTGTCAGTGTGGGATTCAATGCCAGCTCCTAATTTACAATCATTTGCAAATGTAGTGAGCCAGAAACCACTGGCATTGGCCTTGACTTCAGAAAATTAAATTCCAAAAAGGAGAGGTCCAAGGACTGATCTCTGAGGGACTCCACCTGTGACTGGCCTCTTTGCAGAGGTGGACTCCACAATTCTAACTTCATGGGTCCTGTCTGTGAGCCAGTTGTCTATCCACCGGGTTACATACGTGTTTGTACCTAACCTCTTGAGTTTGTCAATAATGCCTGAGTGGGATATTGTGTGAAATACTGTGGAAAAGTCAAGGTAGGCAGTGTGAACCATTTTGCCCTCATCCATTACTTTGGTGACCTTCTCAAAGAAGTCCACCAGGTTGAGTAGGCATCACCTGCCCTTGATGAAAATAAACTTGGTTGGGTTCAGAGTATGCAGGTTCACTATATCATTATCGATCATTTCCATGATAGTTCTTTCTATGGTTTTGCATATAAGATTAGTAAGACTTATGGGTATGTAGTTTCCAGGGTCTATAGATGGCCCACCTTTGTGCAGAAGGATGACTGTTGCTGTTGCCAGTTTGGAGGCTACAATTAAATAGCAATTCCAGAGGGCATGACAGGTCATATTGCTATTGCCAGTTTGGAGGCTACAATTAAATAGCAATTCCAGAGGGCATGATATTTAGAAGGCATTCTGGTATATTTTCTGGGCCCACTGATGCAGTGTTCTTGTCCTTAGAGATGGCATTAAGGAGCTGCTCCTTAGTGATAGTAGGGGGAGTTATATTTTATGCTATTTCCTAAGGGAAGGTTGGGGGGGGTGGGGGTAAAGTTGGAGCTGAATTTGTCAGCCAGTAGGTTTGTCTGGCTCAATATAGGTGGTTCCATTTACAATGGGCTTGCACACAATTGTGTATTGCCTTTGAGGTTGCAGACATAGCTAAAGAATGCCTTGTGTTATCCTTAATTTACCTCAAATTTGGCTTTGGTAGACTTTATTTGTCCTCTGACTTGTTTGTTTAGTTTGATGAAAGTGCTTTTATCCTGCTGGGTTCTGCACCTCCTATTTTTTGCCATGATTTTCTTCCTTCTGTTATACAGCCTATTGATTTTGCGATTCTACCAGGATGGCTTCTGTTTTTTTTAATTAGTTCTGTACTTCTTCCTGGTGGGTACAGCTGCCACTATGCAGCTATTAACATGCTTGTATAGGGCTTCTGAGAACAGTTCTGCGTGGGCAGCAGTGTTCTCAGGGTTTATAGGGTATTGAAAGTTTGCCAGGTTATCACTTAATAGCAGGCAGTTAGACTTATAGAAGCTTCTGAATATTCCAGGGTTAGCTGGGGATCCAGGTTTTAGTTTTACTTCAAAGGAGACCATTTTGTGGTCTGACTTTACCAGGGAAGACATTCCACTTGTGGGGTGGGGGTGGGGGGGGTGCAGCATTCTCCTGTATTAGTGAGGACCAAATCCAGTATGGTTAAAACCCTGGTTGGTGTATTGCCAATCTGGTCCAGGGAGTTTTTGTTTACAAAATCCAAGAATCTCTGTTCCTGTATGTTTGGTGTCATATAGGATTCTCAGTTAATAGTGGCTAAATTAAAGTCACCCATGAATATGATATTGGGTTGGATGATGAGTGTTTCCAACAAGTTTAAACACATGGTATCATTTTCCTGGGTCATAGAGGGGGGCCTATAGCTTGCTAGGAAGTGCTGTTGGATTTTGCCTATGGTAATTTGAACACAGAGTAGCTGAGATTTATTTATTTTTTATGTAAATCAAGACACTTTCACCTTTAGTCCCTGTCTGTGTAATAGCTGGTATAAATGTGTGGAAGGAATTATAGCCATGCACTGTCATTGTGCTCTCCTCGGCTTTAAACCATGTCTCAGTGACCACACAGACATCAGCATTCTCTAGGATGAAGAGACCTTCTATGGAGTGGAATTTTTTTGTTTAGACTCTAGCACTGAACAGTAATACCTTTAGATTTTCTTTGTTTTGATGTTCTTTGTCGGAAGTACTTTCAGTTTGGCATTGCCTAAAAAAGGCACTATGTTTTAGCTAATATTCAAAAGTCTATAGGGGCGAGGTGCAGACTCATCACTGGCAAAAGTAGTGTGGTCTGTTGACCATCTCCTTCCATGCTAACAAATATTGTATCCCCTTAGAATGACCCCAGAAACTAAGCCAGTCATTAAAGACTTTTATCCTTTGTTCGTATTGTGGCATCGTCCTTGAAGAAAGTAAAATGCTGCTCAATGCAAGGCTTATACCAGCCAGGGACACATATTTTTAGAGCTCCATGGTGTCTCTCATCATATAGTCTAGGGAGGTACACCTTAGGTCATTTACACCCACATGGACTATAACTGAGTCATACTGGTACTTATGGTCCAGTGACCTGAGTGCGTGCATAATGTGGTGGATCCTAAACCCTGATAAGCAACTGACTGACTTTCTCCTTACTCAGCCTGGTGAGAGGGACATCAGTGTGTTTCATGACAGAGTCTCCAATGACCAGAATATTAGATTGCGTGGTAGCTTGCCTTTTGAGCTTAGACTTAGATGCTCTACAAGATGTGACTGTATGTGTTCATGTGTGTGTTGTTTTGAAATAGTGCATTCAGGAATTTGTTATGTGTACTTCATCTAGGAGGTCTTTGGAGTTTAGGAAGGTTACATTTTAGTGCTTCAGCATATGAGAGTCTATATATCTGATTTGAATTGTGTGTGATGGGTGCAGTGTGTGTACTATTGACAATCTTATTAACATTAGAACTTCTTTTATGTGAGACTTTGCCTCCAGTGACATTATGTAAATACATCTCTCACATACCATATCAGTTTGTTTGGGAACTAAACGGTTGTCAGTAGACATGAGGCAATTTCTACATTGCCTCAGGATGCCCATATCCACCAAGCTGGTAATGCAGATAGTGGGAAAGTTCATATCCATGACAACAGATCCTTTTTTTATTGATTAGACAGTAGGAGTGAGAATATAAAGCAATGTCAGGAGTATCCGGTTTGCAACTCTGGGGACAGTACTTGTCATTGCAAACTAGTTGTCCTGTGTGCAACTAGGTACTGCTGAAATTTCACTCATGCCTTACAGGAAAAATGTCACTCAAGGTGTCTGTGTCTATATAGGACATTTCCCAACACTTGAGAGGAAACTAATGTGTAGACCCTGAAAATTTAAGGATCAAGTATTTAGGCAGATTAAACAGTACTTACTGAAAACAAAGAATTAACTTGTCAGTAATTCAGAAAAGAAGGGAGTCATGTGAATGGCTACTGCCTAGCTACTACTAGTGCTGGACTCACCACAGCCTCATTCTGCTGGGATACAATGCTCCTTTGCTTCTTTTCTCACCAATCCCAAAATGAGAAGCATGCCACAGCCTGTTTGTTGATCCACAGACTTGTCCAAGATGATGCAAGGGTCTTGTAGGCTTGTTTAGCCTTTTCTTGGTTGATGCTTTAATAGCAACCACACCAATCAGGAATGTCAAGTTCAGACACTCACTGCCCAACCAGAAACACTCAGGAATCAATGCATTCTGCTCCTTCTCTCACCAGGAGCAGAAACTAAGCACAAATTCCAAGCTGTCAGCTATGAAACAGTTTTCTGGTGATCAGCAGTCTCCAGGAAATAATGCCCATGCACTCCTTCTCTCACCAGGAGAAAACAAAATCACTAAACCCAAGATGAATACCGAGAGGCAGAATGTGGGTTCTCTAATAACTGGTGGTCTTGTAATAGATGTTGCATATTTTAAAAGTAAGATAAAAACATGGATTAAAATCCTAAGCACTGCAGTGTGCACTAAGCAGTTAGATATGAAAGAAGTGTTAAGTTAAGCTTTAGCTCTCTATGTAGAGAGCCAATAATTTTAAAAGAGCAAGATAGATTGACAGGGGAGGTACTTTATATTATGGTTCTATGGAATACAGTGGGATGGCAGATAAATCTAAATAGCTGAAGGGGAGTGATTTCACAAAATGATGAATTTGTGTTTATTCACAATAACCAATGAAAGTGAAGAGGGAAGGAGATATTTGGTCAAATTAACATAAAGGGCCGGCAACTCAAATGGCAGCTGAGTTTAAGAACACAACAGCACCATGGCGGGACAGTAAGAAAACATTTCTTTAGGACTCACAAGAGACACACCTGTTGTCTCTTTCCTAGTTTTAATATGCAATTAAAATGCAATTATAGCGCTAACTCCCTTCTTCCAACTCCACTTTTATTCCATTCCCCAGCTGGGTCGAGATATCCTCCTTTTTTCTTTTCTGACATGATTTTACTTAGAGCTTTAGGCTTGAACAACCTTGTTTTGGAAAAGAAAGAAATTAATTTTGGCATGTCCATACATCCCTTTTATATTAGAATATCCTCCATGCTAATGGAATATGTGTGGCATGCGAGGAAGGAAACTGACCTTTTTTATGCTGGCCAGACTGCAGTATCATTGACAGAATATGTCCCATATGTGATGGCTATTGCACCAGAGAACCAGATCAATGTCTAATATTATGGCAAGTAAACTACATAACTGTAATTTCCCCAGCACGTCTATGCCATCTGTTAATACTTGACCTCTTTAAACTTCTGTAATGAAGCAATTAGTAAGGTGAAATTTGTCTATGTGTGCATAAAATAAACATCAAGTTCTGCTCTTTATATTGCTTTAAAAATTAGACAATGATTTAAATTGTAAACTATAAAAGCAGACATTAATACAACTAACCTACTTAATGAGATAGACATATATTAAGAACAGGTGGCTCTTAAGGGACCTCTAAAATCCAGCAAGAGGTTGCTAAAGCCAAAAGCGACAGAAGGAGATAAACAAAGAAGTATGTATCTCAAGTTGTAAGCATCACACTTGGAAACACCAGCAGTAGCAGTGTGGTAGAGTGGAGGCAATATGTACGACAGTATGGTACCACCAACTCTCATAAACAGAAGGGCCCATGTCATGTGGTACTAGATAAGAAAGGACCACAGCTTTGTAGATTGTAGTAAACTGAGGCATGCAGTCAGTATTGGCTAAGGAGGACCACTTTATCATGGTGTTAATGGGATGTACTTGTTATTATCAGAACACTATAGTTTTACATGAGCTGCAATTAATCTGCTTCACAGAATGGGAACCATAGGTAGATGGTGTTACAGAAGTCCAAGTGTAATGAAACCATGGCATCAACAGTCATTGCCAGGTCATTTTTTTTATTTTATTTTCTTTGATGAAGACATTTCGACTTTACATCAGCAGACATTTGGTCTGTCAGTGTCATTTTGTCACCGTAAATTATGCACCTTTGGCACACACGCATGCTAACCTCAATATTTTACACAGATGTTTGGAGGCTGAGTGGCATAAAAGGCAACAGTAACTGCCTTGTTTTTTTCTGATCTTGAGCTAGTTACAAACTATATGGCAATGAATGAAGTCTAAGTTTTCTATTGGGAAATATAGCAAAAACACAGAGTCTTAAGGCGAGGAGAAGTAGAATTGTATGTAATCAACATAGCAGTCATAATGCAAACCTCTTCTTCTAAATATATCATCTAGTGGAAATAGACAGACAATTAATGGAAAAGGAGGCAACATGAGCCATATGAAGCATCACAGTTCAGAGGGAAAAAAATAGGAGTTAATATTTGAATAAACTTACTGTGAATAGCCAGATATGGATGAATTATAACTGCTCAGAATAGTTTCTTTAATGCTACAGTAACTGGATAATTATCCCAAAAGGATCCTGGCATCCACCTTACCAAAAGTTATAGTGAAATCAAGGAGGGCCACAGGCAATTCATAACGTTGATCTTGGCATGAGCAGACTATTGAATGACGAGGTAAGGACAGCATTAGTACTGCAGTAGGACCTGAGGCCAAACTGAAAAGGATCATCACAGCTCTATGATTTAAAAATCATATTATAAACCACCTGAGAAAATCTATGAGGGAAAGGCTGGGCAAGGGGCAGTAACTGCAACGATTGACAAGATATAAAAAAGATATTGGAAAGACACCTGATTCCAAGGAATATCAGAAAAATTTGTGTATAAAAGGAACAAAGACCTAGACTTCCAGATAAGTTAATGCATGCATAGTAAGACAGATATCAAGCCCTTTGGTTGGTTGATTTATACTCAAAACAAAAGAAACAAATTCATCTTAGCATTACAAAACAAATTCAGACCAAAAGATCAGGGTACTGCAAAATCAACCCCAAAAAGTTGCCAGGGAGCACCTAGGCACACAATGAGACCAGATGAAGGTAAGCTTAATGCAAAGAGTTGAATAGCAAGTATGCATTCATCTGAAGAAAATGCTTACTGGTTGATGAGACAGGTTGAGTGCTTCACCCTCGCAGCTAGCCTGATGATCACAGAAGGTAATTTAGCTAAACTGTGATTTCCATACTGAAGAACGCCACCTTGAATGCAAAATCTATGCATCTGACAATGAATGAAATGTGTTATGTAGATTAAATGTGGATTATGAAATACCCACATTCCTACACTAGTGTTTCTTCAGCAAGTGTATTAAAGGGCTAAAACAGCAAGGGTTTACCAGAAAATGAAGGCATTTCATCAACTAATTCACATATCAATGCCTATCCATTTAGTGCACAAACTGCTGTAAATATTTATGTATTCCTACTGTTCCAAGTCATGGTACTCAGTGAGACATTCCCCCAGATCTTTATCTGCAGCACATTTCTATCTCTGCCCTGCTACAGATAGTCTGCACAAACCAAAAACCTTGTCTTCTGCATCTTTCATAATGTGGCACTGTCACACTTCAGGTACTCTGAACTGTATAAAAAGTACTTTATCAAGATAATATTAATTGAATGTTACCTCAACAAAGAATAATAAGCAAGTGCAGTTTTTTTACAGAGAACTGCTTTCATTAAAAGATGGAATGTAAGCTTTCTCACGCCTCATTTTATAAAAAGTTACATCTCCTCAGTGTGTCTGTGTGTGCGTGTGTGCGCGTGTGTGTGCGTGTGTGTGTGTGTGTGTGTGTGTGTGTGTGTGTGTGTGTGTGTGTGTCTTTGCTGTGTATCTTCTTATTGGTGAGAGTGGATGGATCAATGTCTTTTTCACCAACATGCAGCAGTCACAGATAAAGTAAGAAAGTACAAGTGACAAATTACCCAGTATGTGATGGGATATGGATCCGTCTATCACAACCAACATATTATTCTTTTTATTACACTGTGTACCCTTTGGTGAACTATTTTTGCTAAATATTATATCAGTGAATCTTACTTCAGTGAAATGAACCACAGCTGCCCATATGTCCTCTGTATTCAAATATGACCCACTGTCCTGGAGTAACGCATACTTTTATGCCATCCTTGTTAACAATGTTATCAGGACTTACTTAGTTCTCAACTTTATTGTATCCATTGAATATCTGTCATCCAAATGTAATGTGCATAATCCTTCTATTTAACCTTACTGCACATTTTAGTGCATATCTAATAACTCTTTAGGACAGCCTGTACTCAAGTATTTTCCTGTTGATGGTGTCTAAACAAAGCCTAATTATTGTTAACGTCCTACACTAAGTAACTCATTTTAACAATTATTTTATATAAAAGTTTTGCAGAATACTTTTCTTCCCTTTATGCAAATCTACTCTCTTTATGTGGTACTTTTACTGGTGATATTGCATCATGTTGGTATTTATATATGATGGTAACCTGAAGGTCCGCTATAATTGTTCTGTTAATCAGGAACCATTGTTAAAATGCCAAATGAATGGAGACCACAGGCTTTAAGCTAGATTTGGAAATAAAGAACTAAATCTATAAGTACTGAAGTTCAGAATGTCCTAATTTTAAATGAATGCCTGCCTGCAACACCTCAAAGAGTCTGTCTCATTACTTAAAATGGATGGGACTGTCAAATTAACTGTATTTGCAGTAAGCAAGCAAGATCTAATCAGTTACCATACAAAAAGTTACCCCAGACATGAAAAGCATCTTAAAACATTCCCCTCATCCTCATTTGATGTAAGCCCAGCATTTTATTAGTTCTTTGGCTTTCAAACTGCATATCTTAATGGTAATTTTGGTTTGAACTGCTGTAGCTGCTTAGATATACTGATATCATTCCTGTCGTGTTGATATTAATTAGTATTTCAAAGATTACTAAGGCCGCAGCAGAGCTTTCTTTTTTTTTTTTTCTTTCTTTTTTATCTTGCATCACTAATAGGGACCAAGCACCTACAAATGGCATATAAGCTTACATTGTAAGACATTTGAAAAGAAAACATTACGGTCAACATCAGAAGCTTACTGCATGTGTTTTTAACTTTTCAATAGACTAAAATGTTTTATCAATGATTAACAAAAAAGTTTTATCTTTTTATTTTTTCCCCTAATCCTGCCTGTAGTCACCTTTGATCAGTAGAATACCTGGGAAATGATAATGGTCTCCACAGGCTAAATGAAAAAAGGGGTTCTGCTTCACAGGAACTCTTTTCAAACAGATGTCTTTGAACTAGATAGAAAATGTAAAATTGAAATTACATAGGAAGTATTGTTTCTTGTCAAATTCCATAGCAATTAACATTTACATTTCCTTCAAGAGTAATATTTTTTGCAGCAAAGAAACTTCCTTTTTGTACAAAATTACCTTAGCATTTCGAAAAAAGGAAGCCGCCGCATCATTTTTAATGATAACATGAATTACACCGGTCAACACTGATGTAGTTATTTATTTGCCTCTTTATTTTAAAAGTTTTAATAAAATTCAATAAGAAATCTACTGTGGAAAGTTATGATTAGCAAAGACAATAGTCAAATCAAGCAAGACAAAAAATAAATAAAGTTGATCTGAACTTCTTAACACAGTAATTATATAGTCCAAAAGAAAACGCTGTAGAGGCAGGCTACAATAGGCTCCAGAATAAAAACTTCTCCAACTCAGTAAAACCAGTACTGTCTTTAATGCAATGTGTTGCATTAAAGACAGTACTGGTTTTACTGAGTTGGAGACGTTTTTATTCTGGAGCCTATTGTAGCCTGCCTTTACAGCATTTTCTTTTGAACTGTGTTTTACGCTTTTTCTGTCTGTGGAGGTACCTGGTGTTTATCGGGCATTTTGTTGTGTTATACAGTAGTTATATGTTCTAGTGTGCATTTTCCAGCAGACTAGATATAAATGGCATTCTGTCCCATATTAGTTTATTTGCTATTCAGTTTTATGCAGCCTTGGGGTCTATATCAAAGCATCGATGTTATGGAACATTCAGCTGCATATGATCAAGACAATATGATTGACATTCCACAGAAAAAAATGCACCCCTCCACATCACCAGCAAATGATATATCTATCTATCTATCTATCTATCTATCTATCTATCTATCTATCTATCTATCTATCTATCTATCTATCTATCTATTTTGTTTGCCGGGTAATGTCCAGCTGGGCATGAGGCCCATTTTCAGTGGAGGCCTAGGGAGAAAAGCTCCATACATACAAATAGACAGTATTAAACAATCAAACTAAACACACATTAATCAACAATGTACAAAGCAAGTCAGAAATGAAATTAGTTATATAACAATAAATAGCAAATAATTAACAAATAAATTAACAAATTTAACAAAAAACGGTACAGTTAGAGATAAAAACTGGCTTCATGAGATAATAGTGAGAACAGTATGATACAGTAATTGCAAGACAAAGAAATGCAGTCTACATAACAGTTAAAGACAAAGCAGTATGTGTGTATACATTATTAACTGAACTGAGTGTAGAATCAAGATAGCCTTCAGCAGGTAATAGTTGTAGCTGTGAGAATGAGCTAGTTTAGGGTTATGCAAGGAAGTACTATATATATATATATATATATATATGTGTGTGTGTGTGTGTGTGTGTGTGTGTGTTTATATATATATATATATATATATATATATATATAGAGAGAGAGAGAGAGACAGAGATCTATATAGACACACACACACACACACACACACACACACACACACACACACACACACACACACACACACACACACACACACACACACATATATATATATAGATAGAGAGAGAGAGAGATCTATATAGACACACACACACACGCATATATATATATATATATCTAGAGAGATACCAACTCTGAGACTGGATGCTACAATATGTACTCCAACTTTCTCAAAAGCCAATATTCCGAAAGGGAGAAATTGCCTTGCATTTTCTTACTTATTGAAATAAATATGCAAACTGCTTTACTGCAAAGTCATACTCCTTAAGTTTTTTATGGTGATATGTTAACTATGTGCTATAAATGATATTTCATGAATTTTACTTGTGATTTCAGAATTTTTGTATACATTGTGTCAGAGCTGTTGCTGAAAGTTCCTAAGGACTGTTACAGGCATTTACTTATCAGGTAGCAATGAGATTCAAAAATGATGCATCAAAATGTGAACCAAGTCATCCTTTTGGAGAAATGGTAAAATTTTGTCAAACTGTGCACTTCACAAACAATACAGCTGACCAAAACTCACCATAAGGACATTTTTGGGAATCATACACCAAGGCAAGGGCCTAAGAGCCATGAGATGCTGGTCACTCCTGACAGACCAATGATTACACTGCACTTCAGACAGCCTTTAATAGGCAATAATAGTAACCTGAGCCGATGAGCAACAAACGTTCAGACACAAGATGATATATGTCTAACAATCTACTCTGACAGAAGGTTGCCAGCAACACTACTCATATTGTGAAACCACATGAGAATATGACATGTAGACAACTGTAGAGATTCCAGTGATGAATATGAGATGTGCTGCTGAACAGTGCCATTAGGCACTGACAGATATTGGCATGGAAAAGACATACTCATTAATACAAAAGAAGATTGCAACATAAAACAGAGGTGTAGCAATATGCACAACAGGAAAAACATAGTAGGGTATTCACATGTGCAATTACTCCATCAAATAATACTAAAGCATAAAAAATAGCTCAAGTCCTAGCTTTTGCTTGGCTTTTTGAAGGACAGATGATCATATTATACGGCAAGAATATTAGACATAGGCACGTAAGGCAGCAGATTGTTGAAGTAGGGGCGGTCTGATACGGTCCCTTACCTAAGAGAAGTCTGAAACACCAGCAGCATAGCAGAAATAACATTAATCAGGTTTGGAGGATGTGCCAAGAGCATGTGTTGACCACCTTATTGACCCAAATCCATTCTGCAAGGGATGGAAATGGTGAGCCAAACAGCTGGTACTGCATAGCCCAGGATACTGTGTACTGCAAGCTGTGGTCATCGGGCTGATCACAAAAATGATTAAAATCCATATAACATTGAGTGTCATGCAGCAATCTCAGTTCTTTTTCCATATCTGTAGGTCATACAACAGGTCTGAGTTTTCCACAGAAATGCCTTTGATGTAATCTGAGGGCTGCTGAAGTTTTGGCTATACCTCAGAATGCTTCATACCTCACTCTACACTACAGCCAAAATTTATTTCCATAATTTCTGCTGTCAGGCCTCCCTTTTCTTTAGGGTCCAGACTGCAATGCACAAGCATGAAGTGATACTAACCATGTTTACATATACAATCAATAATATAAATGTGTTCATCAGATGTCTTTTGTTGGTATGTCCCTGAGTACCCATTCCTACACGATGCCTTACAACATATGCAGCGCATTACTGGCACTTGCAAAGGTGTAGAAAAGTGACCATACCAGCCAATAATCCAAGTAACATGAATGACATTATATTGTATGATACTGAGTGCGTGCACACGCAGACACACACACACACACACACACACACACACACACACACACACACACACACACACACACGCACACACGCACACACGCACACACACACACACACACACACACACACACACACACACACACACACACACACACACAGACACACACAAACACACACTAATAGAGGCATTATATCCATAGGAAATGGGAGGAATATGGAGCAACTAGAGAAAGCCCCTGTCAACACAGTAAAGACATGCAGTATCCGTACAGAAGACATCCTGCTCCAAGAAGTGAAGCACAAAACTTTTGCTGTGAGGCAGCAATTCTACTCACTTCATTAGTTGTAGTATTCTAGCCAACACGTACTATGCAGAAACAAGAAACAAGACTCCAGAAATAATGCTAGCACTACTGTGTCAGTAGTTATCCATGCAAATAGAAACACAACATACCCTAGAATCATGATGCCTCTGGAATACACAGATGTGCAAATATAACTTATGCATGTCTGTATGTGCCCATGTTGTGCAGCATGGGAACAAAAGACAAAGAAGGTGCATTCTTTAGGCACTATAGACCAACACCACTTTATAATGTAGCGGACAGCCTTCTGCAATATAGGTGCCAGAGATCCATAGGGCAAATAATACACACCAAAGTTCAGCACATCAGTAAGCTGATGTGAATATTGTTGAGTAACATGATTGCTAAGGCACTGAGACACACACGCATACTGGCAGAAAACTTTCTATGTAGCACACTTGATTAGTAAAGGCAACACCTCAAGAGCAAAATAAGTAATAACCCCCTATACTCTGCAGTTATCCTCCCCATAATTGAGTATAATGCCCCGTTTGGCATGTACCATATTAAGCACCTGCAGCAATTAGGGAGACCTCAGAGGTTTCTAACAAAGAAGATCAAGGGGCTCCAGCATGTGCCTTACACAAACTGACTAAAGTCCCTGTCACTATACTTTGTATCATTTAGACTTCTTAGTAGAGACTTATACCTTCCTTACAAAGCAGTCCAAGACCCAAACCTAATGGATTTGCTGCATATCCATAAATCAAACGGGACTAGAGCTACCCATTTCAGGGACCTAAATATGGTCTGCAGCTTAAATAGGACATGCTGGAAGGATAGATGTATCTCCCAGTGACTACAGCATCTTTGGAACAGGCTACCAATTAATGTCAAACAGAGCACCTCTATGACACTGCTCAAGAGGAACCTGGACGAGTGGATGGGGCACTGTAAATTCTTACCTGGCATAGAGCCCACAACCATCCTGGACTTGGGCAGTCATCACTAAATGCATTCTTGGGTATTGACTAGCATTTCTATGGTATTACATTGGGGTGAAATGTCTAGGCTTAAAATGACCTCCAGGTCAATAGCCTAGTAATCTCCTATGATCCTATAACATCAGTCTGTGCAGTCATTCCATAATGTACCTTCTGGCCTTGCTAACTGTTATCTCAACTCAGCATTTTATTAACATATACATCACATTTTAAATCCTCTTTGTTACACTGCAGCTTTATAACCCTATCACATCCTTGGTTAGCATAACTATTTTTATTTATGTACATAACACAGGTATTGCCATTGAAATGTTAATTATCATTACATCAGTATTGCAGGAAGAATGTTAGAAATGCTTCTTTGACACCTCAACACATTTTACTGTGGCATATGACTATACTTTACACATTCCCTCTTCCCTGTCCATTAATATGCAGTACAAATCTGTCTTATTATTTCTGTACAGTTTCCCAATGACAATATCCCTCCTTCATTTTTCTTTCACTGTACTTGCCCTTAATATTTCAGGGCTACAAGATATGCTCATATATTAGCTTTGCCTATATGTGAGCAATTTTGTTTACATTCTGTGCTCATGCATGCAAGTACCTTTCTATGGCCACAAACACTATTGCTGTCCAAATAAGGTACTTGCAAATGAGTAATTGTGCAGCATGCATATTCTATTAACACTGCTGCTTATAATGCTAATTCTCTTACATTGTGTAGGCTTAGCATGAAGCCTACATAACTATTAATGAATGTCAGGCATTATTCTCTAGCGAAACTAATTGCTGCTGCTTGGAATTGAACCCACACATAGCAAAGTTGGTTTACTCATTTTGAAATGAATGATCATGTGCTATTGGAGCAGGCATGGAGACCTCATATATAGTTGTAGGATGCCAAGTAAGTTGTGTGTATCTCAAGCTCATATGGAATAAAAAAGTAATGTCTTTCGGCTTTTCCCAGTTAGGGGTCGCCACAGCGGAACTCTGTTCTGCTAATGATTGGCAGTGGATTTTTATGGTGCCGAGTTGCCAGCCCGACGCCCAACCTTCAAGGAAGGCACACCCAAAATAAACTGCATTTCTGATGTAATACAATTTTGCATGCATTCATACTTGAGCCATCCTTAACCCACACCTCCCTGAGGTGTGCCAGTTGTCCCTTATGTGCCTCTTCTGAACTATCTCCTCAGCAGCTGTACTAAACAGAAAACAGAAAAAGAAGCATAATAAAAATGTCTATGCCCTGCCATTGCATGGTATTGTATTGACTGGTGATGGATAACTATTATTACAGTCCTGCTTGCTCCTATAATGATCACTATAATGACATTGTTCACCAGAGTATGGAATGAAAGTTGCACCGGTGATAGACTTAGCCAAGCTTTACCAAGCCACAACTTTTTACTGAAACTGGGTATAGTCCTACTACAGAAGCCGACGGCTGTAGCTTTTTAAAAGGACTGCCAGAGAGATCCTGGACTCATCTTGACACCACTTTTGGGCTCTCTATGGGCCACCACCATCACCATTGCCCACCATATCTTCTGAAGGATATTGGGAAATATGCCATGGAATTGCCCCACAACTGAGTTCTCAAACGTACCTGCCAGTGTACAACTACAGGCAATCTTGACAACTATATTTGTACAACAGAAAGCACACAAGTGGCTTGGCAGAGAAATTAGTTATGGTTGCTTCAAATTACACTGTAGGTATATAATATGGCAGCCAAACCATGTGTGATACTCAGTGACTTTACACATATTGCACAGTGAAATCATCAAATACTTTTTGCTATAAATATCTGAATTACCTTTTATATAATAATAATTTCACCTCTTGCCCTACTGTCTGTTATGTTTAATGGTAATCATAAATGTACTCTCATGACACACTGATATGACATGACACGGAATTTTCTACAAAGTCAGTAATAATCTGTGCTGGTATTGGTAATAAATGCATTTATATAAATTGGGGCATGATGGCTTGGTGAGACATACATTTTACAAACTATGACTGATAGCTCCTGAGAACTGAACACATGACCAGAAATAAAGCAGTACTGCTAATTTCTGTTCATTAATTATTAATACCACAGGAGAACTAACATTCATAGCTTGTAAGTTGAGGTGTTATGATTTCTACAGCGGAAATCTAATGGCAAACCTACTTGTGTTTGACTTTGAGTTGTCCTGTTGATTTAATTATTTTAAGAATCCATTATTTATTGCTACAAAATACTTTCCTTTGCACTGATTTGATTGATCTCATTAACCCATCTTGAGGGAAGGACCATACATACTTTGTATGACATTCTGTCCTATAGACCTACTAATAATACATATGATGACTCATACTTTATTACAATAAATATTGATAAAAATATACACATGCAAGTGTACTTCAAATCAATTGTTATCATTGTTATACTTAACACACTTCACATAGAGTATATTTAACTTATTTGAATTATTTACACTGAGCTGTGTTGAAACTTTCATTTATCAACTTGGCAGTTGTACCTCATGCTCAATTACCAATAAAAAGTCTGTGAAATGAGTTATTGCAGAACCCTCAGTAAAATATCTGCAGTCTATATTTGTACCCTGCATTACATCTGCTGTTACTCAGCACTTTTTGCATTACCACATTGTGCCACAGAGACAGTTACATAACAGTTAAATAGGAGGCATATTTTTCACTTAGGACTATCCAGAGTGCTGACAGAAGTGCACCAGCACCAGTCTCATTTCCACCACTGATGAGGACCCAAATTAAAACTTTCAGCTTTTGCCTTCAAATATTTACAGTTGTTTACTGGTAGTGACCACTGACAGTCAGCAGTGCTCATTACTGTTGTGCAAAGACAGAACATTAAAAAACATAAAACATATATATTAATCAGTGGGCTGAATTTTTCAGCTGGTGGCCTTTTAAAATATCTTGCATTGAATTATTCATATAATGACACTTATTGAGGAAGGGGTCAAACAGTAGCTTACATAAGGTAATTTTGTCCACAGCACATGCAAGTCAGATTTATACTTCTTTTAAGGAAATGTCATATTATCATGGTAACTTGTTCTGATATATTTACAATGATACAATTAAGTATTTGTATGTTGAAATTCATTATGTTGCTGATTTCAGTTCCTCACACTTTAGTCCTTGTCATATTTTATGCATATAAAAATGAGCTATTACCATTATCAATAGTTCAGGTTTCAGTTCACAAACATTTTTTTAACAGTGGCTACTAATTTCAAAATAACAAATGCCAGAATCAAGCACTACATTACAAGTTTTGTTACTCATATCTTACTGCTTATTACACGGAGCCACAAAAAAAACCTACAAAAAAGGTGTTTTTTTAGCGCCCGGTATTGCCCAGCATGCTGTCAGAAGCACAATGGTGCTAGTCTCATTTGTGCTGCTAACAACATTCCATGTTAAACTTCTGAGTTTCTACCTTGGGGAGTAAACTGTTGTTCACTGCTAGTGACCTCTTAAAGTCTCCAATGTGCAATGCCAAGTGCCACAGAAACGAAGAATCAAAAAAATATTAAAAAATTTGAAAAATGTCTCTGTGTAATGATGTCTCAACTTTGTATTATTATACCATAAAAATCTGGATGTTAAAGATCCCTACTTTCACATAAACATCACCTTGTATATATATGAACCAAGAAACCATGGCATTATCATGAAACATTGACAAGAGTAACTGTTTGCTACATCAACGTTGACATTATGAGATAGAGAAAGTAGCACACATATATTCAGGCTTTAACATTCTAACATTTTACATTTAGTGAGCAATATATTAATATTCTTACACTTGTCCTTTATTCTTTCAGAGTATATGCCTGAAATGTATGGGATATCTGCACCAGTTACGTTACTGAAGGATGTCACAGTACAAACAAATGTATGCAGTACAACAGTGTGTTCTTGCCTTTCTTTTGTGAGCATCACTCAATTTTTGAATGCATTATAATTTATATTTATATACAAGTTTTCTTTTTTGCATTTTTAAGTGTTATGTATTTTATTTCACTTGCAGACACATTTTACTCAGAGGCACAGTTATCTGTTAAGTATTTGTTTAGAAAGGTGGTATAAAGGTTATCTCATAAGTCAGTCAATATAATGACAAACTTTGCTCTAAGCCTATTCTCCTTGACACACCCTCTGTAAGTGTACATCAAAATTGCGAGAGTGCTAAATGCTTAATTATGCATGTGGTAATGTTAATGAGGCACATTTGCAAAACATTAGCTAGCAGCAGTTCTGAATACTCACTCTTTTACTGCTAGGGTGTATATGCATTTTACTCTATATTTTAACTGTGGAGCTTTTCTCCCCGGGCCTCCACTGAAAATGGACCTACATCCAGTCGGACACTCCCTGTCAACAAATATAAATAAATAAATAAATGTATGGCATTGTTTAAGTCCTCACATCATCTTTACCTGACCATCTCTTTGAGCAGATAAAGAGATTCAGGAATAATAATGAGATGATACTTAATTTACATATTCAGCATAGCCAGATTGAT